>NC_139554.1:39861971-39934471 GCF_965112155.1 Podarcis liolepis
AGAACTGTTTTATCCAGTAACTTAATTGCAGAAGCTACAACTCCCTAGCAAGCTGAGGAAATGCATATTGCACTGTAAAGTGAATACTACTTGGCTCTTTGTAGTTTTGAACTTATATCGCCAGTATTTTAAAAGGCTGGAAGAACATGTTTGGCAGAATTTTAATGGTAAAATATTTGGTGCATTAAGTAACTGAAAGTAATAAAATTTAAATATTTTTGGCAGTATTGTAGCATGTCCCAGGCATTAGTAGCATATTGTGAATAGTCAAAGCAAATGAATGGATACAATGAGTTTTACAGCTAGCCTTACAGCAGTGAAAGCAATGCATGCACCAAGGAGTTGTGGGTAGCAAGAAAATGAGATTGTCCCGCTGATTGGATGCAGAAAAGCAATGAGCAATTCAAGGGCTCCCAGTCAAACAAACTGCTTGTGGCACTAGTACTTGTACCCAATTACCAATTCAGAGAGAAAATAAAAAGCAGTTTCAGCAGAGTCAGGGTGGGAAATCTCCAATTAGCACCAATTAGTGAAGTTGCTTCCTATAGCGGAATTCTGGGGACATAAGAAGAAGAAAATCTCCCAGAATGCCTATTGGAAGCATTTATTTACCAGGTGAAGGGATTCCTGAAGAATAACTTGATGAGGATTTGTGCCTGTGGGACTTGAATACAGATACTACTTGGAACTTGCCTGCTCGATTTGACTGGTCAATCATAGGCTGTACTATTCTTCTTCTGGCATTAATAAACCTGAAATAGAACACAAAGTATAGAAATCTGTTTGTCCGTTTAATGCTGTACTTTAAAAAAAAAAATCTTTTATTAGACCCCCACTTTCTTCCTCATGGCAGGGTTGCAGTACAGAAAACCGCATTAAAAACAAAAACAACATTCCAGGTTAGAAAACTACTTGTCAGGAAATAATGAATCACACATAAAAATATGCACAATTTAACACTTGGTTTTACTTCAAAAGCAAGATTATCTGGCCATCTAAAAACCCAGTTGAAGTATTGTGGAATATTTTATTTTTATTTTATTTTTTTTTTGTCCTAGGCAATTCAGCTGCCATTGCAGCTGTCCATAAATGAGGACCAGGCTTTGCTATTCTGTGCTTTCACAAGGTATTGTTAGGTCAGCAAAGCCATCAATTAGGCTGTCTGAAGTTTTATCACCAGCACAGCAGCAATAAGTGCTGGCCCAGAAAGAACTTCTGCTCTTCTACAACTCCTGCAGTTTAAGCCTGTAAAGTCAAGGGTCATTTGGAGGTCAGTGCCAGCTGGGGGCGACCTTTTCAACCAAGAGTAGGACACCCAGGGCAGAGAGCATAAGGCAACTTCCAACCATAAACCGGGGCACCTTTCAACTTGATAGAAAGAGGGAATTGCAGGTACATGTGTTTATTATTAGGCCCAAAATAACTTCTTCTCCAATCAGGTACCATAACTAAAGCAGTGTCCGAGTCATCTGAATGTTAGGTAAAGCCCATTATTTGGCAAGGGAAGCCTGGATTTAATTTTGTGGGTAATCCAAAAATAAGTGCTTGCATATTTCCCCATTAAGTTAATGCATAACAACCCACATCAGATAATCTTGTTCAAACTAACCCCAGTGAAATGATTCCCCCACCCAAAAAAATGTTTCTTAATTGCACAGTTTAGTTAAGGCCATTTTCTATAATTCACAAGACCCACTTGTTTTGATCTCTATTGGTTTTTATCTCCATTCTCTGTGTTTTTAGAGAACATTAGTAGTTATGTTCAGGGTTTGTCCAGTATTGTCATTCATTGCTCAACTAAATGACACTTAAGAACTGCTAATGATCATTAGCGATTCCTGATATTCTAAACATACCCATCGCCTCAAACTTAGCTTATTTGTATCGTATAAATTAATAACGATTTCAGTGAGCTTCACATAAAACCCATGATTATTAAAAGTTTGTAAGGTAGTAGAATCTAGCATTTGGGGTTTGGACATAGTCACTGCTCTCCTTCCAGGTTAAGCTCACTTTACAGTAATAGACACCTTTGAAATCAACTCTTCTAATTGTATGCTAATGGGAATGTCATTTAGTAGATGATGCATAAATGCTCAAAAGACTACATAGGCTACTTTGCATCTTTTTGTTTACACATTGCTCACTATTTAAATACACCCATTGTAAAAAAATAATAATAATACACTGCCTTATAATTAGCCAAAAGCAAATGCTAGGCATTTAAGACTGCTTTTATAGCTTGCTCCTCTAGGTAATAGTGATTTCTGTCACTGAGGCTATATTCCTAACATAACACTGTGAATTCAAGGCATATTTCTGTCCTCCAAGACAAAGGTCTTTGATAGGGCTTAATTTGCTTAGCTGCTTTCCAGTAATGTTGCTACACTGACCAAACAGGGACTGACCTGAGCCTTCTGCAGCTAGCATGCCTTTTATCAGCTGAAGTTAACGCCAACAGAGATTAACAGAAAAGCCTGATAAGACTGTTTTCTCTTCAATGAGCTTCTAATGATGTATGCAGATGGCAAGGTTTAAGGAACGAAACAAGCATGTACTGTACTTGGATTGGTAACACACAACAGATTCTCCTCCACTTTGAGCCTTGCTGACCCTTGCTTTCTTCAACCTAGCCACTCATAAGGTAAATTAAATTGCTTTTTCAGTTTTTATTTCAGCTCCAACCACTTTTTATTATTTACATCTGGTGGTCTCCTTATTTATGTCCCTTTCCACTTCCTTACAACACTCCCTTACTCACAGGACTGCAATGCATTATGGTTCTTCATTCTCAGCAGGAGAACACTACACTGTCTTCAAACAAATAATTAAGGGGAAGGTTAAAGGGGTTCACCTAAAGGTCATATCTTTGGAAACTCGTCAGAATGTATACATTAATTTAAAAAGGGGGGCATCCTCTTTAAGATTTTTTTTTTTTTTAAAAGGGAGTTTACACAACAATACAGAAGACTTGGACAATTCATAATCCTTTGACCAAAGGGATACAAAACTGGCTTTTATGAACATACACAATTAAAAACCCTAGCCTGTGGGGCTAATGTTAATTAATTCAACAGGTCAACAGGACAGAAACTTGGGAAGAGGATTTTGAAAATCTGCTCCGCACTTGTGTATTCTGTGCATGTGCCAGTCACACACACACACACACACACACACACAGAGAGAGAGAGAGAGAGAGAGAGAGAGAGAGAGAGAGAGAGAGGACTAGCCCAGAATTTATCTGCGTTAGAGCTGCTAATTGATTCAACAGATATTTTTTGAGGAAACAGTGGAAGCCCTAGGTCAGTGGTTCTCAAATTTGGGGCAGGACCCCCCTGGGGGTACAAGTCATCTGGAAGGGGGTATTCAAAGTTTCAGGGAGGGAGATGATTCCACAAGATGCAGAGCAAAAGCCACTTGCCTCCAAACAACAAACATTTTAATACTGCAGTCACCAAAAGTGCTGTGCGAACCAGGGAACCTGAAAAGAAGCACACAGAAGCTTGCGGTCTCAGGAAATCGTCATTCTGCCGTGAGTGGCTGGTTTTAGGAGGAAGACGATGTTCTAGATGTCTTCTAATGCCAGCATGGGAGGTGTGTCCTAGTTCACAGATCCTTACAAATATAGCTGTGCTCAAAAATTCTGTGTGCTTTCCTGCCAAATAAATGGCTGCCCATTTATAAATAAATGGCACCCCAAGTGTTTGGAAGACAGTGTTCAGCGTAGAAAGGGTTGGGCAAGTTCACCATAACTAGCAATGTCCTCCAACTGTGAAATGCTCTTCCTGGAGAGGCTCACATGGCACCCACATTCATGTTTTTGTGGTACAAGGAGAAAAAACTTTATTCTCCCAAACCTTTAAATAATTTTAACAACCTTTTAATATCTTTTGTCATCATTTTTAGCACTGCCATCTCTACTTTAACTTTCCAGTGTAGTTTTAGCTTCTCACAGTGTAAATGAATTGTTTTGCTCGCTGTTATTCTTTTGTGGTGGTTTGGCTTTTAGTGTGAATTTGTGTATTTGTTATTTTTTGAAGTTGTGACTAACAAAGAATTATTGTCATACGGTTCTTTTTGGCAAAAGCCAGCATGTAAGCAAACAAACAAAATTTTAGGACTCTAAGGTCTGACAACACTACAAGCACACTACAGGTATAAGCATACTGGCGCCTGGGAAAAGGAATTGACTGACACTTTTCAAAAACCCTCTTTTGCTTTCACCATCTTAATGTTCAAGAGGGATTGTGATAGAAATACAAGATCCACTGATGAAGAACGTAAGAAGACGGCCCTGACAGATCAGACCAATGGCCTATCTGGCCTAGCAGCCTGTTCTCTCAGTGGCCAGCCTGTAGGTTCCTAGCCAGAACCAGCTGTCTATATAATGGAATATGGGTGATGTTCTGACAATTAAGAAGGGCTATAATGGTTGTGATGCACTTGGTAAAAGCTCTTGGGGTTGTGGTAATTTAAGAGAACTAGATTAGCTTCTGCAAAACACAGAAGCTTTCTGAGCTGAGCTGAGTCAGGAATGAATTGTCTATAGCCTATGGCAGGCATAGGCAAACTCGGCCCTCCGGATGTTTTGGGACTACAGCTCCCATCATCCCTAGCTAACAGGACTAGTGGTCAGGGATGATGGGAGTTGTAGTCCCAAAACATCTGGAGGGCTGAATTTGCCTATGCCTGGTCTATGGACATAACTCAAACCCAGCTGAAAGACATGGGATGATCGCCAATGAAGCCATCTAGAACTTGGTGGCTTGGATGAAGGTGATACCCTGCAAACACGAATAAGTAGTCTACTGAAGTAACCATAGATGATTCTGGGAATAATTTTATTTCTCCATTCTGAAAAAGAATATCTGCTGCTTGTTGAAGAACAGATGTTGAAGTGGTAATTCAAGGAAATGGTGAAAGGAGTAAAAGTGTCAAGTGAAAGTAAAAGTGAGAATCCAGTGATCCAGGATAAAAGGATCCCAGGTATTAACAATGTTTAATAATATTGAACTAAAGAGCTGGATGAAATGGTGAGAGAATCAAAGGTTCCACTTGGAAGAACTGATGGTTTGATCTAGTTTCAAAGGACATCAGAGGTGTACTGGCAATCCATAAAAAAACCCCTAAAAAATAATTCTCACCCCAAGAGGAGAAAATAGCACAATTGTACAGGTTGGTACTATGATAAAGCGCACTGATGTGTTGCACCCTCTGTTTCCCCTACACCAACAGTCATGTATCCCTCACCAGTATTATTAAAATTCACAAAAGTAGTTAAGATGCTTAACAGGAAAATGTCACATGGGGAAGAAGTCTTTAAAAGCTGATCTGCCATTGGAGATTTGTTTCCTCCCACCATTGAGACTCATGTTCTTTTTATGTACCACTCAGAGAAGTTGACCATATTTGCTGCCTACTTTTAAGTAGAACAGAAAAGCTGCATTGCTGGTGGTACAGTAGGTATCCTATCACACAGCCTTAGGTACAGTAGACACCACTTGCAGCTGTCCTTTGATGACATGGCTGTAGAAATCAGCAGTAATGGCACTGCAACAAGAAGTGTAGATGCCAACATTATGTGTATCAGTACTAATGATGCTTGGAAGTGCTATGGTCAGAATGAATGCTGATTGTGCTACAGGCATTCACACCAATGAAATTGTTGCAGGCGGATCTGGTGAAAACTTGACAGTTATGAGTGATGAGTCCTAGGAATAGTGTTCAATGTCTGTAATGGACAATATGAATCCCAAACAGGATCTTAAGAAATCACATCCAAGTAAGTATAGAAGTAGAAACAAAAGATGGCCTATATGAAGAACAGAAGGATCTCTCAGCCCATTTTCCACAATAAGTGATTTCCCCCCTTTGATTTACTAAAATTTGAATTAAGATCAACAACTTAATTGTTCATGAGCCACTGAATAGCCTTCAAAAGGGTTATTACTTTTAACCATTACCATCATTAGAGACTAATCAGAAACTTATACATGGAATTTTCTGAATCCATTTTCCATTGCCCCCTAGTTTTAATTCAAGTGGAGCCTTTGGAGATATTTTTTCCAGCACTAAAAGAGGGAAAGGATTATTTTTTGTTCATGAATAGTAGTGTGCGAAAATGGTGATAATTCATTCACAATATGTAAGAAGCATTTTTCCTCAGGTTTTTGTTCCAGCTCACTGTATGGCACTGACATTTTCAGTAGAGGGCTGGCATGACTTAAGCATGCAAAACAAATCCAAATTTGTTCACTTTTAATGGAAAAATTAATCTTTGGCCAACTGACATTTCAAAATTTGGAATGTACATATGACATGGGTCCTGCTGAGAAATTTAATCATTTTCAAATTGAATCGAATCCATTTTTTATTAAAAAGTCACCCTATTTTTCAGCAAAACACTTATGATAAAATTTAAATGGTCATAGTGCATGAGGAAAGATTTTATTTTAAAGATATCATAGGTTTGAATAGAAAAAGCTTCTGAATTATATGTGAAACCTTTGTGTGCCCAGTCTTCATGAGCTCTTACCCCACCACACTCCATTTGTAAGTGAAGCGAGAACATAAATTTCTTTGCCACATTTGGTTATAAACAGATACTCTCACTCACATAAGTAAAACAGTTATTCCTGGACTGTAATCCTAGAGTGGGTTTCAACTAACTTTTACTCAGAGTACATCCATTGGAATTAATAAACCTAACTAAGATAGGCCCTTTAATTTCAATGGTTCTACCTTGAGTAAGTTTAGCTGACTAACACCCCTAAACACATTTACCATGGTTGCTTTGCCTATGCCCCTCTGGGTTTCCTTGGTGCCTTGACATAATTTGAGCATTGTGTTGAACTATATTGAATATTGAATAAAGGCAGTCTGTGAGCTGATTTCTGAATTTTTCTCTTAGAAACATAGAAGGTTGGGCATTTGCCCAATACTCCAACTGACTCATACAAATTAATGCAGCTGTGTCTGGGAACAGTCTTGCATGGTGATCTTGTGCCATAAAACCACACATTACCATGGCAAAAAGAAAGGAAGCGTGTATGGTTTTCACATTTCTAGTATACATAAATATAAGGCATTTTCATTGACATTATTTGGGGAACTGTGCTTCCACATTCATTTATACCACAATCCTATGTATGTTTTTTCAGAAATAAATTCCAGTCTTCAATGGAACTTACTTTCGAGTACAATAAATAAGAATACCGTTGTGAGATCGATGCACTTGATGCTGAAAAGTTCCATTGAAATCCTCTGTGTCCAATATAGCACCCAACAGTTTTCTATACCTATGTAGCCATACTGACCCTTGGTCATCTTGCTATGGTAACCTACCAACATTTTATTCCATGTTGAGCTCTTTGTCAAAAACAACTTATTTCACAAAATGTCAGGCTAACATGATTTGATGACTCTGCTATGCAAAAGAAAATAATGAAATAGACCCTAAGCTACTTGTTGAAATACTGTACACACACTTTCTAAAATGAAAATAGAGATTCCCAGAGTTCTTTTCCAGATACCAAATATTCAATTTCATGTGAATTTCTTTTCATGCAGAATAAAATGCTGATGAACAGCATTTGGCATGAGCTATTATGGCTACTTGGTAATATTTTGACAGGCTTAAGCATTTGCAAACCATATATTGTTCTGATGCGCTTAACATGGCATAGAGTAAATCTGTTAAACGTTCATAGATATTTGTCTATGTGTTATTATATTTGCAGGGTATTATGGCACTTTGAAACATGTAAATCCTAGGACCCCACTCCCCCAACACCCTATCTACTACAGGAAATATGCAATTTTCACTTCAGGAAACTAAAACTCATATATTTATTGCATCTATAACTGACAAATTCCAGGACTGTCTTGTTCAGCTGATTTGCTTCTTCTGAAACGCAAACATGAAATTTAATCTCTCTTCTTTTGGCACATATTTGTAATGATAGTAGTGTTACTATTGGAGGTTTCCCTTCACAGTAGTCATGAATATTGTGCATTCTATGAAGCCATAGTGGCTATACAGCATGTATTTTAGAACAGGCTGCCAAATATTTCTTGTACTAAAAAGGAATACTTGGTTGCAGAATCTGCTTGTGTATGGTGCCTGGTATTGAAGAAACCTTAGGAATAAATGCCAGCCAGGTACTATTCATGCATTCTCCAAGCCAAGAGTCCACATAATTGGGCTGGCCTTGGTTGGTCAATCATTATTTGTGGTTTCCAGCAACACCACCTCTTCCCCAAGTCCTCTGCACACTCCAGGATTTGAAAGCAGTATCAATCTCCAAAGCCTGGTATGAAGTTGAGAGGCTGACCCCTTCCCTTCCCTTAAGTTCTCTACGCAGGCCAGAGAACACGAGAGTGGTGCAGGGTATCAGTCTCCTACACCCAGCAGGATCTATTTCTCCTGGACTTTTGTTTCTATGATGTGTGAAGAGCTTGGGGGGGGGGGGGTAAACATTGCATCCTTTATTCTGTTTAAGCAACTAGGAAAAGGTGGTCACCAGGAAGAGAGTCATGGTCCTAACTAGCCACATTTCAATCGGTGTGCAAAGTTGAACAACATTCTACATGCAGCCTCCCCTACTGAATGCAAGTGCAATGAGGTATATGCCTTGTTCATTTTAATTGAACTGTATAATTTCACATTGTGAAGTTTTAAGGATCTGGATGAATATTTTGGGTGCATCCAAAGAGTTATCCTTAGACATACTTAAGTAAATTTGGGTATGCCCTGTGGGGTTTTTCGGCATTTCTTTTGAATAACAACTCTCAATACCATATCCCAATTCTTTTTTTTGAAAGTATCATTATTTGCAAAAGGAGTGTGGAGTGGGTGCACAATTTGAGAAAGACTAGCCCAGCATGCAGAACTGGTTGAACATGGCTCTTTGGACACAGGGCTTTGCGTATGAAAGATATCTATGTCACATCTTTCCAGTGACTCAGAATAATGCCAGGTTTCCCTCCCAATAATACAAACAACTTGGGAGGAGTTATTTTTTTCATTGGTACTGTGGGAATTAACCCCCTGCCTTCCTCTTCGATCCTGCTTGGGGACTGCAGCAGCAGCAACTATTTATTTACAGAATTAACAACATGTGTAGCTTGGCCCTAAATGTGTGATTTGAGTGGCCTACAGAAGAGGCTTTTCTGAAGTACTGGAATACAAAATATTAAAATAACATTTTTAGTTTAATTTACAGTTTACAGTGTATTTTATACCTTTCAAAAAATCCTTAATTATTAAACACACATTTCTTTTTCCTGGCTGAAATCTACTAATCTCAGTTCATTTCATTCTTTTCTCTCAATATAATTGTGGTAGGTATCCATTTCCATGTATATAGTTTTATAACAAAGGATGATACACATCTTTCTTTAGGATGACTGTGCCATACTGTGCTACACAGCATTCTTTCTGTTCGTATATTTAAAGCTGCTTTAAATCATTTGGCTACAAACAAGTCCAAAAGGCTATTAAGTAAATAATACTTGAAAAGTCAGAGAAAGTTAGAAGACTTCATTTACTTGAAACACTTTTTACTGAAAATTTTGTGGCATTCAAAAAAAGATTAGGATACCTTAACAATGGCAATGACTGATTCATGACTAGATGGGCACTATACTCCCTTATGGTACCAAAGTGTCTTATGATACCATAGATGGTCAATGCAAAACAACAACAACTTCTTCTTCTTCTTCTTCTTCTTCTTCTTCTTCTTCTTCTTCTTCTTCTTCTTCTTCTTCTTCTTCTTCTTCTTCTTCTAACTTATACTTCTGTAGTGCCTGCCTGCACTACAGAAAATACTAGTATCCCCTGTAATAGTGTGCCTACAAAAACATCATTATTTAGGGTGGGTGTTTCCCCCCCCCCCCACCGTTTTGTTCTAAAGCACTACAAAGTTCCAAAATTCCTATTACGGCAATACTTTTATTACACCAACTAAAATGTAACAAAATTGTGTGCAAACTTTTGAGTTCACAAGAACTCTTTATCATGCTAGTTCCCACTTCCTATCGGTCAACGTTGACAGATGGACAGAATTGCCCACCTGTCAATTGCTACCTATCATAGTACAAAGCAGGTTGCCAGAACCACTGATCAGTGGCAACTTTCTTTGATAACCTGCTTTTAGTGTCAATCAACTGATTGGTGCTGGGAGTGCATTTTCAAAGTCATCATTGGCAGTTACAGGGAGTCCCTTTGAAGTACTTTTGGTGCACTAAGGAGTTTCTAATAGGGAAACATAGTGCAGTCCTAAATTGGGCATTCCTAAGCTTCCCTTGGACCTGTTCCTATAGAATTGAGTTTATTTTGCCTTATTTTAGAGGGAAGAATGGGACTGATATATATCTGAAAAAGATATGAGAATGTAGGCAATATCGACATTTTTACTGCAATGCATCCGAGTGAGCTTGGGTTAATATGCTTCCATTTTTAATCCTGTTGCATGCTTTTATAAATATTTGTATAGTTCCTTCAGCCTAACTGTTTAATATCAGATGTGAGAGTTATTCCTAGGTATTTAAAGCCACCATGGGCTCTTGGACTGGGCTATTTATTATTATTATTATTATTATTATTATTATTATTATTATTATTAGCAATACAAAAATATATATCATAATAAAAGCAGTAACCCCCCACACGTAATGCAATAATCCTGCCCTCCCACTGCAACGGAAATTGTGAGACACAAAATGTTTATACATTTCCTACAAAAGAGACATAAAACTTTGATTCACAAGGGAAAAGCAGTATATAAATTTTTGAAACAAACCAACAAAATGTAATCAGCTTCATGTAGCAAGGGCCAGGTTTAGGATTCAGAGAATTGAGCTATATTTAGCTTAGCATACGCAGCTAAAATGAAATTTACACAAAACATACGGACTTGACAAAACCACTCCCCCTGGCTCCCCCCCCTTTTGGCCAAGATTCAAGCATGGATACATTCCTACATATTTGGATGCATACATATTTGCATCAGGAAACCACTGAAAGGCATATGCTGAGTACCGAAATGCTACCTCGTTTTTTAAAATGAAATTTTAAACTCCAAATCTGAATTTCTGTCAGCAACATTAAAATGTGGAAAAGAAAATGCACATTTGCCTCTCAAAATTTGGTCCAGCTCTATGCATTTTTCAAGTCCTTTTCCTGCATCTCTTGTACCACTATGTTCACTCATAACACCAGATAGAGAGGTTCCCAGTGACCTCTGCCAACATATATACTAGGAAGCCATGAGATGGAGCCAAACTATAGGGTTCTGTGTAGGACTCAATGAAGTTAGGTGAAACAATTCCTGGAAATATTGTATGCAGCAAAACCCTATACATTATTTACTTGGACGTAATCCCACTATTTAATAGGATTTAATCCCAAATCAATGTGCACTAGATTGAATCTTTAGGCTATAGTCCTACCTGGGAATCTTACTGGATTCAATGGGACTTACTTCTGAGTAGACATGTATAGGATTATGCTGTTATATTAGTGTCCCAGTTTTATCAGGAACATATATGTGCCATATACTCTGTCCCAAACAAAAGACTTTTAAGACAAACACTGCTAATAAATTGTCTAATTATAACATGCTCTGGAATTCTTATAGCTATTTAATGTATAGGTGCTCCTTTTTTAATTTTCTGCCGGTTTTTAAAAAAATGAACAGCACAATGCTACATGTGTCTACTCAAAAGTAAGTCCTGCTGTGTTTACTGGTGATTGTTCCCAGGAAAGTATGAATACAATTGCAGCCTAATATAGCTATAAGACTGAACAGTACAAGTCCATTTTGCATTAAAATTATAATAATATAATGGAATAATCCACCATCCTGGATTATAAATATACTGTGAATCCCCACAGTGAATAAATAACCAGTTGCAGAAATAAATAAATCTCCTAATATTAAGTGTAATAAAGAATTGCTACTACAGAAAGACATTGACAGACACCGATTTCCGTTATGAGCTTTCAAGAATTTTTAACCTATGTAGAAAATTATTTTTTATTTCCCCTGGAAATCTGAATGGTAATAAACACTATTCTGTGAATGTAATCACATCTGATGCCACATAACAAAACATCTCAGCAGGTCATGTTTTCCAAAGTAATGTCTGCTTCCTTTCTATAATGCCATTAGATTATTCATAAGCAGTTATTTATCACACTGTAAGAGAGATCTTTCATAGGTACTTGAAAGGAAGGGAGGAGACAAACAGAAAGAGTTCCTTAGCTATTCACATCTTAAAGATAAAATGCTAAGTCAATAGACATGTTGTAGTATATTGCCTCATCCTGCACATGATTTATTGCAGATGAGAATCAACTAGAAACCGAATTACTTTGAAAGTTTTACTGCTGATGTTAAAATTCCAGGTCTGTATACATACATTTTTATAGAGGCACTAAGTACAGCTTTTGCAAATTTGAAACCTCTTATTTTGAGGTTATGTGCATTGGAATAACCACTGCATAAAACAGAGACCTTTCATATAATTCTTAAACTGACCACTCAACCATTTATGTTGCTGTCATAGCTTAAATTTTTTTTTGGGGGGGGGAACCCCATATTTTTGTAGCATTTAGACAAATTATTGGCAATTGTGCTTATTCCAAACCAGATTAGGTTTTTTAATGTTTTATATAAACAATTACAAAGGGATATTCATTTTGAAAGCTAGTATCTGTTTGCTTTTTGGTATTTATGATAAAATTTGATGAAATTTAAAAGCACTTTCAGAGGAAAATAAGCTTAGTAATAACTTCTCCCAAATGTGTAAGCATGCTTAGAAACACCTGCTAGATACATTTGAAGAGATCAAGGTGCTCTTGCATGTCTTGTATTATAGGTATCTCTGATTAGCTTGTCATCTACTCTGAAGAAGATGTAGCCCAATTCTCCTATGCTGTATAGCAGGCCAGCTGTTAGCTGTCTGTCAAGCACCTAAAGTGGACAAGTAGTCCAGGAGCAAAAATGTCACTCCTTTGATCTGGCAAGGAGCAGCTGCTGATTTATAGAGTAGGACTTTGTTCTTCCGTTCTATTTTACTTTCTTTCCTAAGGCAGAACCACAAAATCCAGGAGAAAAAAAAGTGCCGTTCTCTGCAACATCAACAAGCTCTGACAACTGCAACAGGGTTTTTCTTGGCCCTAACAAAGCTCTCAGGCATCTCCTTTGACGCTCACCTTTCCCTCCCCCCTTCTTCTTTTTGCAATGCGGTAGTTATTGTTTAATTCAGCTTCTGTAAATGGAATGGACTGTGGCCAGCAAGCCTGGGGCATAAACACACCTGTATGAAAGAAGTCTTATTGTAGCAACCATCTACATCCAACTTGCACATGCACTGCTGGTTCTTGAGTTCAGAAGTTATGCTCCATTTTCCTGACAGCAAATTTTGCCCTAAGTAAACTATGCTTTTTGTATCCACTGTCCTGTCTTGACCATGCTTGTGCATTTTTCCATAGCTATTAAAATCTTCAAATCTGAAGGCAAAAGGATTAAGGCATGGAAATATATATTTTACCTGCCTGTCAACTCAGTGGACTTCAGGAAATTCGTTATGAACATCCCCAAGTCTTTCAAATCTATAGCGAACGCCAACAAAAAGGAACTCCATGCTGAAAAATTGACGGGTATTGATCTTTAAGGTGTTCATGCTGGTTTAGGGACATGGTTAATATACTAGCAGCCACAAGCAGGTAATGATACAGAATTGATTTATTAAGGATTATTAGGGGAAAGAACTTTATAAGGAGTTGGTTTTAATACAATAAAAATATTGAAACCATGACCTGGCTTGACCCCTTAGGGTCAGCTGGTTTAAGAAACAGATCACCTTTTATGAGGTGCTTAGTGATCCTCTTTCTCCTCTAGAAGTTAAAGAGCACTATTTAAAGAAATTCCTTTATAGGAATCGGGCTCTTAATATCTTTATTGGCTGTTCCTGATTTTTTAAAGCTACGGATTTTAAAGTTACAGAAGTGAGCATTGCAGAGAAGTTGGACACAAACCTCTATACATTAGTAGTGCAGAGAATATATATATATATATAGTATCATGACTAACTTAAGTGTCATTGTCAAAATAAAAAAAATTCCTTCCAGTAGCACCTTAAAGACCAACTAAGTTAGTTCTTGGTATGAGCTTTCGTGTGCATGCACACTTCTTCAGATACACTGAAGAAGTCAGATATATCTGAAGAAGTGTGCATGCACACGAAAGCTCATACCAAGAACTAACTTAGTTGGTCTTTAAGGTGCTACTGGAAGGAATTTTTTTTATTTTGACTATGGCAGACCAACACGGCTACCTATCTACTACTTAAGTGTCATTGATTTCAATGGGTCTAAGTAGTCTGGATCTAATCCTACAAATGAACAACTATAGGCACAACCTACCGGTATTTACTTTCCTAGAGATGAAGGGGAAAGTTTTAGGAAGACTAGACAGGTAAACAGAGAGATACAACAGCCATAATGATTTCTCAACGTGTGACAATTTTTCAGATGCGTATGTGCATGTTATCCTTTTCAGTCTTATATATCTTATTTATTTCAAAAGAAGGCAGAAAAATAATTTAAGTATAGCAGTGGGATAAGCCCCCCAAAGGTAATTCAGCAGAATTCTTTGCAGTGTTCACCAGAACTTAGTCTGTTCCCCAGCAGTAAGGAATTGTCGCTATGGTATGAAAGTCACTGGAACTCTTATGCATAGAGGTTCCACCCCTTGCTTCATTGGAGAGTTACCCCTCCACTGAAATTAATGGGAAAGACTTTGCAAGCGAAGTAACTATATGCATATTAGAGCACCCCATTAGTATCCGAGATATCCTCTGATATCTGCCAATTTTGCATCTCCTTTGGGAAAGCCATCAACTCTTGAGGCCAGTAGATGTTTACCTCCGCCAACCTCTCAATTATTGTTTCCCGAGTCTTCTGAGTGCCAGTAAGTCCCCTCATTTCTTTAGAAATCTTGGTCACTTAACCTGACATAAAGCAGTAATATTTGTCTTGCACAGCTCCCCATTACTTCATTTATGCTCTGCAAAATATAGTGTTGATTCATCACCAGAAACAAATACAAAGGACAGCTTCACAAGAAGTAGTGTAGCATAGTGTAGACTGAGCTATGAATTAGGAAGCCTATGGTTCAAATCTCACCTCTGCTATGCATGGTTCAGGTAGCCTTAGTAAGCTGTTGTGTGACATCAGGTGCTAGACATGGGCAGGGAGGGGCAGCTGCCCCCCTAAATCTATAACAATCAATAAAAATACATAGCAAACTGAGGTTCTGTTCCCCCAACAAAAGGCCTGCCCCCCTAACAAAAATCCTGGCTACGCCCATGTCATATTCATAGTAGACATATAGGAATAAATTCACTTAAGTGAATTGATTTCAGTGGGTCTGCTCTGAGTATGACTACCATTAAATATTACTGACTGTCTCATTCAATGCCCCATCATCTGCAATAAAGCCATTTATTGATTGCATTTACTATCTGCCCTTCATCACACAGTTGCAGGGCATGGTACATAAAGAAATATACAGATCTAAAATACACAACAGCAAAAAGATATAAAAATAATTTAAAACCACATTAAATAACATCTCAAGGAAGGAGGTGACCATATTCAATTAAACCAGTTCATCCTTCCCTAAAAGGTCTAGGGGCAAAGGAGTGCCTCTTCATCTGTCAATGAAAAGCAGATCATTTCACTGCAAGATGTAGCTTAAAGAGGATGGCATTGCATAAGGTAAAGGTAAAGGGACCCCTGACCATTAGGTCCAGTCGTGACCGACTCTGGGGTTGCGGTGCTGATCTCGCTTTATTGGCTGAGGGAGCCGGCGTACAGCTTCCGGGTCATGTGGCCAGCATGACGAAGCTGCTTCTGGCGAACCAGAGCAGCGCACAGAAACGCCGTTTACCTTCCCGCCGGAGCGGCACCTATTTATCTACTTGCACTTTGACATGCTTTCAAATTGCTAGGTTGGCAGGAGCAGGGACTGAGCAACGGGAGCTCACCCCGTCACGGGGATTCGAACTGGCGACCTTCTGATCGGCAAGTCCTAGGCTCTGAGGTTTAACCCACAGCGCCACCCGCATCCCATCCATTGCATAGGCTATCACATAGTTGTCTCTAAAACTTTGCTAGGTAGTGGTGTCACAAGGAGGTGGTGGAGCCACAGGTGATCCTAATACCCAGCCACGTTGATATAAGAGAAGACATTCCTCCAGATATTGAAGTTATTTATGGGTAACTGCCCAACCCTACAGGCTAATGCTTTGTACACTAGCATACTCTCTATATATGTGAAATAACAACAGCGACAACAACAAATGACAAAAAGATAAAGTTAGTGGAAACCACTAGAGAAACTCTACATTAAAAGCTAGAGCTTTGAAAGTTATAGCAGTTATAAGAACTCTGACCCATGATACGAAATAATGCACCATTTGCTGATCCTACTGACATTTGACTTTAAAACATTATAAACAAGAGTAAAAGTAGAAATTAGTATTTTTTTCTGAGTCAAAGCAAAAAGTAAAGCAAAAGGTAGGGTTCATGATCAGAAGCATTACAAGTAAATTTGGGTGAACTATTTTAGCAATAACTGTGAAAACGTATACAGAAACATTGGTAAGTATTTGTGAAAAATGTTCAGTGAACCAAACAGGCTATATACATTTTTGTTGAACAGGAACCCTTCACCCTGCATGGGAAAACTGTTTTCAAAACTGAGAGTTTGTGAAATGTTGGGCAGGGGGTGGGAGGCAGTGGTAAATTGCTCAAAGTTTGTAAATTAAAAATTGCACTGGGCCAGCAAGCCATTTCTGTGAGCCTTTTCAGATTCTGTCCACTATTTTTGTTTTTAACATAAATGACATGCAGGAGCAGGTTTCCACTCAGCCAATGTGTTTCTGTTCATGTTTGGGGTGCATAGGTATGTGCATCATAATGCTCGTTCATAACTTGTTTGATTGGATATGTATTTTTGTGGGGGTAGGTTTCCCGTCCTAGGTCACTGTTTATTGTGAATTACTATACCTGAATTGGGATCATGGGCAATTTATATTGCTAGAGTACCCACAGGGCAATCCTAAGTATGTTTACATAGAAATAAGTCCCACACCTAGGGCTTACACCTGGGGCTTACATCTAGGCAAGTGTGTACAGGATTGCTTCAATACCTTAAAAATTATATTATAGAGTGAAGACATAAAGATATACCATCTCAAGCATGGTATCTGAATAAGGCAGTTTTGGGGGCCTTTGGACTAAAAAGTGATATACAGTGGTACTCGGGTTACAGACACTTCAGGTTATAGTTGCTTCAAGTTACAGACTCCGCTAACCCAGAAATATTACCTCAGGTTAATAACTTTGCTTCAGGATGAGAACAGAAATTGTGCAGCGGCGACGCAGCGGCAGCAGATGGCCCCATTAGCTAAAGTGGTGCTTCAGGTTAAGAACAGTTTCAGGTTAAGAACGGACCTCCAGAACGAATTAAGTTCTTAACCAGAGGTACCACTGTATAAATAACAACCATACCAGTTAATAAGTTATACTGAATTAAATTTCAATGCATTAAAAAGGAAATGCAAAGGATGCAAAGATTTATCTTACTGAAAAATTTAAAAATCCTTTGTGAACATAAGAGTTAGATCAGCTGGCAGAGGGGGATTTGTTTCTCCTCCTCTTGTATCTTCAGTAGTTCTTCTATTCTCTGCTCTTTTCAGTGCAACTATATTATTATCCACAAAATTTTTAGCATCATCGTAATCATAAAATATATATTTTATATCTTTATAAATCACCAGAGGCTTAGCAGAATCCAGTAATGCCACATCTGCTTTAATCCTAGTAAATTCTAGCCTGAGAGAGTCTAGTAAGTGGAATATGTCACCACGTTTCCTGAAAGATTCAGGAAATACATCATCTCCTTGATTCCTGAAAATGCAAAACAAATACAACAAAGAGAAATTGGCAGAAGGAAAGCTGGTACACGTACAGTGCAATCCTAAACATGTTTACTCAGAAGTCAGTGTTAATGAATTCAATGGGATTTACTTCTAAGTAGATATGCACAGAATTGCTGTAGATGTATAGTTTGTATAGGGATTAACAAACAGGTATTACTCTCTCTGTCATACAAAGATCTCTTGATCACCTGTTTATTCTGCCAGTGCTGCTGTTTGAAGATAGGTAAACTTCTTGCTCCCTGAACCTACCACATATTCTTGAGCTGATGCCCAAATTCAGCTGTTCAGATGCAAACACAAATCTACCTACCTCACTACCAGTGCTAACCAGTCACATTAATTTAACTATATAAACAGAGGTGATCTAACCTAAAGAGATCATGCTCAGCCTTTTTGCTGCCGAGTTAAAGTTAAAGTTGTATAGAGGGTAATATAGGATATAATGCACAATGTCAAATATTGTAAATGAGATTGACTTCTTGCCTTGCATACAAATATAATATGTAAACCAGGTAAGCAGGTACAGCACCAAACACAACATGAGCGGCAAGAAGGGACAGTCTTGCTCTATAAGGATTGAACCTCGTTGGCCAGGCACCCTACTCAACAATCTGCCGATTCTGAATATCTGTACCTGATGTTGGGGACATGAGACATGATGGAATTCCATTGGTATACTATCCACATCAGCGCCTAACTATATCCCTGCCTGAAGTATCAGCAGATAGTCTCAAACACGATTGAGGACTCTGAGACTGGTGGTCCTGGGAGCTTTAATGTGCATGCTGAGGCTCTTTTTGGGGAGCATCTGAAAATTTCATGACCTCCATGACAACCACAGGCTTGTCTCAAATTATCTGGACATAATAAATTTAGCAGGATACAATTTGGACTTGATTTTCTGCAATGGAAGAGGGGGGGGGATGGTCCGTGCATGAGGAAGCCAATAAAGACTACATTGTCATGGTCAGATCATTACTTGATTCATGCCTGACCTGATCATGTTTGACCTACAGCTTACCTGTAACTTCTGCAGAGGTGGAGAACTGGTTCTGATGGTTGACTCTTGAAGACTAATGAATCCAGACAGTTTTTTGAGGTCTCTTGGAGATTTTCCTGAAGCCATTGGTACTACTGAGACCTTGGTCTCTGCATTAAATAAGGGGATGCCTGAGGCCATCAATATCCATTTCTCCCAAACCCCCTCAATCCAGTTGTAGAGGCATGCTGACTCCTTAATATTATGAGGAGCTGAGGGCAATTAAATGTTTGGGTCAACAGCAAAATTGCAAATGGTGGAAGACACGTAGTGAATATGATCGGATACAGGTGAAAACCCATATTGGGCTTGCTTTGTGGTGGTGGCCAATACATTTTACTTCTCTTCCACCGCTGCATCTGAACTATGTAATCCAGAAGTTTTTTCAAGTCATCCAAGAGAGTTTTTCAAGTGGGAAAGGCCCTCCTTTGCATCCTGAATTGGCTGTGGCTAGGATAGAGTACTGGATTACTGAGGTGGTCAATGCCTATCTAAAAGAATGTGTGATCTTCAATGTCCTAAAAAGTGAAGACATTATTGAAGAAACCTATTTTGGAGCCAGTGATCTAGGATAACTACCACTACCTAGTGGTTCTGGAGTACACTAATTATTTAGAACCATTCAATCCAGTTTCAGGCCTGAGTTTGGAACAGAAACAACTTTGGTCATCCTAGTAGGCGAGTTACATTGGGAAATGGGTATGTGGAAGAGGAATATTGGAGTGTTGACCTCAGAAGGTGGTGCCGGGGATATTTTTGTTCCAATCTGTGGCCTTCCACTTACAGGGTGACTCTATTCTGCTCTATGCCTTTGGGTATCTACATGACATTGCTGGGTGACATCATCACTGGACCATCTGTTACAGGTGGCAGTGGTAGCTAGGAGTTCCTTTTATTAACTTAAACAAATACACCAGCTGTAATATGTTCTAGAGAGAATGGATCTAGCCTCAGTTATTCCTCAGAGTTCACTGTCAAGGTTGCATCATCTGCAAGCAACATCTCTCAGATAAGAACCCACCACACTTTTGGCATGAAGATGTGCCAGGTTGAACAGACCCCATCGCTTCTCGAATGGAAGTATATACTGTCTTCTGTCGAGCTGAAGGCACAGGAGAACAACAGGGAGAAGAATATGCCAACGAAAGTTGGGGTGAGATCACAGCCCTGTTTCACACTGTTCTTTATCGGAAAGGCATTTGAGGATGAACCGTCATACTGGATGGTGCCGTCCATGCTCTCGGGGAAGGACACATTTTTTGCAGCTTAAGTGGCATCCTATCTTGTTGAGCAGTATGAAGAGTCCTTTTCAGCTGATCACATCAAATACCTCCATCAGATCTATGAAGGTGGTGTACAAGGGTGTCTCTGCTCCAGGCATTTCTCCTGCAGCTGGTGCAGTGAGAAAATCATGTTGACTTCTGAGCTCTAAAGCCACACTGGGATAGCCCCTGTCAGTGAGTAACTATAATCTGTTGAGAACTACACAGACAAAGGCTTTCCTCACATAGCTTTTTATCGATAAGTACCGCATTTTTCTGTCTATAAGACGCCCCCTATGTTGGAGGACTCAGATTTAAGAAAATGAGGGGAGAAGTATCCGTGTATAAGATGCCTCCTAATTTTTGACATTCTTTTTGGGGGGGAGGCTAGTCTTATACACGGGAAAATACGGTATATTTGCTGGTATTAATTGACCTAGTTCTGAATTATTTTGCTATAATGTTTTATTGTTCCAAGTTGTAGCTATTTATTGGTACAGTTATTCTACTGCTATTTTATTGTTATAGATTCTTAATGCTTCTGCGTTTCTGTTTGGTATCTTGCTTCTGTATTTCTGTTTGGTATTCTATGGTGGTTATATTTTATTTTTTAAATATTGTGATTCTTTATATGATGGAGACCTCCTTGTGAGGGCTTGGACTTAAAAGTGGTCCCAAAGGATTTTAAATACACAAATAAGAGAATGAATGTACAACATGATAAAAAAATGGGGAAAGGGCAGCACAGATAAATTTTGCAAACAGAGAATGATTCTGCTGGCTCAAAATGATGAAAGAGAGGGATATGCAGGACTGGCCACCATATTCAGAGGATGGGAAAATTCTGTATTTGTTATACCATTTAAATGTATATAAATATAAAATTGTCCATTGTCTTAACATTGAAATATTATTATTATTATTTTTTAAAAAAGGAAAAGCAACGAGGAGAAAACACAGTGGAAATGTGTTTGAGGATGCCCAAGAGACTAATTTATTGCTAATATATTTGTCAATTCTATTTCCCAAGTTTTAAGTCCGTCAGTATAAAGTGACAACGTGTAAAACATTAACTTATTTTCATGAGTGCACCACTTACTGGGAGAGCTTGTTAGTCAAAACAATCTACATAATGTTTGCTATAGAAGTTGCATGTAGCAACTTCTCACAGCAATTCGGACTCCCAAACCCCTGTTGGCAGTCCGTACTCTTTTACGTAAGGCTTGAATTCTGTGAAGTGCATTTATGTTCCTGGCTACTTATCAGTGCAGTCCTATATACTTTCTCAAAAGTAAGCCTCACAGAGTTCAGTGGAGCTGTATCCAGATTGTCTTTTTGATTGTATGTGGTCTTTAACAGGAATAAGATTCTTATTTCTTTATGTCCCTCTACACATTTTACACAGGCCTACAGAAAAACTATACTCAGCGTTATTTGAGGGACCACTGATTTCTCATAGCACATCCTTTCCTTTGTCTAAATTTAATGTTCTGAACCACAGGGATTTAAAAGAGCAAAATAGAAGTAGGGACAGACAGAGGCACTTTAATAATTACGCTACGCCACAGGCCCTCATATGTCTGAATCCTACATGGCAACTTCTTGTTAATTCAGTGTTGGATATCTTTTATTTTTTACACATTTTATTGGCCATCAACTTACAACTGATATCTTTTTCTGGTTAAACAATAAATGCGCTGTTAGTTTTAGTTGTATACAGTGGTACCTCAGGTTAAGTATTTAATTCGTTCCGGAGGTCTGTTCTTAACCTGAAACTGTTCTTAACCTGAAGCACCACTTTAGCTAATGGGGCCTCCTGCTGCCGCTGTGCCGCCGGAGACCGATTTCTGTTCTTATCCTGAAGCAAAGTTCTTAACCTGAAGCACTGTTTCTGGGTTAGCAGAGTGTGTAACCTGAAGCGTATGTAACCTGAAGCATATGTAACCTGAGGTACCACTATATTCCTAATATTTCTGCTCAAGGTGGCACTTGTGTTGCAAGGACAGACCATTCTCCTGCAATGTAGGTAGAGTATGGTTTCCAGCATGAATTTTGCATCACATCTCACCAATGTACACCCATTAGTCCTGTAACTGAATGTGGTTGTGTACGTTATCACAGGCCAGTCCTCTTGAATGCACCATTTATAAGCCCTAGAATTCATGCTAAAATACAAAAATGCCAACATTTAAGTAGGCATGTTTAATCTACAAATAATGTGTGCTATAATAGTTTTGCAACAATGCCAAGATATTTAACAGATATCAATATTTCAACCATTGTCTGCCCTTGATATAGAGCACCTAAGAAAACCAGTGTTTACTTAGAACAGCTTTAAACACTACTTGGCCCCAAAATTCTCTAGAAAAGGTCAGCATGGGTGAAGGGCTTGCTTTCTATAAGCAATCCTGTCATTCAGACTAACAGCAGTGATTCACTCGCAGGAGGGGAAAAATGGCTCTATTGTTGGACTTATTGACTCCAGGGAGGGCAGCTACTCTATTATTACCATAGAGTGCTCACAACCTGAGCTCTGTGTTGGTCCACTTAAAATTACTATTTGCTGTGAAGGATTGGCAAAGCAATTCTTAAAATGATGGGGTGAAAGTAGGAGAAGCTCCACCAGGAGCTTTTCTTTTCCTTTAAGCAGGAGTGAGCAATGCACGATTCTTTCTGAGCCTGACCCACTTATTACCTTTTGTTCAGTTGTCTTTATTAACATATTAACTGACTAGATTGCCTTTAGAAATAAATAAATGCATTTCATTAGGTAATTATATCACAATAGCCTCTTATTAGGAAGGACGCAATGTTCAACCCAAACACTAAAATATATACAACCTGGTGGTCACCGTATATGCAGTATGCAAATATACAGTACAAACATACAAAAGTCTGTAAACCTAAGGGCATTTGTGCAAATTACAAACTTTCATAGCTTTCAATCATTTAGGTGTTTAAAAAAATTAATTAAGCAGATGCCAAAATCACCACTGTTTCCTAATTTGGTTGATGTTCACACCTCACTGATGTTGCATGATAGCGCATATGCATTACTGATATTCAAAACAATTGTTTTCTACTGAACAAAAGAAGTGGCAATGGTATTCTCTTATATAATTTTCTCCTAAATTATTTAGATTTGCAATGCTTTCCTCCATGGTGGCATTTTAAAACTGAACCAAAGAAAGCAAAGTGGACAATTAAAGGAAGAGGAGATGAGAGTGTATAAGAACATTTTCAGTACACTGGTATATAGAAAGGTGAAGCAAACAGGCTAATCAGAATTTGTTTCCTATTAAAATTATCTTGAAGCTTGAAAACAAGCACCATGAAAGCTTGTCACCTTGCTTATAGATTTAAACAGTAGTACGTTTTTCTGTCATATCTGTAAATGAAGGAATGCAAACTTTACCCCATGCCCCAAAGTTTGCTTATTGTCTTTGAAATCCCTTCCTCACAAAAGCTTCGGCTGTCAAGAGGTTGCAAATGAAAAGTCAATACTGGCGCTGTTATGTCATATTACATCCCTTAGGCGATAAAGCTGAGTTTGCTCAGTATTTGGGGTTGCTTTTTGTTTTTGCAGCTTTAGCATTCTGCCTGCACACCTGCCTTCGTTATGATCCATTAAAAGACTTTTCATTACAAATAAGTCCATGAAAGTTCAAAATGTGGAATTTTCTATTACTTAATTCTGTTTTGTTTTCCTTGACAAACCATATCATCTGAAAAGTAGGATTATGTTACAGTATAAAATATTTAATTAAAATACATGCATTTTTAGTATACTAGTTCAATATTAATACCATTGTGGACTTGAAAGGTAAATAGTCTGACCTAGTATAATGTAGCTTCTTTTGTTCCTAACCTAACAGATTAATTGTCTAAATACTGTGAGGTAGTTTTTGTACAATCATGAAGTGCTAAATTCTGAATATCTTAATGTTTGAAAATAGCACATTTCTATACCATAATATGACTACAAACTCTAGAACTTGGAATTTACAACTTTCATTTCCTCAATAGCAGCTTCCATGCCATATGCCAACTACAGTGGTACCTCGGGTTAAGAACTTAATTTGTTCCGGAGGTCCGTACTTAACCTGCAACTGTTCTTAACCTGAAGCACCACTTTAGCTAACGGGGCCTCCTGCTGCTGCCGCACTGCCAGAGCATGATTTCTGTTCCCATCCTGAAGCAAAGTTCTTAACCTGAGGTACTATTTCTGGGTTAGAGGAGTCTGTAACCTGAAGCGTATGTAACCCGAGGTACCACTGTACTTTTGAAACTCAGAAGTTTCAAACTAGTTTGTAATTCGGGATTTTGGTGGGATGTTCAAAGGTGGGTGGGGAGGCAGGGGAAGAAAAAAAATGTTCAACTGGTGTTTGCAAGTTCTTAAGCATGTATAAAATGCCTGTCTGCATTGTGGTTGTATATTTAAAAAAACATCTTGTTACTATATATTAACGATTGCCCAAGAATGAGAAGGTAGTTACAGAGCTTGTACATAAATTCTGCACACAGTTGGTATATAGTCCTAATTTTCCAGACTTGACAGCTGTAATAAACCTTAACCTCTACTTCCCCAACTTTCCTCAAGTGCAGCTTAAAATTCCACATGTGTTATGCCATCTAACGAACCAGCCATTAAAACGAAGCCACAGATCTATATCAATAGATTAGGAGGAAAATAAGTGTGAAGTAAATGGAAGTGCATTCTGGAATGACAGCAAGGGGACGAAAGCCGATGATCATCAGTTTACAAAAGGAGATATATGAGCTAACATATTCTGCACACCACCTCAATATATACAGTATAGCAAAATCCAAGTAGAAAATAAGACTGATAATAGCGGAACTGAACACATGAACTGTCATGCAAAGGCTAAACATGCCACAGCGCATGCATTGTGTATAGTATTTTCCTCTGATTTTAAATAGGAACAGTAGCTAAGCAAATGTTTGGTATTGTAGGATATATATGAGCCCCATCCCTACTTATCTTATTATCATTTATACAGGGATGCTGCAACTTGCTGCCTGTACAAAGTAGTAAAACCATCTTTTTTCTTGATGTTCATGTGAACTTCCTTTAATGTCAAGCAAAGGGATCATGGCACATTGAAGGTAAAAGGTACCCCTGCCCGTACAGGCCAGTCGTGTCCGACTCTAGGGTTGTGCGCTCATCTCACTTAAGAGGCCGGGAGCCAGCACTGTCCGGAGACACTTCCGAGTCACGTGGCCAGCGTGACGAAGCTGCTCTGGCGAGCCAGCACCAGCGCAGCACACGGAAACACCGTTTACCTTCCCGCTATAAAGCGGTACCTATTTATCTACTTGCACTTAAGGGTGCTTTCAAACTGCTAGGTGGGCAGGAGCTGGGACCGCAGACGGGAGCTCACCCCGCAGCGGGGATTCGAACCGCCAACCATGCGATCGGCAAGTCCTAGGCGCTGAGGTTTTACCCACAGCGCCACCCGCGTCCCATATTGGCACATTGAAGGTAGAGTGGCCTAATTTGAACATCACACCAAACCATGGTTTAGCATCAAATGAATGAGCCTAGGCAAGTCTTGGGATTGTTTGCTCCTCCTCCCCTCCCATACAACCAGAGGAAGGGGCATGGAAGCTTCTTTCTGCTTTTTTAGATTCAAGTTGGCTTAGTTCATGTTAACCGCAGTTTATTGATTAACTTAAACGACAAAGTGCAGTTAAGCCAGGCATAGGCAAACTTGGCCCTCCTCATGTTTTTGGCCTACAACTCACATGATCCCTAGCTAACAGGACCAGTGGTCAGGGATGATGGGAATTGTAGTCCCAAAACATCTGGAGGGCTGAGTTTGCCTATGCCTGAGTTAAGCAGATGTGGAAACAAGCTTCTAAACTCATTTTCCTGGTTGCATGGAGAGAAGAGAAGTGGAAAGGACTGCATCAGTCCAAGACTTTGCTTATGCTCTTTTCTGGCAGTAACAATTAAACCATGGTTTAGCATTGCATGTGAACAGCCCAATGGGACTTATTTCTGAGTAAACCTACTTAGGAACAGCTGAACATCATTTTAAAAGTTAGCTTGTCTACTCTGGATGCAGTGGTTTCAGAAAATAAAAATAATGTGCAATGAAGGAAGAGAGACCATTATAAAACAATCTATTGTAATCTACACAGAGGTTCCTATTTTAAAGGTTTGCAATCTTATTTTTTAATAGCGCACAGAACATCATAGTCATGTCAATGCTACCCTCCCACCTGGTTTGATTCTTCTTAAAATTCTGATTTCTTTAGGCCCACAATAGTAGCTACAATAACTTAAAAGCTCATTTACAATTTGTTCTGCAACTATTATGCACATCCAGTTTTTCAAAAGTTTCTTAAAGATCACTTCTACATGGGATAAGAATTATAATCTCCCATAAATAGCTTGATCAAAGCACATAGTTTGCTGCAAGCTAAAAATACTTGGATTCCAGTTCTGATGCTCAGAAGAATGCTATTGTTCATGTGAGTTGGAATAGAAATAACACTTTGTATCCCTATTTAAAGAATGGGATTATTTAACATACAAAACATAATATTCTGTATTTAAATATATATTTATTTACTTTTGCTGAAAATATGAAAGGAGAATATTTCTAACTGAAGGGTGAAGAAAGATATATAGTCTTACATTGTGGCATACCCTCCAATATTTATCCATTGAAAATAGGGATCACCTATTCAACAACAACAATTTTACTACTAATAATAATTTTACTATTTATACCCTGCCCATCTAAGTGGGTTGCCCCAGCCACTCTGGGCAGCTTCCATACTAAAACATAAAACATACTAAACATACTGAGACATTAAACATTAAAAAACATTCCCTATACAGGGCTGCCTTCAGATGGCTTGGGTGGCAGATTACTCCATACCCTCCAACATTTCTCCAATTAAAATAGGGGCGTCCTAAGGGAAAGAGGGACATTCAGGGATCAAATCAGAAACCCGGATGGCTTATGCAAATCTGGGACTGTCCCTGGAAAATAGGGGCACTTAGAAGGTCTGTTATGCCTTCAGACACAATATTAGTTGCTGTCTATAACACAAGGCATAGGAACTTAAAATCAAAACTTTCAGCTAGTGGGTTTCCTGTGGTGGTGAATATATGGCTTTCTGGCTCTCCTATCAGTAAACAGAATAGAGAGATGTAATAAATACATCCAAAATGTGACAACCATGGATTTTTAAATGGGAAGAAAATGGGCACAGTGAAAAGACCAGGAACTGATGAGAAGAGGACTCTCCGTCAAAGAAGAAAGGACTGCAATGTAACCATTTATTTGATGAGCTCAAAACTCCAGTAAGACATGGGGGGGGGGGGAGAGAGACACTTGTTCACCTAGCAGTCTGTGGAAAGGTAACTCCCAAACTGACACAAGAAAGGATCACATGCAAATTAAAGAAAAAGATAAGGACACAACGCCGTGAAATAGGCTAGAGAATATTAGTGTACTGTGGCACTTGCTGGTGGAAGTTTTCTTACATTTCCCCCTCATTACATTTTAATTGAGAAATAACTGGAGGAAGAAGAGTAGGTTCATACATGCATATACAGCAAGGGCAAACATATGCTTCTTACACTGAGAAAAAGAACCATTAATTTTACACAGTGTAGTAATAATAATGAACATGGGGCAGCAGACAAGCAAGTCAAGAAGCAAACAGATATTGATCATGGAAACCTTACCGATAAGTCACTCATTGCAATGCTCACCACCATAGAGAGGCCATGCCCCCCACTGAAAATTGTTTTAACCACAATCCATCCCAGGAGGTGGGTGCAGTAAACCAACCACAAGACTGGAAAAAGCATCACTAACAAGGGGGGGGGGAGAGAAATTCCAGGCGCTTGATACAATATTTACTCAAGGTTTGACACATTTCAGAACAAAATCTTGCTTGGGGGAACTTTTTTAGCAGCAACTCTCATCAAAAGCAAGGGATCCTATAGAAATATCTGTGGAGGTGGGTGCGTGAGCACAAAAGATGTTCCTAGGCCTGTGGTGAAGAAGCTGTGGCCAGATGCTACCCAATTTCATGTAGCCTTCTAGACACTGCATGCCCACTCTTGCTCTCTATCCTCTTCAGAAACACTTCCTCTTTCACAGTGTGAGGGGTATGGGGTGGGGAGGTGGGGAGAGCTCTGAATCCATGGTGAATGGGATGGGGCTCATAGTGTTTATCACATTTTAATTATGCTCTTCAGCCAAGGAGTGCTATACATGGCATTGTTCAAATATACCTTCATGCATGTGGCAGGCCAAACTCTGGACCTTGTTTTCTCAACTGGGCATGAAAAGGGTGTTCTGAAAGTGAGGGAGATTGACACCAGTCCCTTGTCATGGTCAGATCACTTCCTGCTGAGATTTAGGCTTTAGCACCTTTCCCCCTTCACCCTCACACCTCAATCCAGATAAGGCTGTTAGTGGATGGTTTCCTAGACAGATGGATGGGAGAGGACCTGCTCTTAATGGGGTTACACTCCATCTGGAGGAGCAGGGATGCAGCTTGGGGGTGCTTCTGGATCCGGTGCTGTCGCTTGACGCTCAGGGGGTGCAGAGTGTCTTTCATCAGCTTCGGCCAGTGGCCCAGCTGTGCTCCTATCGGGACAGGGATAGCCTGCTGTCTGTGCTCTGATAACCTCTAGGTTAGATTACTGCAATGTGCGCCTCTGAAGACAGTCTGGAAACTTCAGCTGGTGCAGAATTCAGCGGCTAAGTTGCTCACCGGGGCAAGATAATTTGAGAATATAACGCCAATCGTGGCCCAACTGTACTGGAAAGCAATTAGTTTCCTGGCCCAATTCAAAGTGCTGGTTTTGACCTACAAAGTCTTAATGGCTCAGGATTGCAATACCTCACAGACTGCCTCTCCCCATATGAAGGAATCTGGACCTTGCAACCATCAATTCCTGCATTTGCAGGGGTTGGACAAGATGGCCTTTGGGGGTCCCTTCCAACTCTACGATTCTATGATCATCTGAGGCCCTTCTTCATGTGCCTCCTCCATGAGAGATCCAGAGGGTGGCGACACAGGAACATGTATTTTCGTGGTGGCTCCCCCTTTGCTTTTAGGCACCAGACAGAAACATTCCTCTTCTCCCAGGTATTTAGCTAACTAAATGATATATGGTCTTTAAAACTATGTGGGGGGGGGGTTGTTGTTGTTCATGAGTATGCTGCGGATTTTTGTGTTTTATATTGCAAATTGCCCTGTGATGAAGGGTGGTACAGAAATTCATAAAATAAATAAAACCCTGCAAGACACTTGGATTGAAAGACCGTGACTTGTGCAAAATCATTCTAGAAACTTCATGGCTGAGCAGGAATTTGAAACCAAATGTCTCTGGTTCAAATTCTAAATGTGATCTTCTAAGCACTATATCACCATGGTGGTTGTATCATTAAGACAAACAACAATAAGGACATATGTATGATGTCAGTTGCCATAGGTTGCAGAGTGGGTGCAAACTTCAGGCTTGCAGAATCCACTTTGATTTGGGGGGTTTTTCCCCCTAGAACCCCAGGATCCACTAACTAAAGCCTGATGCAAATGCCATACACTTAAAACAATGTAAAAACTGAACAGAGTTTACAGTTCTTCTGCACAAAAACCACACGGGCCTGTACCTGCCATTTCATTCCTGCTGCTGTTAAACATATCCTCACCCACATATCTAGCAGTAGATCCAGATCTGCCTTCTGTCTTCCTGTTGTATGTTATGCAAGTTGCTCATCCTTTAGGATATTTTCACAGAGTACCAGGAACTCTTTTTTTTTTGTTTTTACTACCACCCATGGTGCTTTTATCAATATATGAGCACCTCCTTTTAAAAAACACACACCACTTTTTCATTATTACTAATAATGCATGAATAGCAGCTGAACCACTACTCCTACATGTATAGCAGGCAAACAGAAAAATTAAATGGAGAGGGTAGGATCCATGATGCAAAGGGAAGACCTCTGTTGTCCTCTCCCAATTATTTTCCTTTACAAAAAAATGTTTCTGTGTACACATCTAGCAAATCTAGTCAATGTTAGACCTAAAGCTAGAAACAGCATGTTTTCCTCCGGGGTGAGCTTGACTAGTCTTTAAAATAGTTTAAAAAAGAGTATTTTTTGGTAAGGAATTGCTGCCTTAGAAAGCCATATACTCGTGGGATGTATTCACGATTTTTAAAGGCAGAAAGCACTGAACATGGAAACAAGTGTAAAAGAATTAGCAACAAAAGTTACAAAACTGCCAACAATTGCATGGGCATTGTTGCAAGGGGATGTATCCTTTGATATCAGCAATTGCATGAACCATGCTCAAAAGATGCCTGTGGCCAACCACACATTTATCAGTAGCTAAGAAGAAATTTAGAGTGCTGGGGGGAAGGTACCCAGAACAATGAAACACTAAGGATTGGTCCTGGGTCTGCATATTGTAGTTTACAGAAAATGATAGTACAATGTCGAGGCTTCTTATTTTTTTAAGTTGATAGTCAAAAAAGCAGAGATTTCATAACTATCTATATCATATAAGCAAATGTTATTTGCATAACCACAACTTCTAAAATGTTATTTAACTGTCTCATTCAAAGACAAATATAGTCAATTACCAGGAACTTGATAATACCAACAGTATTTAAATCAGTTCCAGGGGAATTATCCTTTGGTTTGGCACACATTGCACTCATACCAAGAACTCTGGCACTACAGACAGACATTCTGTCTGATACACATCTGAGTAATAGCATTCTTCTAAAAAGTCAGTGATCAGTTATTCATTCTGGATATTCTACGCAATATGACTTTACAGCAAAGTCAAAGAGTGAAGCAACATAGCCCTTTATACCTTCAGAAAAAAAGCAACTGAAACTTTATGCATTTTATGTTATTTTTATGCTTTTACACTTAACATACTTTTATGATATACTTTATGCATTTTTATCTTGTGCTATATACCATATAAGAGAAATGTACATTAGCATATGCTACCAAGAAACAGCTTTCACTGTTATCAAATTTTCATCTTGGTTTCAGTGTTTAATTAGGTGCTGTTTTAACAACATTTGGTAAATGCAAATCAGTAGGTATCATTTTTGTGTGTGGATGCCATGAAACATTATTGCTTGCTGCCTTCACTACAGAGGAGACAACTGCAAGAAAGGAAGTACTATATTGTGTTTAAGACACTAGACAGGGAATCAGGAGACAAAACCTGGAGATTGGCTCAGATTTTGGCAGATACTTCCTATCTGCCTTGGGGCTAGTTACTGAAGGCCAGATTTATACAGTCTCCAGGGGCTTAGTTACCCAACAGCCTGCTCTCCAAGCAGCTTTTGCAAACCCATTAGAAGGACTGTACTGATGTAGCAATTTGCATGTTCGGCACCCCAAGTTACTTTCATATAGATTCTCACTGGCATAAACATTGTAAGGATGAGGCACTTTTGAAAGCCTTAAAACTGTACTTAAACACTACTGAAAGCTAAAATCCCAGTCACCTCACAGGAGTTGTAATTATTTTCCTTCACAAGTGTTCAAACATTAGTTTTCTACACAATGTCATTAGTACCACAGCTTTCATAGTGCATATCACACTTCATGCTGGGAAAAATATATTATGGCTATCTCATTCTTCCTTGCAGAGAATTTTTATTTACACAGCTACTTCTCCCACCTCAAACATTTCCTGTATTATTATTTTTTTATTTTTGGCCTATTGTACAGATCCAGTCAGAGCAGAGACAGTTGGTTAATGCTATGGCACCAAGATCTGCAGTCCCAACTTAAAATCACCTTGATCCTGGATTTATGAAGTGGACAGCATGGTGTTCTAAGGATGGAAATGGTTTGGGTGGCATAATCGGTTTGATGGGGCTGGAGATGTCCCACAGGAAAAGGAAGGATAAGTGTCACCTAGTTGTCTATTGCATGATCTCTGTATTTTATTTTTGCAGTTGTTATCTGGTTAATTGGTTGTAACTGATGGGAGTGGTTTTGTTTCACTATTTGCTGACATTTTATTGATATTATCTTGTAATACTGGGAGGATTTCAACATTGCACTAAGGTAATCATTCCATCAGGCTTGCCAGATGGAAGGCTGCTCCCTCTCCTCCCCCATGTGTGGTGCCAGGGCTTCTCCCAACCCCAAGAAGAGCAAATTTCAGGGGTCACAATGGGCACACGGAAGGGAGGAGATGGAGGAAAGCTCTGACGCACAAGCAGAAGTCTTTGCCCAGGGCTTCCACTGCGGAAAGTTATTAGCTGAATCCCACTCACTATATGAAAAATTGATTATTGAATGTTGTTAAAATGCTTTTTAGTTATGTTTTGAATTGTTATGGGATGACAATGTAATTATATTTTGTCACATTTATGGGTTTTAAGCAACCAAGTACAGTATGAAGAAAAGTGGCAGTCAAATCTAACATGAAATGAAAAATCCTTCTCACCTCTGACAATTTCTGTATCACATTCTCTTCTGCTTCCTGTCCCTTTCCTCATTTCCTCTTCTTCTGTGACTTGAGACAGTAAGGCTTCTAAATATCTGTTGCTGTAAATCAGGGGTTGTCAACCTGGTTTCTACCACCCACTAGTGGGCGTTTCAAGATTTTAGGTGGGGGTTCTACGGCACAAGCCGTGAATCTTGAATCAAGCACTGGTGGGCGGTAAGGAAATTTTGCCATCAAGAAAGATGCATTAGTGGGCGGTAGGTATAAAAAGGTTGACTACCCCGCTGTAAACCTTGGGAGGGGAGAGTGCTCTGGTGCTCATCTTCTGCTCCCTCGTTTGGGTTTGGGTTTGGATTTGATATCCCGCTTTATCGCTACCCGAAGGAGTCTCAAAGCGGCTAACAATCTCCTTTCCCTTCCTCCCCCACAACAAACACTCTGTGAGGTGAGTGGGACTGAAGTGTGACTGGCCCAAGGTCACCCAGCAGCTGCATGTGGAGGAGCGGGGAATCGAACCCGGTTCACCAGATTACGAGTCCACCGCTCTTAACCACTACACCACACTGTTTCCCAAAGGCATCTGGTTGGCCACTGTGAATACTGGATGCTGGACTAGATGGACCATTGGCCTGATCCAGCAGGCTGTTCTTATGGGTATATATTCTAGTTTGCCCCCAAATTACAGTGGTACCTCGGGTTAAGTACTTAATTCGTTCCGGAGGTCCGTTCTTAACCTGAAACTGTTCTTAACCTGAAGACCACTTCAGCTAATGGGGCCTCCTGCTGCTGCCGCGCCACTGGAGCACGATTTCTTTTTTTATATATATAATATTTTATTAAGTTTTATCAATAGAAAAGTTCAGAAAAATACAAAAACAGAAAAATACAAAGTTACAAAATACAAAAATACAAACATTTAACACAAAAAAGAAAAAGCACATATAAAAGAAAACAAAACTCCCTCTTTTTTGATTTCTCATCTTTAGTTAACTTATTTTCCTGACTTCCTCACGCCTCCCTTTTTTGTATCCCTTTTAAAAGTTGGTTCAGCAAATTCATATCCTATTAGTTTATCTATTATCCATCCCATCTTACATTTTACATTTACCGCTGCACAATTTCTGTTCTCATCCTGAAGCAAAGTTCTTAACCTGAAGCACTATTTCTGGGTTAGCGGAGTCTGTAACCTGAAGCGTCTGTAACCTGAAGCGTATGTAACCCGAGGTACCACTGTTTATCATATTGGCATAGAATCATAGAACTGTAGAGCTGGAAAGGAACCTGAAGGTCATGTAATCCAACCCTCTGCAATGCAGGTTTCTCAACTAAAGCATCCATGCCAGATGGCCATCCAACCTCTGCATAAAAACCTCCATTGAAGGACAGTCTACTCCATCACTTCTCGGGGGAGTCTATTTCACTCTTGAACAGCTCTTACTGTCAGGAAGTTCTTCCTAATCTTTAGTCAGAATCTCCTTTCTTGAATCCATTTATTCGGGTCCTACCTCCCGCTCCCCCAAGAGCAGGAGAAAACAAGCTTGCTCCATCCTCCATGGGACAGCCTTTAGGTATTTGGCTATCATATCTCCCCTCAGTCTCCACTTTTCCAGGCTAAACATACTCAGCTCTCTCAACCATTCCTCATAAGGCTTGGTTTCCAGACCCTTGATCATCATGGTTGCCTTTCTCAGCTTGTCAATATTTTTATTGAATTGTGGTGCCCAGAACTGGACGCCGTTCTCCAGGTATGGTCTGACAAAGGCAGAACAGAGCAGGACTATGACTTCCCTTCATCTAGACACTATACTTCTGTTGATGCAGTCTAGAATATCATTTGCTTTTTTGCTGTTGCATCTCACTGTTGACCCATGTTTATTTTTAATAGCTTCTAACTTTTGTGGACCTATTTGAAGTAGAATAGTTGATTAACTTGGTTCTAGCATATGTTTTTTCTCCAACCATTTCACTTTAGGCTATACTTCTGCAAAATGGTCTCTTCTAAAATATAATGGCTCCCTGTGTGTGAAATGCTCTCCTCAAATTGTCTCACCTGGCACGTTCAATACATATATTTTGGCACTAGGCGAAAACATTTGTTTTTTATCATGTGTTGGACTGAGTAACATTCTATGGCCTTTTAAATGTGTCTGTGAGTTATTTGTTTCTTTTTTAAAAAAAATGTATTTTGTCTTTCCATTTTGTATTTTTATGTTGTGAACTACCCTGCGATCTTCGGATGAAGGGCTGTATACAAATTTAACAAATAAATAAATAAAAATAACAAAAATAAGGGTGAATAGATTTATATAGCTGCCTGATAGTGTAATGTATAGTTTTGCAACACTAGAAGTTTAAGAAGATCCACCAACAGAACAATAAACATAACTCATTCTGGACTTTAGGATAAAAGAAAATAATAACATCATAAATTAGATGTGAAACTCTGAATAACTATAATCAAATTTGGAATATATTTCTGAAACTGTGACTAAGAGACAGCCCACCACCAAGAGACTACAATACTTTGTTGTGATTCTGATTTGGCCTCTCCACTTTCCTAATTTCCCCCACTCAGCTCTGTTTTTTGAATGAGCACAGGTTTGCAATTAACATGGACAAGTTTTTACACATGGGACAGAGACTGGGCCTGTCTGTTCTGGATGTTATAGTCATTTTACTGTATTGTCACTGAAAAACAAACAAACAAACAAACAAACAAACAGACAGACAGACAGACAAACAAACAATAGAAAACACACACTTCCTTCCTCTATTTCTTCTTTTTCCCCAGACCAAAAATACTGAAATCCATAAATGTTATGGTTCCTGAGCCCATTTTTCTGCAATTGTAAAAATTTTAGGTTTTTGTGTGAATCATCATCATATATTGATTGGAACTAGTAGGAATAAACAAAAGGTAGAGGCACATGTCATATGCATACTGATGACACTTAAGCCCAAACCTTCACCTGACTTCTCACAGTGGCTTCATGTGGATGTTAAAAAGTACAGGGGACAATATAGAATCCTGAGGCACTCCAAAGGCCAAGAAGAGCCCTGCTGATCAGTCCAACGGTCCATCTAAGTGGCTAACCAGTTATCTGTGGGAAGTCCCTAAGATCAACATGACCCTCCTTCCACTCAATTCCTAACAACTGCCTGTGATACTGGAGGGAATATATAACCACCAGGGCTATTAGCCATTGATCGGTTTATCTTTCATGAATTTGTCTATTCCGTCTTTAAAGCTGTCTAAGTTGGTGACCATCACTACATTTTGTGGTAGTGAATACGATAGTGAATTCTAGTACTACAAATGGGAAGACACCAAAGAACGGTCAGGAGGCGCTGTAACCAGCTAACAGGATAAAGTTGATAACAGGTGCTCCTTTCACCATTGCCACCACTTGAGAATCTAGTAGCAGTCAGGATCCAGAAAACCTCTGGGCTGTAAATTTGCTCTTTTAAGGAAAATGTAACCATGTCAGACAGATGCCTGGTTTAGTGCTAACATGCTGAATGAATAACATAGAAGCTAACATATCCATATCAAAGGCAACAAACTAAAATATATTTTGAGAACATGATTTTTAGAACAAAAAACTTATTTACCAAATAAGTGCAATTAAATAAAAGAAACGACTTCCAGCTATACCTATTATAGATTATTTTCCTAACCAATTCAATATTTATCCATTTGCATCCTTGGTTAAACTTCTGTAACTCTTTGTCGTCTTCTCTTGACTCTGCACCACTTCAGGCCCATGTGTGCTCGAAAACTCTTAAAGTGTTTCAACGCCTCTTCTTTATTGCAGCTCTACAACTCTTCAAGTTTCTGACTCCACAGCTTTCTGGCTACCTACTCTACTTTCTAGCTGGACTTATATACAGCTTTTCACTCCCCCTCACAACCTTTTAGAAAATCAGAAGTAGAGTATTTCCCTTAATTGTCAAGTTCCTAGACTGAACGTTTGAGCCACCTGTGCAGAAAGCATTGAACAAAACTTCGCCTTGTACTTTTAACCTTCCTTCAAACAGCTTCCAGAGCAAAACACCCCCTTATACTTTTAACCTTCCCATGCCTTTTGATCCTCCCACTCAGGAAAGCCTTTAAAACAAAAAGCAACCATTTGATAACCCAAGCTTTACAACCAGAAACCAAACACAAAATGGCTGAAAGTTCTATTCCTTCATAGAAGGTTAACTTTGAAATATGTTGCCCTTGATACATTATTAAATGTTCATTTCATCTACAGCCAGTGAATGCATGTGGATGTTTAAGAACATTTTGCTTCAGAAACACAACCTATTGTATCTTCAGTTATTTCAGTGATGCAGCACACACTAAGCAGCCTTTAATAAGAATGCTAAGTGGGGTTATTGTTCCTTAAGGATCGATTGTAAGTTATTTGTTAAGTTTTGTGGCAGTAACGAAGTTACCAAGCTTCCCCACACTACACTTTTCTAAGGAAATGGAATCATACTGCTGTCCGCATTTTACTAATCCTATAATAAAGCTTATCCTTTCTCCACCTCATGAGTGCTCAAACATGCAAGTACATATCCTGTAGAGAACTGTGGAAAATACCAGGTAAAAATGTGGCTATTCATACAAGCATTTGACTAAAGTGGTGGCCCTCTTCTGGTTCATGTAATTATGTTGTTACTTATGCTTTTACTTTAAGTTTTAGTCAAATATTATTTTATTATATTTTAAGGTTGTTCCTTGCTCTAGGATTGTGTGCACAGTGAAAAGTGGGTTGTAAATAATGTAAATATATAAACATCATCATATATGCAATGAAGTTATTGACAATCTTCCTTGTAGATGGTAGTTATGATGAACAACTTCCAGCGTAACTTCCATCATGTTAGTTGGGAACATTTGGTCATGAATAAGGTGTGATAGGCACAGTTGATACCACAGTTTATCAAGTGTTATACAAGGGGAGAGGTTGGCAGGTATAATCAGAAAGGACTATTGAACACTGATGATAGGTGAGGATTTGTTTTTTTAATGAAAACAAACATGAGAATTTCCTTACAACATGGGGGCTTGAAACAATGCCTCTTTTACCACAATACAATGAAAAATTGATACAGAGATCAGAAAAAGTACACTATTTTGACTCCAGTGACATCATAAAAGTACAGTGGTACCTCGGGTTAAGAACTTAATTCGTTCCGGAGGTCTGTTCTTAACCTGAAACTGTTCTTAACCTGAAGCACCAATTTAGCTAAAGGGGCCTCCTGCTGCCGCTGCGCTGCTGCTGCACGATTTCTGTTCTCATCCTGAAGCAAAGTTCTTAACCCGAGGTAATATTTCTGAGTCAGCAGAGTCTGTAACCTGAATTGTATGTAACCTGAAGCGTATGTAACCCGAGGTACCACTGTATTCCTCACCTTCATTCAGTGAAATGGCCAGGATTGACAAAGGAATGAAGCAACAGTCAATCAGCAGCATGACTGGGGAAATGTGACGGACTAAACTGGGAGGCACTGCTTTCTTAGTGAAATTATCAATAGAACCCTGTGATGGCACTGCGAGATTATACCAAGATTGCAACCCCATTGCCTAGGGGGTTTATCCTGATCAGAACATAGGTAGCTGCCTTATACTGAACCAGACCACTGGTCCATCTAGGTCTATGTTTCTGCAGCAGACACAGAGATGCTGGGGACTGAATCTGTGAACTTCTGCATGCAAAGCAGATGCTCTATCAGTGAATTATGGCCTTTCCCCTTAATAAAAGCTTTTCCATTGCTGAAAGCTAAGTAATTTTATCATAACAAAAAAGTGTGGGATCTCCTCCCATGCTGTAGAGGAGGACCCTCAAACACTTATAAATAGATTTTCAGGAGGCACAGGAAGCTGCAAGGTAAAGAGGGAAATCAATGAAAATCTCCTTCCCATTTCCCATGAGAGAAACCGTAAGCGGAACTCCACTTATGGGATCTCTGGATTTACTCCAGTTTTTCACAGTAAGGATGAGTATAACAAAAACATAAATTACCCTGAATCCGGCTTATTTTACAGAGCCATGCACCTACAAAGTAGCTTTGTATTTGTTTCCTTCTTAAAACGCCCATGATTCAAAATAGGGTCTTGAACTGTTTCTGAATTGAGATCTATTTTCGTCAGGGTGTTTTGTTTTGTTTTAACACTAATTTAAAATAAGCAAAATATATGCCCTTTAAATCCTTCTTAAGGCTCTATGACCTGTAAAACTATCTGCAATATCAGCAGCAGAAAGCCTTCTCCAGAACAAATGCTTATGTTTTATGTGTACTGTATTTGCTAATCATTAGTTCATAAGCAAGAGCAGATATACAGCATGCTATAAATAATAGTGGGAATGTAAAAGTGAATTGATCTGTCTGGCTATCTAGTAATACTGCTGGCAGAGGACCAGCACTGAATGGCTGCCAACTATCATAGACCCAGCCAGTGATTAGTCTAGGGGTCTTGCCCTGTCAGGCAGAAAACAGTCTTAAGCTGAGCTCCCAGAACTGTGAGCACCGCCTACTGCTCAACAATGAGCACTTCCTGCAGTGTCCCCTTTGCTGAGTTAAGTTTAAATAGCTGAAAACATGTACGCATTATCAAGGTATAAAAGCACCCATCCAAGAATATTAATCACTGGTGGGAGATGTCAGCGTTCTTGTGAACTGAAGTGACTTGCATTATTCAGTCTGGCTACGTTCTCTCTCTCTCTCTCTCCATTCATCTCTTCCTGGCTTCCCTCAAACGTGCACTGCAATGTACTAAATCCATTCCTTCGGTTTATCTTATCTATTTATGTGTGCCAAATATATATATACTCCTTACCTAGATAGATATTTATGGGTGTGGAATGGGGAGGTAAAAACAACAACAACAAAATGGGAAGCATTTGATACATATCTATGTTTTCTAGGATAGTAATTATCCTTAATAAATGTAATTACAATGAAAGCTTATTGGGTGGGGTTTTATTACAGGAAAGAAGTAGGATTGTTCAGTAGCAAGTCCAGACAGCAAAACTATTTTCCTATCTATAGTGCAAATGGAGCAAAATGGTGGGTTAATTCCCCCCTCCCCCCCACACTTTAAGTCAGTTATGTTGATCCACTTATTGCATTGCTTGAACTAGTTCTCCCTATGTATAAACATGGAAAGACAGCTCAGGCAGCAAACTCACCTCGAGATGCCTTGCAGGGATTCAGTAATGTGCCTGCTTGGCACTGTTTCTTGTATCCCTCAAGGCTGTCTCCCAATCTCTTTGTAAGACCAGCGTGCTGGCTCAAAAGAAAGAGAAAGAAAGAGAGAGAGAGAGAGAGAGAGAGAGAGAGAGAGAGAGAAAGAAAGAAAGAAAGAAAGAAAGAAAGAAAGAAAGAAAGAAAGAAAAAGGTCCCCCATCAAATAATGCAGTGCTCAGCCTCATGCAATCTATCTTTGCTATGTGATTTTGATTCACTGTTTAGTAGAGGAGCCGGGTTGCCATTATGTGCCCAGTATTCACATGCAAGCATATGCCTGAATATAAATTCTGTCTGTAGATCGAAGGTGAGTTTCTAATTAAGAACTGGGAAGTTGAATTTCCACAAAGAGATCCACATTTTATGGGTAAGAGCCCACTGTGGGAGGCAGCTGCTTTTGTTTGGGAATCTGTTGGTGTTTGCTTTCTTTTTAAAAAAAACAACAACAACCGGATTTCATAAATACCAGTGAAATTCAAACAAACCTGATTGAGATTTCACTTCATCACTTAAGATATATTTTGTAGAGTACAGCCTGTGCAGTAATCCTCTGCTATGCTTTAATTTGGTTTTAATTTTATAGGCCCTGTTTTAACTGCATATTTCCAGACCTTTATTTCTCTCACAGCTCTTAGCAAAATGGTAGCTCATAAACACAAGCTCTGCTGTATAGACTTTGCATTTCATCCCAAAGTATTTCCTTCTTTATAGCCGTGGTCTTTCCATCCTAGTGCTCTGAGCTTGGGTCACAAATCTCACTGCTATTCCAGTGTGTGACATCTTCGCTCGTTTGCCGCTGCTCATTAACAAACAATACTGCTGTGAAATTGGTTTAATGACAAAGTAATAAAATTGCTATTCTGCTCACAGATTGCCTCAGGCACTTTGAGCTCCTACAAGGCTTACTGTGGGTGCCAAGATACATTAAGCTGCTTATTCGTAAAAACTGCATCATCTGTTTTTTTCACAGGTTCCCCCCCCCCTTTCCCTATCTAGTCTCTGCTTCTTTTTTATCTTCAAATAAAAAGATATATTTGCTTATGTTCTTTCATGCTGTCAAATTTTTACTTTCATGCATATTTCTCAAAAATGAAAGTGTATTTCATTTCATTTCTGGGTTTTTTCCTTCCCAAAAGGTCACTCTGTCCCTACTGCAAGGTTGTTCCTAGACTCAAAATCGCAGCAATGTAACATTAAGACAGATGTATTTTTATATACTGTATTACGTAACCAGGAGACAGGATAGTATCAGTCATATTGCAGGCATAAGACTTCTTTCTTTTCAAGAATGAATTATGAATTACCCAGTAATTTTAACTGCCATTTTAAAGATATATGTACATATGCTACACAAACATAAACACATATACTAAGCATCTATATAAGAGAACTGTGCTTCCTCGTACTTCCTGCATTTTGTCAATAGGTAAATATATCAGAGTAATAGTAACACTTCTAACAGACTCCTTTCTCATACAAAGAAATTTCACGTTTTGTGACAGTATCCTTTTTTCCTATTTCTGAATTAGGCCCACACATCTGATGATTTACTGCAGTCAGACAATGGTGAAACAACCACTCGCTCTTTGACAGGTAGGCTGTTCTCGATAATTACAGCCAGACATCTTAACACTACTAGTATGGTGTAAATAAACAGACAAAGTACCAATCAATAATATATTCTTACCTTTGCATTTTTAAACACATGCTAGCAATTTCTATTTCCCTCTACATTCTTCCCCCTCAAAGACAGGGTGCAATCTGCTTTAAATGCACCACACCAGTTTGCCTTCCATTGCCCCTCCTTAACATTTTCATTACTGGTCATGTTTTTAAGGAGTACAGCAGAAAAGCAGCTCATATTGAAATAGTCATTTTCCTTACATCTAACCAAGTAGTGTGTGACCTGCTAAATACCTGTAAAAGTATAGTTTGGGCAACTGGTATCTCTAAGGGCTATGCAAAAGTGGAAAAACTGGTTGGGAACAATAAGACCTCGCCTGAACACGATTCTCTTCTCCTCCCAACTTTAAACTGATCCTCCCTTCAAATCTCTTGTGCTTCAGGGCTTCCCCAGGTCACATTCATTCTGAAGTGAGTTTGACCTAGGGAAGCCTCGGAGCATGAGATTTGAATACAGCAGGCTGGTGCAAGCCCCACAGAGACTTCCAGACTGGGTAGCACCCACAGCAGGATTGCGAAAGATAGAGAGGCCTATTAGAGGTCAGAAGGGGATTTTTTTAAACAGGCAACCAAAAGGAAATGAACTGACTGATGGGAATTTTTAAATATAGGCTGCAGAGAGTTGAAAAGGCTCTTTTTCAAGGTTTAGGGAGAAGGGAAGTTAACACGGGGTCTTCCAGCGCATGTTTACAAGGAATCAGGAAAGACAAGAAGATAATTGTAATGTCTCAGAAGGATACGTGCCAGAAAGGATAATAGAAAAATGAGAGAGAAAGGGAGCAAGAAAATATCATGTGGAGAACCCTGCATAAGTGGAACATGAGTGAAACAGCAAGGGAGGGAGGCAGAGCTAGTGTGCTCACCCACACTCTTGGTGGGCACAAAGCAAAGATGAGGGGATAGCATGGCCATTCTGCAGCATTCAAACACCGGAAGGCAACACCTTGCAATACTAAGGGCTCTGCTGGTTCTCTGCGTCAATGTTGTTATGGGAGGTTCAAATGGAGGGGGAGGACTGGTCTTCCTTATGACAGTTCATGGCTACATGAGAGAGGCCTAAGCCGCAAGGGTGAGATATATTGGTCTGATGGTTTCAAGGTAGAAAAGAGGAGGACTCAAAGTTGAGTGGGATAAAGGAACACCAGGGAGGGGAGGAAGATGGTAAGGAATTAGAGATATTAGTCCAGGGACCGAGAAATACGTTGCAGAGGCCAGTTAGGCCTGCACAGCAGCATGGAAGCTGGGGCTGCCAATTTTTAAAGGTACACTGAAGATTTTAATAAATACAAAGTACAACTTTTTAAAATTGGCAGATAGAGTGTTTTTTGTTTTGTTTTTTGTTTTGAAGAAACCTCCTTGCTGCAATATACTTTCCAGGTAAATGAATAAATGTTTTAAATATGAATGGTACCAGGTTTACATCACAGGAAAAAAACAACAGTTAAATACTATTAATGGTTACTAGACTTCCCCCCACAAGCAAAAAAACTGCTGCCATTTTATGAGAATCTGTGTCATTCAGTAATATTTGTATCATGATGTTGATAACTAGCCCTGTGTCACAGAAACCAGAAAAAATGCATTTGGGGTTGAAACTATGCATCACAGAACAGAATCAATCTTCCTAATTAACTGCAAATTAGCAATCCCAAAATGAGTGGGATCAACCTGTCTTTACTGGCCAAGAATCATGTTAAGTATATAGCTTCCTCTAAGTGCCTCTAAATTACTTTTACGCCTATATAAAGTAACATTCTTTTAATCTAATGCTGCATTAGTGTCACTGGGCTCAAAGTTATTACCCTGTTTTAAATTTCAGCAGATAGGTAGGCAGATAGAATGATAAACAAATTAATAGACAGATATGAAGATAGCCTGAAATTTTCTATGCAGGGCTCAGAGCAGCTTCTCATAAATCTCATGAAACCACAAACAAGGTACTAATTAGCATAACTCTGTACAAAGAAAACTTTCTTTCCAAAAAAAGGAATTCTTTAAGGTCTCTAAGCAGTAGCTGTTCAGAATAGAGAAGCAAACACAAAGCGAGAAAGTAGGAAATAGTAGGTATTAGACTCTCTTTGTAATTAATGGTCTGAATTACTTGTTATTCAAAACTAATGGATGAAGGCTAATAAATTGGAATTTAATCCAGACAAGACAAAGATGCTCCTGGACAGAAGGTAAATTGACCCTGGAAAGGGGATTCAGCCTGTTTTGAGTGGGGGTAGTACTCCCCTTGAAAAACAGTTTCACAGTTTCATGGAGGCTTCTGAACTCTGCTTTGCACCTGGATGTATAGTTGGCAGTGGTCTGCCAACTGCACCCAATCCTAAGGATATCAAATATTGTTATGGTAACACATATTTAAATTTTATTGAAGTGGATTATTGCAAGAACTACTATACTGGGATGCCTTTGATTAATTTTTGGAAACTTCAATTGATCTCGAATATGGCTGCCATGGATTGCCTATGTTGCAACAGTTGTACTGTTTGTAGGCACAATTCAGAGTGTGGGTAATTATCTGTAAAGCTTTCAATGCCTTGAGTCCATATAATCTAAAGGACTTCTTGTACTAATCTGCCTGCTGCCTAAGATATGATGTAGAGACCTGCGATGGAAGCATGATTGGCTGCAACAAGAAATTGAGCTTTCTCAGTGGCCACAACCAACTATGGAATATTTTCACCCATGAAGTTTGGATAATTTTGTTCCCCACCTCTCATAATATTAGAACCTGAATAGTGTGAGATTTAGGATGTACAAACGGAAAGTACTGCCTTCACACAGTGCTTAGTTACTATGAGATTCACTACCACAAGAGGCGGTGCCAACTTGGACAGCTCTAAAATCGAATCAGACAAATTCATGGCAGATAAAACTATGAATGGCTATGAGTCATGATGGCTGTATTTTACCCCCAGTATCAGTGGCAGTTGCTAAATAATAAATAGCAGTTGCTGGGAAACACAAGCTGGAGGCTGCTACCGCACTCATTTTTTGCTTGTGGGCTTCCAATGGGGATCTCGCTGGCCATTGTGAGAAAAGAATGCCTGGCTAGATAGGCTTTTGGAATCTTCTCATGCTCTTATTGTGGTTGAATATGACATTGTGATTTAAAATGTTGTAAGCCACATTGAGTGATCTGTATGTGTAGTAGGTCATGGCAGAAATTCTTATGTCAATAAATAATAGTATTGATAAATACTACTTTTATCTTTCTTTAGAGAGTAAGGTTCTCATTGTCAGCTTTGGAAATGTTGGATCATTTGGTGAAATTGAAAGGGGCTCAAAGGAGCCTTGGAATCTTTTATTCTACTCACACTCAGTAAACCTGCTGATAGCATTACTATTTGTTTGAGTGCTGTATATACAACTCAAATCCACAAAGGGACCTTTCAGGTGCAGCCCAAAGTTTTGAAGACTTTTCTGCACACTGTTCTTTTGTGTACATGGGGGCCAGCCTAGAAAGGAAGAGATCCATGCACAAACACTGGTTTCTGCAAGAAAACTACTCTTGCTAGAGCATAATGCTTGTGTTTTGCAAGAACACAAATCAGTGCCCTTAGCTGTGTTCACTTAAATGTTTAACTTGTGTATAGTATTGTATACATTTGAAGTCTCTGCCTAGAAATCAATGGTTTCTGTGCAAAGGAATAAGGAGCTCTACTACTTAAACATATCCCAACATTTTTCAGTGGAGCTTTTTGTCTATTTAGTTACCATTGTGTTTTTGCTGAGACTGTCTTCAGCAGTTTCAATACTGCATTTGTATAAATGCTTAAACGAATACCTTTACCAGTGCATCCCTACAGATACTGGTCTTAAACTCAGTCATGACTCCTTAATCCTTCTCCAAAAAGAAATATCAGTTTAACTCATATTGTGCCTGTGAGCTGAGTGCTTTGGTACAACTACCAATATTTTTATTTTAATGCAGAGCTTAACACATAACAACTTGGGGTGGAAGTCTATTTCACATCCACACTCTTGCATATATTTGCATATATTTGTACCTTTTGCATATATTTGTCCTTTCCCAAACAAATTCCCTATTACTTCTGCATTTCTCACCCCAAAGGAAACTTACTGCTATGCTGCTATTCCTTAACACTCATATGTACTACACATAACCATATATACCCCTGGTATTTCCTTGCCTGTGTATTCTCCGTCCTTTACTGCCTGTCTGCTCCTTTTCATTCTCTCTCTCACACAGACTTACACAATCTGCCATGTAGCTAGCATTCATTGGCAGAGAACACTAAGCTGCTCAGCTACTTGCTGATGCTAAGCAGGAATAAGGAGCAGAATGAAGGATGTTGGTAATGGCTTAGGTGTCACAAAGGTACAAAAAAGCCCTTCAGGTCACAACTGACTCCTGGTTCAGGTAGAATCCCTGGCCAAGTGATTTGTGCAGCTGTACGTAAGTATTTCCCCTCCAATCATACATAGATATACTTAAAGTCAGTGAGATTGTGTCAGATATTAAAAGGCACACACAAAATGCAAATGCCATCTGATTTCAGTAACATTACTGCCAAACCCTAGATGTTACACGTTTTTTAAAAAATGAAACATTATTGGCTCAGTCCAGCTAGGAGCTATGTGTATGAAAGTAAGGTTCTGCACATATACGCCTATGCAGATGATGGATCATGCAGGCTAATGGACTCTGAACACTTGATTATCTAGTCCAACCTAGCAGCCAGTCTAGTAGCTGGAGCTGCGCACACTTAGCCTAGAAAATGATGGTGGAATCCCACTGATCAGCTGTTCAAAGAGGGCATGGAGGCTGGATTCGGTCCTCTCAGCTCTTTCTTCCCTGTCATACAACTTGCTGTTGGTATTCCAGATTCTTTTACTGGGCTATGTCTACAAAACCCTTGCTGCTGCACACATGCTCAGCTAGATCAGGACTTAATGATGCTTGAAGGTGCAATCAAACGTGACAAAAGAGAGATTTCAGTATTTGCATTCTGAAGACTATTTATTAGTATCAAATAGGTTTGTGAAATTGTTCAGATGTTGAATCAGTAAGCTCATCTTTGTTTTAATTTTTAAGGTTTTATTATTTCCATTATTTTTGTTGTCAAAATGCCCAGCTGAGTGTCTGAAAAAGGTTCATTACAAAATAAACAATAAATATTAAACAAACACTGAGGAGTTTGATTTGTATTCCTCAAGTCTACATCAAAGTAAATATATTGTCTGTGAGGCATTAGCAGAATAACTGCATCATAACTCAGGTAGCATATCAGTCCAAAAACACATGTGGCTTTCTTGCAAAGATGGACTAGATGAGCTTTGCGGTTCCTTCCAACTCTGATATGAGGAACAAGCTTGGGTTAACCCTTTATTGAGATATGCAAAGAATGGTAACCAAGTTCCCAGAAACTATTTGTGATTAATAATACCCCTAGCCAGCTTACACTGATGTGCTACTTTTTCTGCCAGGGCTATTTGCCAGTTTCTTGCAAATTGCCCCTGAATCATACATCCATTTAGGGTTTTCCAATATTTATCTATCACCATCCTGGCAACTGTTAAAAAATAACGTTACTTCTTTGTGGAGAAACTGATCCTGAGGATCTTTAAATATTGACAATTAATACAGCAAAGGATCTGGTTGAGTTAAATATTGCGGTATATCTGAAAGAATGCTGAATATCCAAGCCCAAAATCTTGCCACTTCAGGACATGACCACCATGCGGGATATAAGGATCCTCACTCCTTGCAGCCTAGCCACCACAAACAGAAATGGTTGTTAATATGGTGGAAGTGGACTGCGATGAAATGCAACCTATATAATATAAGAAGACTTTCATATACATTTCCTGCATATTTTAATTTGTTTAATTGTAAGCCATTTTGTGAGGTGTGGTGTTGTTGTTTTTTGGTGTGTGTGTACAAACAAAGAAGTGAAATAAATGTACTGGGTTTTCTAGATAGAAAGAAGAAAGAAAATAATTCACCGCAGCGCTCCTGAAGTAGTATAATAACGTTAAAAAAGAATTTGTGATACTAAATGCTAAGATTTCCCCTACTGTGTTTGTAGAAGTTGCTGGGGGTAAAATGCGCCCCAATTAGCTCAGGCTATTGGGTACCTAATAGCTTTCTATGTAATCTTTTTATTTTCTTTAATGAAAGGGCGGAGAAGGAGATGATACTTCACATATTTCTCAACAACTGTGGGGGGTCAATTGCTTTGTGATGTATGAAGTGGTTCATATTAACTGAAAATGTTTTACAAATATTTCAGACATTATCTGCTACTCTAGGACACCCTCACTGGGTAGGAGGGCCACTTAAGTAAATTAATTAAAATATTTCAGCTGGCCAAAATATTTCAAAAATATTTCTCAATCTGACCTCTCCACTCACACCCCTAGCTTCAATACTTCAATATATGAGAAAGGAAGCTCACTCCTATGTGTGTGGGGCAGGGAGGGCGGGATTTCTGACAGTTTATAAATCTCTGTCATATTCATGAAGCCCTCAAATTAACTGTTTGTATGAGCAAAGGAGATTACTTCACGCCCCATTCCCAAGGCTTTTAACAGGAAACAACACATTCAAATCCCTCCAACATATATAACATAGATTAAAATCATACCAAAACAAATTTATGCTAATCCCATACCTTTTGTCTTAGCTCAAACTAGCCCCAGTACAAAGATCTTCCAAAAGATACTGTGGCTTGAACATTGGCACGCTTACAGAGAAAGGAAATTTCAAAGCTGAGCTTTCTCAGCCACTATGAAACTGCTCCAGGTGCCTTGATGTATGAAATTAGCACTCTTGGATCAGATATTGGGAGGATTTGTAGAAGTAGGCAGTCTACTAGTTATGCAGGATTCAAGACACCTAGGGCTTTGAGAATCAAAACACAACCTTATATTAAAATAAAAAATTCCTTCCAGTAGCACCTTAAAGACCAACTAAGTTAGTTCTTGGTATGAGCTTTCGTGTGCATGCACACTTCTTCAGATACACTTCAGTGTATCTGAAGAAGTGTGCATGCACACGAAAGCTCATACCAAGAACTAACTTAGTTGGTCTTTAAGGTGCTACTGGAAGGAATTTTTTATTTTGACTATGGCAGACCAACACGGCTACCTATCTACTACTACAACCTTATATTGTAGACAGAAGGCTACAGTAAGAAGGCGTTGAAGTATTGGTCTGTGCGTTCTCAAAAAGCTGTTACAGCACATCAAAAGATGGGATTCTGTGTTCGGCAACTCAGGTAGTCCCAGAACAGTTATCAGGGGCGATTCCATGCACCATTTATTACAAAACTTTGGCATGAAGTATCTTCAAAGATACCATTACAGCCTTGCATTAGATGGGATTGATAAAAGTGCTTCTAGTCAACTCGAAGCAGACTTCCAGAGTGCCTATCAGGGCCTAAGCTTGAAAACTAGTACCCCAACACTACAGTTCACTAGTAATGGCCGAATAATTTGCTGGCCACTATTACTCAGTCTTTTGTGCAATCATTTTTTTAAAACCACATTCTTCCTTTCATCACAACCAGACAGCAATGACATCCTTGATACCAAATTATACATGAGCTAACCCACCTCCGAATACATTTTAACCAGAAAGCAGGTAAGATGAAACCTCAGAGGAACTGAGAAGGAAGATCCCAATGAAAAGCCCCACCTCACAAAGAATAAGCCAAATACATGAAAGAATATATTCAGGATACCAACACCTTGTGACCAGCAACAGGATATCAAAAGCCACATAAGATCCAAACCAAAAGGACACAAGTTTCCCTTTCACTTTCTATTCAATGTTAATCAAAGAAGCCACCATGCTCAGTGAAACAGTGAAAAGGGACCAGAACAGGACTTGCACATTGAGTATTCAGTAAAAGTTCTCAGGAATGGAAAGCCTTTGCCAAACAAGTCTCTTGGGAATTGGAAAACACCAGCCAGCAAAGAATCCCCTTCTGCCAACAAAAGTGGGCATGCATCCTTACATTACTCTTAACACTTCTACGCTGGTGAGTAATATCAACTGGAACTGATCCAAGCAAATAGGACAAGAGTGATCCTCCATATCCCAAATCAACATTTAAAATAGCAGCTTTCAGTTCAAATGTACTGTATTTACTCAAGTCTAATGCACCATCGAATCAAGCATGCACCTCAATTTTCAGAACCTTGAAACCAAAAAAAGTATGTGCTGGCGAATGCAAATGTGCTATCGAATCTAATGCGCACCTTAATTTTTGCAACGTGATTTGGCCAAAAAGGGTGAGCATTAGCTTTGAGTAAATATAGTAACAAAAATGATTTTGCCTGCAAAGCAGGCCTATTTTGTCACAATGGTTAATATATGATGTCATTCACCAACTGAAAGCAGCTATGAAGGACAGCGTTCGGAATATACAACAGATAGGAAATAGTTTTCTCTCACTCTAAAACCAAGGCACACTTTCAATTAACTGCAAAATCTGTGCTGCAATGAATTAGCTTCTGTGTAGGTTGAGTTCCATGTCTGTTTTAGTTGCCTGGTCTCCCACAACCTCAGTTTCAGGTCAGCTGTAAATCAGTAGGGGAGAATGTCTGGGAGCAGCAGTCAATTGTCATAAAAACAGTTAAATATAACAAGCCATCAACACAGTTAAGTACAAGATGGTTAAAACAGGCCATCAAGTTGAGTAGGAGGTTACCAGTTCCATGGCACATAGTAACAGACCACCTTTAATTGTTTTCCAGTTAGATAAGGACAAAGGAGAGCAGCCATGACTTTTGAAGGTAATATATTGACCGTGTACTGTATACAGTATATAGGGATAAGTGTATAAGTCTCACCCTCTATGCTTTTTACCCCGAGTTCTTTGGAATAATCATGATGGTCACCAAATTGCAAGACACCAAAACATTGCTCTTGGTATACATGCTGAGAAATTGCCTCTTCTCTGCTCCATCTGTCAGTGAGACTGGATCAGGCTCCCATACAGCAGTAGCAACATGGCCAGGGAATCAGCTGAGCACTATGCTGGCTAGTGTACCAACACGATCCTTAACCTATCTCCTAGAATATAGGGTTCATTATGGAACACCAGCATACTACCTTTCTCATTATTAATCCTTAAGCTTCTGCTAATGCTTAATAAAGTACCAGGCATATTATTTTGACAAGTTAGGTCTTTATTATACACAAGGCTGCATCCCGAATTAAACGATGGTTGGTAGTTTTTTTTTATTCACTACCAACCTTATGTCAAACAACAATAGTGAAGAACTAGGTTACCACTGGTGTACAAAGGTTTCTCAGTCAGAAAAATGTAAAGTTATTTGCCAAAATGGTGTAAATAAGTCAAATAATGCACATCGATACTATAATTTGCTATCCCCTCCCCCAAAATTGTGTACATCATTATCTAGCAACATCTGGGAAAATGTATACACTAGCATTATATAGTATTAATTTGCATCATGACATTTACATCATTACCTTATTTGGAGGGGTGGAGATCTCGTTATAGTGCAGAAAGTTCATAGGCAAACAGCACTGAAGCTTCCAGCATAATGGCTAGATCAAGTGGGGACTCTACAAACACATCCATATATGTACATCAGGTGGATGTATTGGAGGTTTTAAACCAGTGGGATAATCGAAAGCATGCAAAGTACAGTTTGTGTGACAGTACACTGGAATATGGTAGACCTCTTTTCTGACAATGGTTTGATTCCCAAAAAACCACTTCCACATGCACAAAGGTCTGATTTTCAAATCATTCCATCCCTCCTGCTGCATCACATGATATTCTGGAGTGTCCCAAAACCCTGAAGAGCGGCTTTTCAGCAAACACAAATGGCTGCTGCAAGAAGCAATGGAAAGTCCAATGCATGAATGGACCCATGCTCGTAGCTTTAAGGGTGCAATCTTATCCATAGATAGCTTTTGCATTCTCATAGTGCTTTTCAAAATCTATTTGTGGGAAGGAAAAGGCAAGGCTCACCAGCCCTCTGACCTCTATCAATATTGTTGCCACAAATATGCATCTCTTTTGCTATTCAGATAAGATACACTCCCCCCAGTGGATTCTTATGTACTCCCACAAGCAGCATAAACCCATTGCCCTTAACTTTAAAGCCCTTCTTGAGTTTGCTTTCTTCAGTCTCATGTCCCAATAAATTCCTGCCTGTGCAGTTTACTCTTCCAGCTCAATCATCTGGCCCCTTAAATAACTCTCCCCCTTCTCCCTTGCTGCCTGCTATGCCTAGAACACTCATCCAGAACACCTATGTGATACTTCCTCTCTCCTCAGAACCAATGTTTTCCTAACAGTGGAAGGTAATACTTTCCAGTGGTTTTCTCATTTACAACTAGCAGAGAGATTTAAGTTGACTAAAAAGACTTTTGATAAGAGAACAAAAAAGACAGCTCTTGAAATACAATTGTGTACGGATGATGAACATGTTATTGTGAAAATGTATAAACTTTTGTTGAAATTTTAAATACAAGAAGAACAAGCTAAAGAATACATGATTAAATGGGCAAAAGATGATTATAATATATAGATGGAACAATGGGAACATATGTGGATTAAAGGGCTAAAATTTATATTGTGTTATGAGCTTAACAATTTTTAAAAATAAAATGATGTACCAATGGTATCTAAGTCCAGCAAAATTCTTCAGAATGTAGAAAGATGTTCCAAATGTTACCTATAGATGGCTTTATCTACCCCATCCACCACCACTCCTCTCATACCCCTTATATATTCCCTCATAAGAAGAATAAGAATCTCCTTGAATGCTCTAGGGCCAAGATTCCATTTCGCATTAGCATTCTTCTGCTTAGGCAAAGTGTTGTGTTAGAAATTCCAGATAATCAGGAATTTTAGCTGAGTTCCAGAATAAAGGGGCTCTACAGTATTTAATTCTTAATAATTTTGTAAAAACTATTATTCAATGACACATAGCGGACTTTGTTTTCCTGGGACAAATAGGAAGCTATGAATACAAAGAACAAAGACTTGCTTTCCATATTATTTCCTTCATGGTTTTTATACACTAACTTTTATGCACAAACAATCCTTTGACAAGGAGTATCACCATTAGAATCTGACAACACTAAAAGTTAGTTAATTAATTAATTGTTTCAAGGATTTCTAAGCCGCTGTTCAAATCATTAAGTTTTCCCAAGGTGGGATACAACCATAAAAAACATTTAAAAATAAGAGCAGTGTCTAACTTCTAAAACAGTTTAACATAAAGTGTAATAACAATTTAAAATCTAACCAAACTCTTTAACCAAAAGTGGACGTAAATAAAAAGGGTTATGTGATTTATTTATTTTTACTTACCCTTTATAAATCTAACTGCTGCAGGGAACTAGTCAACTGTACAACTTCCTGAACTTTTGTGCTGCACATTAACACCAAGGCCTGGTTTACACTGCTAATGCTAACTATGATATTCTAAGCCAAATAATGGCTTAGTGTGAACAAGCAAGAGTACAGGTACACAAACTGAAAATTGCCACCCCTTCACTTCTTCCCCGGTCCTGCTGCTGCTGCCCCAAGACATGATTTGGCTTAGCATTGCATGGTTTGTCTTGGTCTAAACAAACCATGAGCAGTAATCAAAGACTGTTCACTACAAATAAACTATGAGTGTGCATTGACATGTAACACTAAATCAAACCATGGCTTAACTCCGGAGAGCAGCAAGACCAGGGAGAGGAATGAAGTGGCTGTGATTTTGTTCTGTGAATTTACACTGTGTACATTTACACGTAGTCATGGCTGACTTAGGTTTATGTGTGAACTGGGTCTAACTCAGGAGCATGGGAAACAAACACAAGGGAAGAGTTCCTTAAAGAACATAGTAACCTCTTCCTCCCTGATTTCACAACAGAAAGTCATTTATGTGAACTATATATCTGGGGCCAATACAGATCTGATTACTTTTTTTGTATGACCTGCCAGTAATATAATGGATATCAATATAGTACTAGCCCTTCTATATGCAATATATAAATGCTAAATATTACTAGAAAGGTAACAAAAAAATAAGGTAGGGTGAGAATGTGGCCATGGAAACAGGCTGTAGCTGAATGAGTGTGCAAGTGCCAACCTCATCTCCCTTTTCCAGCTGACATAACCTTTCTTCTCTTGGTCCCTGTTTCATCCCTGTCTCTGTTCCTCCTTTACCATGTCTTGCATGGTCATTCAGTTGTGTTTCTAGACAGCATCTGCTCTTGTTGTTCCTCAGCTCTGTGTGTCCACATTTTGTCATGGCTTTACTTGGGACCTCTTAAGCATGACAGTCTTTGTGAGGTGTATTGGTTGCTAGGTATACAAACAGATCTGAAGTAAATGTAGGGATTGGCATATTGGCAGCTGATGTCAATTTCACATGTAGTTAAGAGCATAAGATGATCCTGCTGGATCAGGCCAATGGTCCATCTACAGGGGTGGCGCATCCCTGTTCTCACAGTGGCTAACCAGATGCCTGTGCAAGCAGGATTTGAGCACAAGAGCACTATCCCCTCCTGTGGTTTCCAGCAACTGGTATTTAGAAATGTTGCTGTCTCCAACTGTGGAAGCAGAACATAGCTATCATGGCTACTTGCTATCAACAGCCCTCTCCTCTATGAATTTGTCTAATCTTCTTTTAAAGCCATTTAGGTTGTTGCCCATCACAGTTCCCCATGGGAATGAGCTCCATAGTTTGTGTGTTGCGAGTAGAAGTACATTCTTTTATCTGTTCTGAATCTTTCAACATTGTATTTGATGTACATGAGTTCTAGTGTTATGAGAGAGGGGGAAAGCTTTTCCCTACCCACTTTCTCCATGCCGTGTACAATTTTATAAACTTCTGTAACTTGCCTTTTCTCTAAATTAAGAAGTCCCAAATGATGCAAACTTCCTCTGTAGGGAATTAAAATGCTCCATCGTCTTGACCGTTTGGGTTGCCCTTTTCTGAACATTTCCCAACTCAACAGTATCCTTTTCGAGTTGAGATGACCAGAACTGTGCACAATATTCCAAATGCAGCTGCACTGTAGATTTGTGTCACGACACTGATATTGACAGTTTTAGCACAGAATTTGCCTTTTTCACAGGCACTGCAACCTGAGTCCACATCTTCAACAGGCTAGCCACTACAACCACAAGGTCTTGCTCCTTGTCTGTCACTGCAGTTCTTACTGAATAAGCATTTATGTGAAATTAAGATTTTGTGTCCAAACATTTATACGTTACACTTGTTTACAGTGAATTGCATTTGCCATTTTACTGCCCATTCACTTAGTTTGGAGAGGTCTTTTGGAGCTCTTCACAATCTCTTTTCCTAGGGGGGGAAGGGCTCTCAATCTGGTGAAAGATTGTAGGTTTCCCTACAAAGTATATTCTATGACCTTCTACTCCCTCTCAGTTTTCAGATGATATTTGTACTACCAGCAATGGCAAAACAGTTCAGGAGGAGGAGATTAATGGTCAGACAGACTCACAGATGTGTGTGACATTATTATATAAGATTATTAAATCACACCCTGTTCCCTAATGGTCCCATTTACACTGGGAGTATGATGCTTTAATAGTTTGCTTAACTGTTCAGCACCTAACAGAATCTAAAAAAACTGAATGTTATTGTACTGTGGTCACATCCCCTCTTTCTGACTCAGTAGAAATCATCCAGAGAAAGGTAAGCATATGTAAGTCTCACTGAAATCAATGGGGCTTAAATAGTATATATATTGTGTGTAGGTCATATTGTTTTCAATTATATTTAGGCATGTCTGTCTTTCACTGGATTGTGTCCCTATGCCTTCTCTTTAGTGCGTAGCCTCATGTCTACATATTACTCTTCCAGAGGTTCCCCGAAGACCCCTGCTTCATAATTCAGCCATCAGGAGGCGCTTAGAGAATGATGAGCCATCAGTCATCACCGCTGCCTGGAGTCAAAGCACATCACCTTTGTGACACATTGGAGCATCAAAGGCTTATAAAACGAGTGCCCTGAGGCCACTCCCAAGACCAGGTCTTGTGTGTGGCAGTACTCAAGAGTGCCGCTAAGCCACATAGATGGCTCAGCTTCAGCTTTTAGCTGTCAGAATGGGGCATTTTGTTGTCTGCCTATAATATCACCATTTCCAGCCAAGAGTGAAGGACGCAAAGGTGGGGGTGGATGGGAGAAGAAACAAAACGGAGCTTCCACCTCAAATAGTGAATCTCTCAAACTAATCAGTCATAAGGGAGGCCAGATGTCATTTTGACATATTATTTAGTGCCTTCCCCATTCTTTTAATTTTTTCTTGCAAGATAAAAATACAATTTCTTTTAATTAGAAAAGCAGCCTTTTCAATGCATAAAATTCAGAAATACCTTCCATCTTCTAATTTCACTTTTCTCGAAAGATAATTTAAAAACAGAGAGTAGGGCTTTATTATTATTTCTGTTAAGATGGTATCACTTCATGTATAGCAAAAAGCACACATGGCTATAATTTAGTGAAGTCCTGTATTCCTCTTGTGGCAAATTGATAGGATAATTTTATTATGAGTGGAACAATGACTACAGGGAGTGAGACAGAATCTCACAGAACTCCACATAATTCAGTTGACTAAATGTAATACTTGCATTACACCAGGAGATAATGAATACAGTCCTGAACACCAGTAAAAGCTGCACCAGCTCAGATTCCAGCTCTTGTCAAAAGACTATTCCATAAATCATGCCCAGATCTTATTTAATGTCAGAAGCCAATAATGTGAATGAGTGCAACAGGGAGCACATCTTAGAATACATGCATACTAAGGCACGTGGTTCATATCCTTTGTAATGATAGGGTTACATAACCTAACAAAGGAATTAATGAGTCACTTACCACATTCTAGTATTAATTATTTTACACATTGATTGTTCCTGATTTATCAGTGCTGCTTTAGCAACTTTAGCACATAAAATTACCTGTACAGCTATTGGGGATTATGACTTAGACCATAGGAGTATTTTATATGTTGTTTTCTTTCCCATCAAAATGTTAATATTAGCATGTTAATATCAGCATGGTAATATCAGCATGATAATATTACCAATGTTAACTTTAGGGGATTCTTACATTTATTTCCTTTTGCAAATACACAAGTGACCCCAATCCACCCAGGGGCTTCTGAACAAAAGTAGCTACTTTTTAAATAAATGTACAGTGCTGTACACTGGCAGACTTTGAATCAAACTATTGAAAAGTGCAGATTTAAATTAAAACTTTTCAGCTGAGCTACTAATACAAAATGATCCATACTGCTCCGAGGCAACACATAAGCATGCACTCTGTAATTCTGTTTATTCTACTATTACTACGTAAGCATAAAATAATTTACATATTTCCTTTTAGTCCTCAAAAGGGCCCTGCAGGCAATTTACAACTTTAAGCTTCCATTAAAATGAAGTTATAAGCATTAAAATAAGACAAAACAAACCATCAAATAAGTAGGAATTAAAATAAATCAAAAGCCTGGTGGAATATGGAAATCTTAACTGCCTGCCTAAAGATCATCACTTTGGTTGCCAACTGATCCACTCTTTGGAGGGAATTCTGCAGTTAGGATGCTGCAACCAAGAAAGTCATGTCATATACATCCTAGCCAAATGTTACTCTCCTAGTGGTGGAATGGAGAGAAAGCCCTCTGAAAATGAACGCAGCTGACAGGCAGCTTTGTGTGGGAGGAGGCTGCCCTGCAAAAATTATTATACAATGCTTACGATTTCCTCCCACACTCTCTGCTCTCTGAAGAACAAGGAAAGTGCTGTATCTGTATTGTGATGGGAAGGAAAAATCCTCCTCCCCATATCTTGGCTGATCATCATGGAGTAGTAGCAGCGGGGAGGGGAGGCAGGGAGGGGGCATGGGTTAGGCACTGGATGTGTGTCCCTGGGTGTGTGCCTGCTTCCCTAACTGAATGTAAGTGTACCCTCCTGTTTGAGTGTGTGTGTGTGTGTGTGTGTGCGCGCGTGCCTGCGTGCCTGCCTGCCTGCCTGAATATGTCCATGTGCCTATGAATGTATTCTTGACAATGCATACTTTGGCTGTGCCCATTTTTGCTTTTAGCTTCACCCACCACCTGCATGCAGCCCTCAAAGGGCTGTCCAACAGCAAAAGCAGCCCTTGGAACAAATCAGTTTAGCAGCAGAGTGTTCAAATTGCTTTGCAATGTATTATCTTGCTTGGAATTCTTACCTATGAAGCAGGTCATTATAATTTCTCCATATTTTTTTAAGGGGGTGAGGTGCTAAGGGCTGAAAATGTGGGGCTTGCCCAAAGTCACCTAGTTAAGTCATGGCAGAAGTGAGGTTTGAACCAATTACTTACTAGTTTAAATCTAAGCATTTTAGCAACATTCTACAGGGTGAGCCTTTTAAAAGGCCCCGCGGAACATGTGTAATCTGTATCCACGGGGCCTCTTTTAAAGGACTCACCCTGTATAAGGCAAGAAATATCCCAGCAATGGTCTGGTGATGAGGGAATGTGAACCAAACCTTATAATTTATACAGAAATAATATATGTTAAGATATAAAAATGATAACAATAATGCATTCTCAAAGTGCAGAACATCTTACAAAGCTTTTCTAATTAAAAGATTGAAGTTTTCTGTTGCAAATATTTGACTAACATTTACCAACAACCATGCCTTCCAATTATTTACAACATGCTGAGATTAAAAAATTAAACAGCTGGATTTTGATGTGATATAAATTACTTTCTATATTCCAATTATTTTAAAGTTATTTGAGGGGGAAACTAAAGGCTTTATCCTTCCATAGTCATATATGTAAAATCCTAGTTACTTGCTGCAGTTATCAGAATCCAAGTGTGCTATCTGCAGCATGCTGTAGTTAATTGCTTTGGAGAATAAAAAATGGAATCTTTCAATGGGCATCTCTACTCTTAGATAGAAAGTAAGGGTCAATGCTTCTTTTTAGATCATAAGATTGTTAAGTTGATTCCCCCCCCCCCCACTTGTCAACTCTGAGCCAGATTTAAATACAGTTCTTAAGAGGCAAAAAGACTAGTGTGCTAATCCACTCTACCACCCACTCCCTTAATCATTGCTGTTCATTTTTTTTACCCCCCCCCCACTTATCTTTGTGTTTCAAGGAAGTTTGCTATTCAAGAGGTCAACATACAAACTGAAACCTCAGTTTACAGCAATGACTCCAGAAGATAAGATATGTCTGGAAGTACATGGCTAATTTAATATCTCACCAATGTTTACTTTGCAAGGTGAAAAAAAAATCCTTGCCTGCCTTTTCAGTCATATGCCTGAGAACAAGAAAAGACCTCTGACAAGGGCTAGGACAAACCAGCAAGCCTGAGCTGGAATGAAAAGTCAGCAACAGAGGAATGTGAGTCATACTGAAAGCTTTGAAAAATGCTTTCTTCTATAATCACAATATAAAACAATGAAACAGGAAATGAAACTTGCAGGAAACACGACACTAATGTCACGTGTCTCCATACCTGGCCCAAACAACTGTCTGGCTATGAATTTTGGCCATTTTGTTCCACATGCTTTTTAGTAAAGAACAGGATCCCCAAACAGATTTGTTAGATACCCAGGGTACAGAAAACTGCAACATGTACCGGCCAAAACAGGCCTAAAGCTTTCCTGTTCAGCTACTGCATTAAGAACTAAATTCATCTGCCCTACCTGCAACAAAACATGTCTCTCCTGTACTGGTCTCTATAGACAGATGGATGCCAACAAGAAATAAATTAGGGCTGTGCTGAATTTTTGTGAGTTTTCACAGTGAAATGTACTTTTTCAGGGGAACTTATGGCAACATTTTCCAAAACAGCAGCGGCCCTAAAGGAGGAGAGGGGAATCAGCATTCAAAGTGAAATCATGATTATTTCCATTTTTTGACAAAGTGCCTGCCAAAAGAGGCAGAAGATTATGCTGTGTACTGTATATCACTTGGCCGGGGAGATCATTTTACATTGCACTTGCACTTTAAAGGAGGTGAATATTTTCACCCCTCTTCATATGGCCCCCCAAAGATTGCTGACATGGGTGAGTGTGTTAAAGATTTCATGAAACAAGTATTACCATTTTGACTCAGCCCTAATACTAATCATATACTTATATTAAATTTATTATAATTCTATGCCACATAAATGTGAGATGTTGATTACACCTATCATTTTGGTAGCAGATCAACAAATTCAGGGAGAGATTAACTCTCATGACATCAGCTAGTTCCTCAAGTTAGGGTTGATTTGGTTCTTTGGGATTAACAGGTCAACTGTTGATGTCTTATTGCTGCACATAAATATTGTACAGATGCTGTATTCTGACTGGTCCTAAGCCTTTGCTTATACTGAAAAGCCCCAATTTTCTCTTTTATTCAGCAGCATCCCATTTCCACTGAGCATGCTCAGTTCTCATTATACTGTTTGTGAGAGAGGGGCAGCCAGGGAGGGAGATAGGGTGGACAAATCAGTGCTCAATTTCAGCTACATTAAATCTTGGATTTCTACATGCAATTCTCATTTCTATCCCTGGGGCACTTAACATTTTTATTTAATTGTGAACCAGGAAATTATCTATCCAGACTATGATATAGTTCTCCCTAAATTTTTCATATCTATGTGTATTTTCTAGTAAGGGAACATCTAGCTATTTTAAATGAATTCAAATCTCCAGAGCCTGATGAGCTGCACCCAGGGGTACTAAAGGAGTTTGCGGCTGTAATCTCAGAGCCTCTGTCTAAAATCTTTGAGAATTCTTGGGGAATAGGTGATGTCTCTGCAGACTGGATATGTGCAACTGTTGTCCCCATCTTCAGAAAGGAGGATCAAGAAGACCCAGGTAACTATCGACCAGTGAGCTTGGCATCAATAACTGGAAAGGAAAGGTCCTAGAGCAGATAATTAAAGTTGGTCTGTGAGTACTTAGAAAAGGATGCTGTGATTACTAAGACTCAGCATGGGTTTCTCGAAAACAAGTCATGACAGAGGAATCTCTTTTCTCTCTTTTTTGGGGGGTGGGGATGGGAATCAGGGAAATGCTGTGGACGTAGCATATATTTATTTCAGTAAGGTCTTTGACAAAGTTCCCCATGATATTCTTGCGGAGAAATGTGGACTGGATGAAATAACTGTTCGGTAGATTTGTAGCTGGTTGACTGACCAAACCCAAAGAGTGATCACTTAATGGTTCCTCCTCATCTAGGGAAAAAGTGACAAGTGGAGTGCCACAGGATTCTGTCCTGAGCCCATTGTTGTTCAATAACTCGTTCAATAAACGATTTGGATGAAAGTATTGAGGGAGTGCTTATCAAATTTGCAGATGACACCAAACTGAGAGGTTGCTAAAGACAGAATCGGGATACGATATGACATTAATAGTTTGGAGAACTGGGGGGGGGGGGCAAACTAACAAAGTAGATTTCAATAGGGACAAATGTAAGGTTCTACACTTAGGCAGGAAGAACTAGCTGCACAAATATAAGGGGAGGGGGACACCTGGATTGCCAATAGTACATGCAGAAAGGATCTAGAGATCTTAGTAGAGTTAACAGTGAGATGCAGCAGCAAAGAAAGCTAATGATATTCTAGACTGCATCAACAGAAGCATATTGTCCAGATCAAGGGAAGTCATGGTCCCGCTCTATTCTGTCTTGGTCAGAACATACCTGGAGTATGGTGTCCAGTTCTGGGCACCACAAATTTAAGAAGGATATTGACAAGCTGGAATGTGTGCAAAGGAAGGGATTCACAGTTATCAAGGATCTGGAAATCAAGCCTTATGAGGAACAGTTGAGGGAATTGGGTATGTTTAGCCTGGTAAGACTGAGAGAAGACATGATAGCCATCTTCAAATATCTAAAGGCTGCCACATGGAGGATGGGACAAGCTTTTTTTCTCCTGCTCTGGAGGTAGGACCCAAACCAATGGATTCTGACTGAACATCAGGAAGACCTTTCTGACAGTAAGAACAGTGGATCAGACTCCCATGAGAGGTGCTGGACTCTCCTTCCTTGGAGGATTTTAAGCAGACCTTGGATGGTCATCTCATGTATGATCTAGTTGAGATTCCTGTACTGCAGCACTACATGACCTTCAAAATCCCTTCCACCTCCACAATTGTATGATTCGAAAGTGTTAAAGCTATCATCCAACAAGGCAGCTAAACACTGGAAGAAATTTAAACAAACCTTCAGTTTCTTCTAGATGCCATTAGATCCATCTTTTTGAATATTATGGGCAGCTGGCTCTGTAGCTTCATAAAGATGGCATCAAAATTATAATATAGTGATGAAAAAGTTTGAAGAGTACTGCATTCCAAAATGCAGTGAGATATATATATATATATATATATATGCAGGTTTTGGTGTCCTCGGGTGTCTTCCCGTGTAAAAGTTGGGGTGTCTAGGCGACGTTTCGACGAGGTCTCACTCGTCATCTTCAGGCTGGTGCTTTCGGCTTCTTGTTACTGGAACAGACCTCGTCGAAACGTCGCCTAGACACCCCAACTTTTACACGGGAAGACACCCGAGGACACCAAAACCTGCATTCCTGTACCCGTGAAAATCTACGAAAACAAATATATATATATATATATATATGGGGAGAGAGAGAGAGAGAGAAACTATTTATACATTTGTGACTGACCTCAACTTGCTGAGTCAGACTTGCAATTATGGAGAGCTGACAGAGTCTGTGATAAGAGTCCAAATTGTACTTTATATCAGATACATGCTCAGGGAAACTCTACTGGAAGATCCTGAATTCCCCTTTGAAAAGGCCCTCAAGAATATCTAAACTTCTGCCAAGTTTCTGCAGTAACACAGAGCAGACTGTAAAAGATGGGAAAGCAGATGCAGTAGAAGTAGACAAGATTACAAGTTCATTAACAAATAAAGCAACACAGAGACAGCCTAGAGCAGAGAGCTTCCAAATGATTCAAGTGAGCTGAGCTGCAAGTATAAGATAGTTGCAAAAGGTTTGAAGAATAATAAGAATAATAAGCCTATGCCATGTGCACTAGATGGAAGCTGCTGCAACAAGTGCAAAAGACTCAACAAGTTTGCAAGAATTTGCAACAAAGAGCATCATGTGCAATACAAGAAACAGGTGGTTTATAACTACAGCAGTGAGGAAGGTGAAGAAAACTTTACTGTTTTTATTCTTGTATTATTTCATTGTTTCTATTGAACTACATTATTTCTATTGAAATGGAGCGGTGCTAACTTTAAAACTTTATACCAAGAAACAAGGGAAATTCATACTGTACTTAAATCCATTTTTGCTAACAGGAAAAAGCCTGCATATTTAGAGTATAAGAAATTCTTCTAGCCTCTTTTCCTTATCTGCAGATAGGCTAAACGCATTCAATGAGAAGTTCATACGAACTAGTATGTGAATTCAAAATTAGACTCAAGGGGAATCTTTCAGAACTTCAGCTTGTAATTGTTCCAGAAATGCTAATGCATTTATTTGATAAAAAAATTGAATAATCTTAACAATTCAAAGAGTAGATGTAGTTCATTAACATCAACAATATCAGAAAACACAATGTACTGGAAAGTTTTCAAATGAATATAGAATAAAGCTATTTGAACCTAATACCGCCAATTTTCATGCTCCAAAGAAAGCTGCTTTTGACTTAAAGAAAGGATGAAAGATAAACTAAATTGTTATACAGTGGTACCTCGGGTTACATACGCTTCAGGTTACAGATGCTTCAGGTTACAGACTCTGCTAATCCAGAAATAGTACCTCGGGTTAAAAACTTTGCTTCGGGATGAGAAATTGTGCTCCAGCGGCGCGGCGGCAGCAGGAGGCCCCATTAGCTAAAGTGGCGCTTCAGGTTAAGAACAGTTTCAGGTTAAGAACGGACCTCCGGAACGAATTAAGTACTTAATCCAAGGTACCACTGTACTGTACTCCAATAAACAATCTGGAGCAGAGGTGAAGAAGAAGCACCTACTGCCTACGCCATTAGCTATTGCAGTAAAAAAGGAGGGTTGTGTCTTGAGCCTAAATCATTATACATTAAGATGGAATATTTCCCACTTCTTACAAGGGACGAAATCCTTGGAGGTGTGGCAAAATCCAGATGCTTTTTTAGTTTAAATGTCTAGGGTTCTAAGAAGTTCTATTATAAAAGAATACCACAAGGTAGGGCCTTTGAAAGCTTCAGCCTCAATTATGTTCTGCCCTGATAAAATGAAGACAAGTGGAAATATAAGATGAATCTACACAACAGACAGATACAACATCTACAAACCATAAGCATGCAAGGATGGAGGAAAGTATAGAAAACTTAACACAGGTATTACCAAAAATCTTGATTTGGTGGGAAAGTGGGGATACCATTTTAACCCAAATGTAAATAAAATAAATACATGTTTTTTTCCTCTGTTTCATTTTTATGCTAATAAAACTTCACTTGTTGGGACTTCCTATTGTTGCATGTCACCCCAATCTTTGAGCAGTGCAAGATTCCAGGGGTTCCAGGTGCTCTTTACCCAGGGTCAGAGTTTCTTTTTGGAAAATGAGACACAGTGGAGACTGTGGTGTCTATGGTCTATTTACACATATATGATTTATTTACACACATATATACAATCTGAGCCTACAATGGAGGGGTTCCCAGCATTACACTCTAAGAGGGTCTGTCTTCTCTAAAATCTGAAGTCTTGGATTTGAACAGAAATCCAACATGCTCCAAAACGTGGCTCCAACCTCTCCAGCTTGCTGTGTTTTACAGCCTGTAACATCACTGCAAAAGCCCCATCCTAAACTTTCTAATCTGGTCCAAAAAATGTCTTATTGTCTTCTACCTGACTCAGAGCTGGAGGAAGGGCCCCTCCCATTTTTGTCTGGCACAGAGTCTTTGCCCTCTTAATAGCTTTCTTAATGGGTCATCACCCTTCACTTTGTCCTCTTTTAATGGCCTATCTCCCCCGGCGATTACTTCATCAGGAAGCCAGCCTAGTTTAACGTGGCTTATATTTTAATATTTGCTGGGCCCAGGAGTTAAAAGTCTGGCACCCACAAATTCATAACACTATATTTGCTATCACTCTTATAGAACTAAATGATCATAACCACACCCTGTAGTTGGAAACTACAAAAGTTAATTACATGCGATGTGAAGATATACTGTGTTTTGTCCATCTTGAACCTGAAGCAAAATGTTAACTTTGGAGTAATTTCATTGGCTTCAAGTAAGTATTCTGGAATTAGTGGTTTGCAAACTATGGGCTTCAGCTCTGTTCTCTACCCATAAAGTGTTGGTTGAAAGCAGACACATCTGGCTTTTTAATAAAACAAATCCAATTGGCCTTAGTATTTTTCATGTGAAAATGAATGGCTGGTGAGCCTTGTGTTGCCAAATCAACAATTAAAAGGGGGCTGGGGGTGGGGGAGAAAGATACTGTGAATTTGTAGTGTCTGTTCCGTGGAGTGCTAGGAAGCTATTCAGTTTTGAAAATAATAGGCACCCATTATCGTCTACAAAGTGATATATTTTGGAATCAAGGACAGTGCTTCAAAATAAGAGATGTCCTTAAAATAAGGGACATCTGGCAGCCCTAGGTAAGCCAAAGGTTTCCTTTGAAATAAAATTTAGCATAGACAGAAAATTGGGCAAAATATAGGCAACACATGGTTTTAATAGAACACACGATACCAGTATAATACACAGTTCTTGATTGCAACAAGATTTCTATAGAGTGAGTTTCACATAAATGCTAAATCTGCCAAGGGATTGAAATGCAGGGAACTGAGCAAACTTGCACTATATTACAAACCTTGCATACTGATGTACTGAAAAAGCAACCTGTGCCCAAAGTTTGATTTGTTATTCTACTCTTGGATACTGGGAGGGGCTCATCTAGAAAATCCAAAACATTAGGCGGAAAGGAAAGGAAAGCCTATTCTAATAAGAGTTGCAATCCTGCACAGTTATGTACAGTATAGCCAAGCAGCATTGAAAGCAACAGTAACGAGGCATATGTGCCTTTAAACAATAGCACAGCCAAGATATTAAAAAATGACATTCAAGTTTGGTGCTAGACTGCAGGTTACTTGATTGAACCACCCTGTGATCTTCAGATAAAGGGTAGAATATAAATGAAATAATAATAAAATTAATCAAGTAGAAAATGAAAGGAAATGACTACTATACTGTACGTTGTTCTGACTTTAAACATGTTCACGTTACTGTGAAATTTCCGTTTGAATAACTTGTTTTTGGCACTTCATTATAAACAATTAGTAATTGAAACTAAACATGACAACAGTTCAAAGCATTCTATAGTAGTGTTGTGGAAAAACTTATTTCAGGTGTCTTTACATGGTCAAATGACAAGACATAAACAAATGGGTCAGTACAGTTAAACATAAGGGCTTAAGTTACATTTTTGCTGGTATCCATTAAGGTTCCTCTGTTTACTTCTGAAACACCCATGTTGCCAAACTGCTTGCACAGTGTCAGAGTGAACCCAAAGTTCTAGAAAAAGTACTTCTTTAACTAGGGGTCACTGTTTACAAAACTGGTGATTAGAAGTAACGAGCACATGTCAAACTCAGTAATTTTAGAGCCACAATAGGCATTGTACAAATCTGCCCCCTTCAACATTCATGGCACCCAATTGCAAATATAGCAGTGATACTGTATTTCTACTTCCTGTTCTAACCTCAAGGAAATACATGTTTTTTATATATAAGGCCAAATTAGATGTGGTGGCAGTAGACACAAATGCAGAATTTGATTTTGTAATCAAATCTCTGGGTGGGAAGAGCTTAATCTTCCTCCATTTGTGGGGTGGAGTCAGCCTTCCTCTGTTGTCCACCTACACTTAAATTGATCCTCACCCACGCCTAACTCATATAACATACTTCATAGGCTATCAGCAAGACCTGGGCTGCCTTCGCATCTTGTTGTGACATTAAATCAGTAAATATCGGTAATACAGTAGTAGTTGACATACAACTTTTAGTTGTATAAATCTGAACACTGTAATAGAAACATGCAATCCTATACATGTCTACCTACATTGTTTGTGGCTACAAATATAACAATACTCCTGTAACTTTTATGGTTAAAAAACAAGACAACAAAGAAGCAATGCTTCTATGGCATTTCGATTCATCTTCACTAACAAATACAAAAAGGAATAATGTGAAAACTGGGCGGGGGGGGGGATCTTATATTTAAATCTACTGATATAATCCAAACCTGGTACATCCAGCACATTTCTCACTCACATAGAACTAGGCAAATACAGTTCCTGAGGCTTAAAAAAATAAAAAAATCTTCAGACATGTTGACGCTATGAAGAAATATGGCAATGATTCACCTGATGACATTGAGAGGTGTAAGAACCTGCTGATCTTGGGAAAGCACACATGGCCCAACAAGCCTTTTTCCTTCCAGTATATGTCATCGCTATATCCCTGGTTTATCACTTCATCCTTCAATCCCTTCTCCCCTGAGATAAAAGTGTCCAGCTGCCTTAGATTACTTGCTTCATTGGCCAATTTTTCCGTACATTTACTACTGTTTGGGACAGAATTATTTCACTCAATTCCCAGTTTGCTTTTGAATTCCCAGCATTACAATGTGTATCCTTGTATCCTAGTTTTGAACACTTTGCTTTGGCATGCACTATATTTGAACACACACACACTTTATTCACAGGAGATCGCAAAAAATTAGCCCATCCTCTTATAGAGAGAGGCAGCTCCCAAATCGAGATATATGAATTGATTTACTCAGCATTTTAAGTAAGATTCCCTCTAGTCAATTGTTTTTCATTCAAACGCTAACAGTTAACCTTGCAACTCATTAATCCTAACACCTTAGGTCCTAAATATCTGAAAGTGCATCTCATCCTATACTAGGCTGCCCATTCATTCAGATTTTCACAGAAAGCCCTACTGGTGGTCCCCTTGTTGAAAACGTTTGTAGCAGCATGGTCTGGAAGAGGGTTTTCTTTGTGGTAGTCCCACATCTTTGCAACTGCCTCCATTCTGTGGTGTGTCAAGTCCCTACATTGCTTTCATCCTGATGACAGGCAAAGACTTTCTCCAGTTCCTGGGGATGGATGAAGAGCATGTTGAACTGACAATACTTTTATTTTGCTTTTTTCTATCCATGAATTTTTATATGGGTTAGTAACTGAATTTTATGAAGTTAATTTATTCGTGTTTTAGTTTTCTTTGTTGTAAAATTGTTGTTTAATGTATGCCACTCTGGGATCTTTGGACAAAGAGAAGATTACAAATATCTGTACTAAATATTTTTAAATATATATATACTCCCTTCTATATTATGACTATGATTCAGCATCCTGTTTCCAAGTACAGGAGTCAGGGTGTAAGAAACTGCAGGAGTGTCCCATACACAAATCTGGATGCTTCACTATTATGGGTTCATCATCATTACCTATTGACAATTTTAAAGCTGCCTCTGATGACAAGAAACTGAACTTATAATAAAGTTTACTGCTTAAGGTAAGATTATACTATGCTTTATGAAACAAGTCAGGCGAATGTTTTTATGGAATGGAAATATCTGCAGGCACAAGGTCCTACATGGCTCGGGACTTGGGTACAGAAAGGAACATGTACTCCCACATTAAGCTGCCTGTGCACTAGCAGGTTTGAGTGACCTCCTTCACATGCCCAATGATAGGGCTTGCCAGCTGGGGAGACAGCCATCTGGGCTTTAACATTCCATCTTTGGGATGATCTTCCCAGTAGGCTCACGTCTTATGTTCTTTCAATAGCAAGCAAAAATATTATTTTCTCAGCTATAAATCTTTTGTGATGTTCTTATGCTTCCATAGGAACATAAGAACTGTAAACTTGTTAGCTGCCCTGATAATATTTGTATTCAAGGAAAGAGTATAAATTAAGAAGAAAAATTACACAAGTGTAATTTAAATGAGCCAATTATGATTAAACCTCTGCACCTCTATACTGAAAGCCATGGAAGTAGTAGTACCCATCACTTGTTGAGGGAAAGATAGTGGCTGCTTACGTCAGAAGATGCAAGGAAAGGATATTCAAATTTAATAAATAATAAGTGTTTCTGGAAGGGGGGTTATTGGTTTGTTTTTGTTCTATTATGTATTTTGTGTTCACTTTTTTGTATTTTTCTGTTGTGAACCACCCTGTGATCTTTAGCTGATAGGTAGTAAACAAATTCAATAAATATAAAAATATAAAAATAATATTCATCAAGCTTATATTGTAACTTCTAATGAAATTACCAACGGCGCTTTCCTCAACTATATGGTGTAGTTCATGATCCTCTTCATGAACTGAAACCCACAGGGTTTACATGCATTTGGCCAGACATGTAATTAAATAAATTGTAGTTGCAACTGAAAGTCTATGTAAAGCAGTTGCTCATTAAGAATATGCCCAAAGGCTGGAGTCTGGGTTTGGTGTTTGGCTTTGGCATATTTTCCTCAAAACATCGACTGTGCTCCGCCCTGTTTAATACTTTATAATAGGATATAATAAGTTTATGTTCCCTGATGTCCCTGACAGAATGATGTGTCTTTTAACTTAGTCAGTGCTCAGTGGGACTGGTACATCCCTTCTTTACACAGATGTCACAAGTTCAGGCGGTGGAAAAACATGTTTCAGCAGGTGAAACAACTCCAAAAATGAAAGTGCATGTGGCTCTCTGTGAGCTAACAAGGAATGGGTCAGAACCATCATGCCTTGATTGTGAATTTACCGAAGGACATTTCACTAGCCCCTGTTGGAAGCAACACTAAGGCAGGCAGATGCTATACAGATAAAACAAGGCAACTATTATGAACACTTTATTCTAAAGCCCCAACTGTGTTTGAAGACTGATACATATGAATAGGATATCTAATGATGGATGACTGAACTAGTATAAATAATGAGATAAACATGGAGCACGTTCAAGACAGTGTTGTATACAACTGTGTTGCTGCACTGATGTAAGGAAAGCTCTTTGATCTAGTATTGGCTTGGATGCCTCTTTGGAAAACTGTTTCCATTTGTTGTATTGCATTGTTGTTGTACATGACTATGATATTTGGTTATGTTTAGTAGTCTATAACTTTTTTCTGTGCATCTCATGATTAATGCACTATGTGTCACCTTGCCATTCTTGCATCTCGATAATAATGAACAATGCATAATATTAAATAAACAAATAAATTTACTGCCACTTCAAATTGGCCAACACCTCAGTAGAGACTGTATCAAAGCCATGAAAAATATGCCATCCTCTCACCCAATGTGGCTAGGCTCCCCTCCTTCAGTCCAAGCTTGAATATCTTATGGAAGTGTTGCAAAAACCTTTTTCTTTGGACTTACTTGCAATGACTAGTGCCAAGCTCCAAACCTTATGATTCAGTCTTCTCTACATATATCTGCAGCAATATATCCCCCCGTTTTTTTGCCTGTAATAATGAACGTAAAGTTCATCTGATGTAACTTGGCAGCAGTAAAGGACTAGCAACCAGAGATGAGGGGAAGAGATTGCTTGGAGGCCTAGACGTGACCCATTAAGTGACTCTAGTTACCTACCATTGAAATCAGTGAACTGCTGAGAAAAGAGCAAGATAAAAACAACAGGAAGCTACATACAGTATGCACAGGCCATGGAGCACCTGAAAAACTTTGTCCAAACCCCAGAATATCACTTTAGTATCATTTGTTTAATATAAGTGCCATATAATTGGCAATATAATTCAGGGTAGGGTCATAACTTTGTGATAGAGCAGAAGGTCCCAGGTTCTGTCTCGGACAGACAACACCTAAAATACTGTGTCCAACTCTGGACACCACAATTTAAGAAGGATGTTGACAAACGAACGTGTGCAGAGGAGGGCAACTAAGATGATCAAAGGTCTGGAAACCAAGCCTTACGAGGAACATCTGAAGGAGCTGGGTTTGTTTAGCCTGGATATGAGGACACTGAGAGGAGATATGACAGCCATCTTCAAATATCATAAACATGGAAGAGGGAACAAGATTGTTTCTTCCTGTTCTGGAGGGTTGGACTCAAATGAATGGCTTCAAGTTACAAGAAAGGAGACTCGAAATAAACATTCAGAAAAACTTTCTGAAAGTAAAGAGCTGTTCAATTGTGGAACAGTCTTTCTCAGATGGTTGTGGACTCTCCTTCTTTGGAGGCTTTTAAGCAGAGGTTGGATGGCCATCTGTCGTGGATACTTTAGCTGAGATTCCTGCATTGCAGGGGGTTGGACTAGAGGGCCCTCAGGGTCTCTTCCAACTCTACGATTCTATGATGATTCTGTGATTCAATCCCCAGGACCTCCCAGAGAGACTCCTGCCTGAAATCCTGGGGAACTGTTGCCAGTCAATGTAGACAATATTGAGCTAGATGGACCAATGGTCTGACTCAATATAACGCAGATTCCTATAATGTAGCATCATTTAAATTTCATATTCTAAAGACAAAATAGTGAAGAATGGACAAAACCTTTTTCTAGAAAAAGAGGTGCTGGAATGCACCATGAACAGCTCCCTTGTTCTCTTATAATGGCAATGGCATCTGCCTGAGAGGTGCCGGAACTGAGATTCAATGAGTTCTGGCTGAAAAATAGCCCTGGACAAAACCAATAGATATTATAAGGGTAAAATATGGAAAAGAAAATTGTAGTATTTCCACAGTACATTTATTTATTACTTATGAATCAATTAGGCATTTGAATCACGTTTTAGGCAAAACAACTACAATAACCAGTTCCATGTAAAAATGCACGTCCGCACATCAGTCAAAGAAATAACTCACCTAGCTCTGAAAAACAGCATCTAATGAGTTTTTAATGCCCATTTAAAATTAATAGGGGGGGGCTTGCCTGATCTCACTTAGAATCGGGTTTCATTATTGGGGGCCGCTGGTGAAAAGGCATCTATGTGCCCACCAGCCTAAGAGTTTTGCTATAGGTTGGCATCTCAACAGGGTCTCCAAGATATAACATAAAGGATGGATAGATATGAAAGGAGGCAGCTTTTAATACAACCTGTTTCCAAATCATTAAGGACTTTAAAGATCATTAACTGTACTGTGAATTGCATCTGAAAAAGCACTGGCAACCACTGCAACTGGTATAATATTAGTGTGATGAGTTCTGACCATCTGGCCTTAGCCAGTAGCTAGGGAGAAACATTTTTTACCGCTTAAAGTTTCCAAACATCAAAGGCAGTCTGACACAGAAAGCATTACAGCACTTTTGCCTGGAAGTCACTAACACGTGAATGATCATAGGAAGCTGTGTTCTCCCCAGAAAGGGTCACAGCTGGTGTACCAGCCAAAGCTTGGGGGAAAGCATATCTGACCAACATAGCTACCTGGGCTTCCCCAGTTAGTCCAAGAGCCCACTCAGTCTGTGAACTTGATGCTCCATGGGGAGTACAACCCCATCTAACACCACTGGAACACCTTCAGTAAGAGCAATTGATTCCCTCCACTCTCAGCACCTCTGTTTTGTCCAGAAAAAGTTTCAGTTTGCTCGCCCTTACCCAACCCAGTACAAATTCCAGGCACTGATTCAAAAGCCTCCAAGAGATAAGCAGACAGAAAAGTCAGGTAGTAATGTGTGTTATCTGAAAATTTATGACACTGCCACTGTGCACCACAGAAATGTCCCAACACCACCTTCTGAGACTGGTTCTCTGAAAAGGATTGGAACCACTGCACACTGTGCTTCTCAGTTCCAACCCAGGCAAAAGTTTCAAAGGTATACCATGGTTGGTGGTAATCAGAAGT
>NC_139554.1:39939471-40069471 GCF_965112155.1 Podarcis liolepis
AGCGGCTAAAAGGCTATTAGCGGCTTAGCAGCTTAGAAAAAGGGGGGGGGAGCAAAAAAAAATCGGAACACTCGCAAGACGTTTTAGTCTTGCAAACCAAGCCCATAGGGAAAATCGTCTTGCGAAGCAGCTCAAAAACGGACAACCCTTTCGTCTAGCAGGTTTTCCGTCTTGCGAGGCATTTGTCTTGCGGGGTACCACTGTACCTCTTGCTGTACAATCCTGAGATACCACACCCTTCTCTATATTGTCTGCCAAAACTCCTTCACTAGCACTACCCACAATCACTAGCACCCAATCTTAAAGGCTTTGAAATTACATCTACTGATTATCTGAACATTTGTGAAAATTATGCTTAAGTAGAGAATTCTTCCTACGTTTTATGCAAAACCCCCCAAAACTCTACCATCATAATGGGATTGTACTATTACTTTTATAATTTATTGGCTTTCAATTCGTGAGTTGGAACCCACTACTGGGTCGGAACAGCTGCTGTCAAATGCCTATTTCAGCCAAAGTTGGGTCCCAGGACTTAAAAGGGTTAAAGACTACTGTACTAATTGACCTGGAGGATACTGATTGTCTCTTTATGTTCATTGTTGATACATTTGTTTAGCACATCTATGACTCAAGCAGCAAACAACTTATACCCTAACCCTAAAGTTAACATTTGCACTGGGATAATATTTGACAAAAGTACTGTGCCGTGCTGTAAAACCAATGTGGGACAAAAAAATATTCCCTAACATGTGCAGAGCTCACAGTTTTCTGTGCACTGGAAAGCATTTGTCTAGTACACAATGGAACCCTTTTATCAGGCATAGGCAAACTCAGCCATCCAGATGTTTTGGGACTACAACTTCCATCATCCCTGACCACTGGTCCTATTAGCTAGGGATCATGTGACTTGTAGGCCAAAAACATCTGGAGGGCCGAGTTTGCCTATGCCTGCCTTTTATCCTCCCTCTTTGGTCCTCACATAGCTGTGAGTAGAGTCATGTGCAGTGCAATGTGTCCAGTCTTTACTTCCAACGGGAAGCATAGATGGTCCTCCCATTGAAAGTAATGTACAGCTGTAGCTCAGCTGGCACTATTTTCATTCAGTGGAAGGTTGGCAGTGGGGATGCCCCAAAACTCTGATGCATCCACTTCCATGCATGCAAACATGTGCACATGTGAAACAGCAAACAAAGCTGATAATTTATGGGTTTGCAGTGGTATGTCTACAAATCTACCTGGTGGCTTAATAAGTTTTAGAAATGGCACATAAAACTGTAACATTAACAGCTGGATTTTATTTATTACTTAGCTATTAAATAAACATCTCCTTACTCCTTAGATTCTAGTCAAATAAAAATACATCAAATCACAAAATACAAATTCATTCAAATAAAATACAATATAAAAAGCCCCAAGCAGAAATAAGCAGAAAGCCCCATTGAAATTCAGCTTCTTAAACTGTTGCCTCTGATCACTGAAATTCCCCTGAAATTTTTACACCGGTAGGTTTCCTTGGGCAGCTGATTCTGAAGGGGGTTTGATCTGGGAGTTAAAAGTTTGAAAATTGTAATTTCTTCTTTATGTGATTCAGATAGCTATCTACTGTATGTTTTTGGAGTTTCATTAGGTAAACTGTCCTGGAATGCTGTGCAATCAAGGGCAGGATATAAATTGAACAAATAAAATAACATAAAGGGGACCACCATAAAGAAATCCCTGTTCCACATCTCAATTGATTTTAATGACTGACTTGCTCATAAATGGAGCACAGAATTAACACAAAATTTACATGTGGGTATGTATATTTGGAGTTGGGATATTAGTATTTTCTTATTAAATTACATGGGGAAAGGGATATATGATTTGTCTGAAGTATTTGGCTACATTAATCTAGCAATTTACTTTCCTTTTACTGTACTTTCTTCTTTTGCCTCATTTATAGTTTTGCACTTGCTCTGTATCTTTTTAGAATAGTTTCCAGAAGTGTTATTGGAAACTGACATTACATTAAACACACATTTAATACATTTAAAGTATACTTTACGCAAAATATAACCAGCCTAACTTCAACATTCTGTTTCTAATTATTAGTATAATTTCCTAGATTACAACTAGAAGAAAAAGGAGAGTTGTTTTCTCTCAATTGTACTGAGATATATTTTTTTATCATGTAAATATAGCCCAGTACCTTTGTAAACCACTGTTGGGTGCCAATTGTCTCATTATTAAAAACAACAGCCTAGAATTGCTTTTTAAAAACCTATTTTGTAAGCACATTTTAAAATGCTCGCACTGTTTGACGGCAAGCTAGGCAACATTGCTTTTCTGCAAAAAGGGTTAAATAGATGTGAATGAATACAGAAATAAGGCTTTTAATATTCTGCAAATATTAACAAAGAAAAATGATAATGTTGAGTTAATGTGGGTTAAGGATGAAATGAAAATAAATTTTTCTGATTGCTAAGTGTTGACACTTTTTTGGCTATTCCCTCAAATCTTTTTCTTTTTCTTTTTTGAAGGCTGTGTAATTACAGAAGGCTTTTCCCCTCCTTCCCCCTCCTGCTTTGAGCCCACATTAGTAATGACCCTTTCACTGCTTCAAAAACCACTAATAGTCTTCAGCAAAGGCAAGAAAAATGAACAGGATAAATTGGAATCCACAGTCAGTAATTTGCATCATATGAGGCTGCTTTGGCCACTCACACTCATTCCTGGCCATCAATCCTTTGCTGTCAGGTGCTGCACTCTGCCACCATGATAAATACTCCTCCTAACACTCTGATTCGTCCAAACAATGTAATTGTCCTCTATTCTCCTCTTGGTAATGGAGATAATGAATGACTGCACAAACAAGAAGGATTGCTCATCACAGACACAGGGGTGGTTTCAAGCTGAAAAGCCTTGAGTACAAATTTTAATTGACTGAAAATCAGGGCTGGACAAAAAGATGGAAAGAACAGTCTATATTTTCTTACAAGCTTATTTCTTTTTCCGTTATAAAGAGACTGCTTTCTCCTAAGGAAGCATCTTCCAGGAATATTCAATACAAGGAGCACCTATACATGATATGGCTTAAGAAATAAGGTATAAAAATGGTTCTTTGTAAAATGGCTTATTGTCTTGGTGATGTTATTAAAATATGATATCCTTCTTTTACTAGGCAACTATTAAAAGAACCAGTTGCCTTCTGTGCATAATAGTAGCAGGGCCAATACTTTTTCATTAAAATAGAAAGATGGTATGTGGAGTCTCTGTCCTAAATGCTAAGGCTAAGTATTTTCATGGCACTACCTTGTAAGTAGATCTGTTCAGAATCACAGCCATAGCATCACAAGCAAATATTGAACTAAACATATAAAGAATGATGGCAGGAAGGTTGCAGTCAACAAATAGTATGCTATGTTGGTGCAGTATATCTATTTGAAACTAGGTACACACTTGGGGTAGAATTCTAAAACTAGCAAATCATTGAGGAATCAGCTAAAACCATATTGGGTCGAGTGACACTCTTTGCTTTCAGTAGGGTAACTACTGTGCTTCAGATCAACATACAGTACAATGAAATTATAGAAATTCAGTCCTCTCAAATGGCCCTTATTATTCTCAATTAAGAGTGAAGAACAATATAGCAACAACCTCAACTTACATGGCATTATATATTTGCAAGTTTCCCCTTTTTTAAATCAGTGATGTTATGGCTTTTTAAACATGAAGTGGACTGTTTATCTGAAAGCGTTCTGGCAGGCCACCACCACATTTCTAAAATTAAATAAAGGATTTGAAAACAATCAGCATTTCGAGCAGTTCAGACCACAGCAATATGTTTCAGATTAATTTACAAATATATGTATATATTTAAGACTAAACTACAGAACTAGAAAATTCCTACTAGTTAGTCTATAACATGCCTTCTTACACTTTATTAGAACAGACATCATATTGAAATAATAAACATGGGAGGCTTTCATTTCTTCTTTGATCTATATTACTAAATGTCTAACTGGCTCAAATTTAAAATAAACTCTGGGATGTTTGCACTTAGAAACTGGAAGGAGACCACAAGGCATAATTTGTTGTCACTTTTCATATTGTCTGACTAAAACTGTAGTTTAGTCTGTGCATTACTGGGTACCATGCAATGCTCATCCAGTCAATCACACGGTGGCTAAATACTCTTGTACTAATACAAGAGTAAAGTAGTGGAAAGAGTAAAGTAGTGGAAAGCAACAGTGACAGATTTCTTTCTCAGTATGGAATGATACAGAAGTGAAGGCATGGATCACAGCTCTATATGTTCCCCAAATCACACTAAATATATAGCAGGCAAGAAGCACCACACTATGTAGATATGGTGCAGGGCAAGCTACACTCCCATATAGACCAAGTGACCCACTATCAGCTAAGGTTAATTATTTAATTGGATCGAATCATTCTTCTATTTATTTTATTATTGGACAAAGATATTTTCAGAGGCATATGCACACAGACACACAGAAGTAAGCTGCCCAGAGCGGCTGGGAAAACCCAACCAGATGGGCAGGGTAGAAATTAATAATAATAATAATAATAACAACAACTACAATACAGTGGCACCTCAGGTTACATACGCTTCAGGTTACAGGCTCCGCTAACCCAGAAATAGTACCTCGGGTTAAGAATTTTGTTTCAGGATGAGAACAGAAATCGTGCTTTGGCAGCGTGGCGGGCCCCATTAGCTAAAGTGGTGCTTCAGGTTAAGAACAGTTTCAGGTTAAGAACAGACCTCCAGAACGAATTAAGTACTTAACCCGAGGTACCACTGTAATAATAATAATAATAATAATATGACCCAAATATTCCAATTGGCAGGCACCTCATGTTCTCCAGGCCTACTACTAAAGCCATTATTAATTCCAGTAGCAACGACTCCTTCTAAAGGCTGCTGTTACGACTAAGTTTGGAAAGCACAAAGTTTGGCCTAAGCTTCTGATGTAACCTTACCATGATCCCCTCCCACTCTCAACAGCAGCAACATGTCCTGGAAGATGCCAGTGAGGCAGAAACACTGCAGATGTTACCAGGAAGAATAACAAAAGCAAGGAGGGAGGAGCCTCATATCCTCACAGTATTGGCAAAGAAGGAAGAGGAGCTATGGAGATGTAAGCCTCTTGCACAGCACAGCCTGGCATCCCCAATCCACTCTGCAACTTTCTGCCATAGAGATGAATAGAACCAATTCACTTTTACGGCAGAACATAAACCAGGGGAGCAGGGAACCTCTGCAGCAGTCAGCAGCAGCCTAAAGGGCCAGCAAGCTGCGTGTAGCCACCTTTCTATTTTCTCTCAGCACCCTAGAATGATACACTGTCAGAAGTGTTGTGAGAAATTTAAGCTGCCTGAGATGCTTGGAGCACTGGGGATGGCAGTGATGGGCTCTGAGACCCCAGCACCTACCCAAAAAGGTCAATCTGCTTCTGGGTTTGCCACCTTTCCATTTAAAAACTATTAAGGTGGCTTGCAACAAGACAAATAAAATAATATAAAAACACAGAGATTTCAGTAGAGAAGGGTATAAAGAAATCAACAACTTAATAGGCGAAGCACCTGCCAAAATAAAATGACCACAAAATAATGGAAAACCATCAGGTAGTCCCCCTTAAACATAGATTTCCACAGCCTACGTGGAGCTACAAGTCCCTCTGTAGTCATAGGTAATTATCCAGTTAAATATTTTCTCCAATTATTATGGGTTGGAGTTAAGACTCTTCCCTGTCACTTTAGCTTGTTCTTGTGGTTACCTAGCTGTGCTTTAGCCTGTGAATCCATAAACAGCCTCTTGTTCTGGGCCTGCGAAGTAACCCAGTCTTATATTAAATAAATAAGAACTTAACACTTTCTCCAGTTCAGGTGTTGGTAGAACACATAGGATAGTCCCTCCAGTATATCTTAATGAATGAGTGGGCTCATACAGGAGGTGATGACAGTCCTTTAGATATCCCAGTATTAAGCTGCTGAGGGCATCAGAACACCTGATCACCAGCACCTTGAACTGGACATGGTAATGAACGAAACCAGCGAAGCCCTTTTAAATGAGTAACTACATGTGCCAAATACAGTGGTACCTCGGGTTACAAACTTAATTTGTTCCGGAGGCCCATTCTTAACTCGAAACTGTTCTTAACCTGAGGCACCACTTTAGCTAATGGGGCCTCCTGCTGCCACTGCGCAGCCGCTGCACAATTTCCGTTCTCATCCTTGGGGCAAAGTTCGCAATCTGGAGCAACTACTTCTGGGTTAGTGGAGATTGTAACCCGAAGCGTTTGTAACCCGAGGTACCACTGTAAATGGCTCTGGTCAAAACTCTAGCTGCTGCAAAATGAACGACTTGAAGTTTCCAGATATTTTTCGAAGGCAGCCAAACATACAGCACATTGTAGCTATCCCAATGCTCATTTAGTTCTTCATTTTCCCTGCTGTGTTTTAGAATCTGAAGAGAGGAGGAAATGATCAGCACAGTAAACAAGGACTAGGGGTGGGGTGGGACAGAAAAGTCTTGCCACTTCTGGGCTGTTACCATGGCTTTCTGGGGTGAGGGCCTCTCCCTGCTTAGTCTGTTCACAATTCACAGGCCCTGTCTACCAGGCTTTGCTGTCAGTCCCAGGCACTTGGATAGTGTGCAAGGAATCTTGCTTAGCTTTGAAAATATGAAGGAAGGTGCCCCCTCCCTATTCTATAGTATACACCATGTAATCACCACAGTATGTTTTTACATGCCTAAAAAATTAAATGTTTGCATTTAGCCTGAATATTTCAGGTAAACGAGACTACTAATAATTCCAAATCACATGCATGGTTGCCCTATTTAAGTTTGTTTTAAGGTGTGCGTTAACTGTGTGTGTGTTTGTGTATGTGTGTGTATATTTTTCTAATATTTTCCTGAAAGTGTGTGTATATGAAATTCCAGATGGGATTGGTTTATTCGGTTATAGAAAGCCCAACATTCAGTGGGAAGCACAGAAAAAAAGAGTTTATGATCAAAGCAAAAGGATCTAAGTGTTCGTTTTTAGGAAGGTTTTGAATTCAAAATATTTTGGATTTCTATTTCCAAAACTAGTTCCACTGAAAAACATTGGTGCCATTCTTTACAGAGCAAGCGAAACACAGACAGCAGTAGGGAAAAAGTTGATTGTAGAATAAATATATGACTTCTAATTTTAAATATTTAGCTCCACTAGTACTTTGTGCGAGAGTGCTAAAAGCTATAAAACAGTTGCATCTCTTGTAGGAAAAACAGGTTGCCACAACTGCCTCTATAAAATACTTTTCTGCTTTTGTTGGGCAAGCTAAATGACTGATGTCTTTCCATGTCTTCAACTTTCTCTCACTACTGTCCCTATTGTTGTACACGCATGTGCTCATGCATCAACTAATTCATTCAAACAATATAACAGGACAGGGACTATCTCCAAAAGAGTTTCCAGATGGGAAAAGAATGATAATTTAGTTCACAGTATTTGCAAATAAAAACAAAACTAAGATGTTTTATGTCTTTCCCTCTTCTGCTTTCTTTTATGCACAGACAGGAACACAGACAAATCTTAACTCTAATCAAGCAGTTGCTCCTACCTGCTGGGAAGATAGAGAGATGTTATTGTTATGACTTTGTTAATTACTTGGGAGGTGTCAGACACTGTGGTGAGGAGCAGCAGTATAATCAGAACTTGGATAGACATCCAGGAATAGATAGCCAGAGGGAGCACTGGATCACTGCTGATTCAACAGAAACACTCAATCTTCATTTATATTGTTTTGGATTGGATTTACCACTGATGCAGCTACAATGGAGATATAGCACATACACTTTTTCTTGGTAGATCTCCTTAGAACTCTACAGAGATGTTCCCAGAGTCTTTGGAGCCAAGTACTCAATCTACAACAAGGGCAGGGATGTAGCTAGTCACTTTGATATGTGTCTTGGTAACTTCCAGCTTTTAGCCTTTAAAGTTGGTTAGGAACTCGGTTACCAGACGTCCATGTTTCCCGGGGACAGTCCCCAGATTTACAAATCTGTCCCCGGACAAAATCCATCCCCGGAATGTCCCCGGATTTCAATTAATGTCCCTGGATTTCTATTTTAAGTGTTGTAGATTTATTATTAGGGAATGGATGTTGCGTGATTGGTTCAATGGCACAAGACACATCATATGGGGACTTCCAGCGAGGCAAAATGGCGGGTGCCACGGCAGTGAGCAGCTCCTGAAGCCAGCCAGAGCCAACTGCACTACTAGGCTGGATCCGGGCTGCTGAGACTGCCGCCACCACTGCCGAGAGGGAACCGGGAGCACCCGGCGCGTGAACTGGGGGAACTCCTGACCCCCCCCACAACCCAAATCGAGCCGGAAGCGAGAGCGCCTGACCACCTGACCGATTGCCCAGCAGTGCTCCGGGGCCAGGAAACTCTGGAGCTGACACAGGGAGAAGGAGGAGAGGAGAGGAGAAAGAGAAGGAGAAAAAAGAGGGGAGCCTCGACCTTGCCGTTACTTCGCACGGCACATAGTTACAGTATGGAATTTAGTCCCAGTAACATGAAGTAATGGCCACCAATTTAGCATGGCTTTAAAAGAGGATTAGACAAATTCATGAACTACTAGCCATGATGACCATGTACTGCCTTCACTGTCAGAGGCGGTATGTGCCTGAATACCTTCTGGGAATCACAAGTGAGGAGAGTGCTGTTATACTCAAGATGTTGAACTAGATTGGCCTTTGCCTTGATTCAGTATGGTTCAGAACCACTGGTGCTTCATATATTCTTATGATGTTGATTTTAGTGTAAGATTTCACTAAAATGCATTATTTTCCTTCCACTTTCAGTTAAATCTTACATATTGCTTACTGAAATATTTTAATTTTGTGATCTTCCTGTTTCTCATTTTAAGGCTATAAACTCTTCTCACATTATTTAACTTTTACTTGTCTAACCATATTTCTATTTAATTTGCTCTTTATTGGCTTGCTTTCCATTTTGCATTAAACATGAATAATGCTTCATGAAATGTTGACTGAATTTGATAAAAAACATTCATATTAATGTTATATTCTGCAAGAGGCCTCTCTGATTTCTGAGAAGCAACCATAGGTTACTTACAGACTAAAAAAGAGCAACTATATCAGGATCTGGGATTAACATACAAGTATGAAGGTAAGATTTGGAATTGTCATTTTAGATTTATGTCAAAAATTGTGTTTGCATGATCCATCTATCCAAAGTTACACTTACAAGAGTAATATATACTTAAATCAGTATCAGTATAAACTATTATTTACCTTTGTTCACTAAATCTAAACATTATACATTATTGTGCATTATATTGTAATGTAATTACTCTGGTGTTCATGCTTACCTATAACTCAGTCTACAAGTTTGAATTAGTATTATTTTAAAAAATTATTTTATTTAACTGTTATATTAACACGCAACCAAACTTGTAAGTCTGTGCAACTATGCTTGTAATATTTTTTTTTGAAATGTAAAAAAATCAATAAAAATAACACAAAAACAAGATAAATATGTAACTGGGTGAGAAAAATGGAAGCTAAGGCTTTTAAATGGCTACAAGAGCCCCAAGATATCTGAAGCCACAGATTTCTGAACACTTTTCAACACATTCAGTCATGGTTTGGGATCAAATGTAACAGCTAGTTCTCATTAGATGTCTTAATTTGTTTGCTGAAACTGCAATTTATCATATGGTAACCACAAGTAAGTACATGTTTCATTTGCACATTAGATCTGGTGCAAAAGAAATGTGAGTAATGCAGTTTAATAGACCAATTCAGACTTATGATTCCAAACTGCTACATCAAGAAACCAAATTTGTCACAAAATCTGATAATCACTAAACAGAGATAGTAAACCAAAATAAATTATTTGCCTCTAAACAACCATTGAAAGCTGCCTACAACTCTCAGTTAGACCCTGCCAGAGCGGCAGAGCTTTTCAACCTACAGGCCCTGTCAAAGGTTAGCATATATAGAACGGCTGTTTATTGTAATTGGAGGCAGCCATTCATTTATCTTAAGGAAGGTTCTTTCCAATCGTATGATCAGAGATTTTCTAACTACAGATGCCAGCAACTGAGCCAGGATCTGACACATGCAAAATAAGTGCTCCACCAATGAGCTATAGTCTCACTTCACAAGCCCTCACAGACAGGTTACATGAATAAAAACTGTCTTATGATGAGTCAGACCACAGGTCCTTCAAATCCACTATTGCTTACCCTGACTGGCAGTAATTCCCTAAGCCTCAACTGAGGTTTGAAATCCTTTAACGGCCAGATATTGAACATGGAGTCTTTTGCATGCCAGTCATGTGCTTCAACATTCAGCTGTGGGTTGTCCCTACTGTACAAGGGAAGTTGTAGAAATATCAACGATAGTGATGCACGGTAGCAGTTGGAGAGTTAGCGTCAGTTTTGACAACAAATATTCCCCCCCCCCCACTTTTTTTAGCTGATGGGGCAATAATTTGATTTGCAAGTTGGAGAAGATTTTGGATCACCAACTGCAGGTGAATATATATCAGCTCACATCTTGACTAAAATTGCAAGCAATGTTACGTGAGTCTTCTAACACAAACACATACCCATTCACTTATCATAAGTGAAGTGCAAACATCTGCAAAATGTTAAAAAAAACTTTTAAAAAGGAGAGGGAAAGCTCTTTTCAAAGATTCATCTGGCAGCTGGCCCACACAAAATACCACTGCTAGTAACAGAGCTGCCTATTCTAGTAAAGACTTCTAATTTGCATATTTAAATAAGGGCATGATTGCAATTGTCCATTGCTTATCACTGAGGTTACCTAGCCAATTGCTAAAACAAGGCTCATATTATCCTCCCCATTCTGAGCATACATATTGCAACCCTGTTGTTACATTCCATTTGTATCCAACTCTTTCTTTTCTGAATCTTAGTTATCACCACCTCATCAAATAGATTAAGAGGTAGCAATTGAGGGAGGGCTAGTGATTACTCACATCATTATGTATTTCAAAGTGTGCAAAATCTGGATCAGCAACATTATTTGGAAGTGTCCTTTGGCATTTGTAGAAAAAGGGCCACGTTATAAGGTTCTTGACATTTGTCTCTTCCTTGTAACTGCTGTTTATTATTATACAGCACTAGTCTGGTTATAAACATCAGAGTATTAATAAAGGAAAATAACACATGCAAGGTTTACAAACATTATATCTATGTTATACACTTCCTAGCAGTCCTTATTTGAGTTGCCTATTACAGTGAAAGTTTGGGGAACAGAGATCAACCATTATAAATTTGTGCCTAAATACACTAAGTAAGAAGGCTCTTTCCTGCAACATATTGAATACTAGAGCTCAGTTCTAGACGAAGTATTATTATTATTATTATTATTATTATTATTATTATTATTATTATTAAAATTTGCATACCACCCTTCACTCAAAGATCACAGGGCAATTCATCACATAAAAATTAAAAATGAGAACACAAAATACATAATAGAAATAGAAACAAACCAATGGACCCCCCTTTTTTAAGATCTGGGGGATGTTTTTGGGATAAGCAAGGACAATTTTTACTTTTATTTTTAATACAGCTGTTTTGTGCAAGAGAGGTTCTGTGCAAATGAGCTGTTTTAAAAATAAAAATACAAAAACATGCCTTCAGCAACAACCAATGGGAAAAGGCAGGGTACATCCTTTCCTTGCAGCTGATGGAAACAAAACAGAAGCAGGGTGTGTGGTGAAAACAGCAGCTAGTGAAATGTCACCACAGATGTAAAAAAAACTCACCCACACAATGTGCTTCAGTGTGTCCACAGTTGGGTAACATGCAATTTTATATTGGATTTTCTTCCCTTATCCAATTATCCATGGATTGGGGGAATCCGCAGTTAGCAGGGTTGGTGGTAGAGTGCTGGCTGGCACTTGAACGAAGACATTGTGTGGACACCACAAAAAGCAACAACAGACACACAAGCAGCTTTAAGTCCATATTAAACTCCAGTGTGGATGAGCCCTGACTTAAGTATAGTTTTTACAATAAAAAATAATAATCCTATTTCCCATCCAACCTATGAATAAGTCACATCCTCTATAAATGCATGACTTTAAAAGAAAGTTAATACTTCCTATAAATAATATCAACAAAATTCATTTAATTTGAATCAACTGAACTTTGTTCAGAGGAAATATATTTAAGGTGGAAAATGGGAGCATTAAAAGAAGTAAATTCAATTTTTTTTGTGTGTGTGTGTGTGTTTCAATTTTAGAGACATAAAATATTCTACCTTTTCTTTTTTTGCAGCTGAGCATTGGGGGAAATGACATAAACATATTGTACAGTGAGGCAGTGGCGTAGCGTGGGTTGTCAGCACCCGGGGCAAGGCAAGTAATTTACACCCCCTAACCCGTGGATTTGCGCCCCCTAACCCGTGGATTTGCGCCCACTAACCCTAACCCCCAGATGTTGTGCCCGGTGCGGCCGGCCACCCCTGCACCCCCCACGCTACGCCACTGCAGTGAGGAGCAGGGGTGCTCAAATGAACATTCTGCCTACAGGCTTCTCAGTCTTAAAAAGGCCCTTAGCCCTTATATCATCCACTTGTTTTATCCTCAGATTTCCCTCAGCGTGTGTGTGGGTGTGTGGGTGGGTGTGTGTGTGTGCATCCTCAACAGCCACTAATGAGAACAATAGATCTTTATTTGCTATATACAGTTTTCAAAATCAGACATTGTTAAACTTCTAAATAGATTCTTAAAGTTTTATAATATGCTTTATTTTATTTTTAAATGTATTGTTTTTGCTACTTTGTTGTGTGCTGCTCTAGGCTCAATTGGCAGGAAAGGTGCAATAGAAATTTAACAAATAATAATGCTGAAATAATACATGCAGACTGCATCAGAATGCAGTTTATAGAAGACTGGTTTCATACATCGGGGAGGGTTTTATGTGTGCTAACATTTCCCCTCACCATCACAAAAGTGAAACAGCTTTCATGCAAATGACACTTAGGAAGTCATTAGTATAACAGAAATCATCTAATTTTGCAAACAGAAAATCAAAGCATGTGATAATATTCTGTCCATAGCTGCCACAGAATAGGGGCAGGCCAGGAACTACTTGCTGTAAGAAGACAGTATCATTAAGCTGGTCAGAGGTGCCATTCCTTGGCACACAAGTGTATAAGAGATTCACATAATTGTAGAGTTGGAAGGGACCATGAGGGCCATCTAGTCCAACCTCCTGCAATGCAAGATTTTTTTGCCCAACATGGGGCTAAAACCCACGACCCGGAGGCTCTTCTATCTCAAAATGCTCCATAAATCAAGTATGATACCACAGCTGCAAGAGCTGTTTGTTGCAAAAAAGGGAAGCATTAGTCCTCTCTGCATTCTAAGAAGGCCAAGTGACAATACCAGAGCTGCACTCTAGGTTCAAAAGAAACCAAAAACCAGAATACATTTCAGGGGCAAATGGAAGAACCTATCTCTGGAGCGAAACTACGGAGTTCATGAAAGGCGGGAAAGCTCTGGATAATAGCAGAGTGGAGAATGGCACTAAAGAGAGGTTATACCGCATGGTCAATTTTAAATAAATAATTGGAGCAAACTCCCTCCAGTCTAGTAGGACCTTTAAAGACTCTACTTTAAGGAGAATGATTCCATCACATTAAAAATTTAGCACTACAGTGGCTAACAGGTTAAGTTAAAACTGAAAAGCCCCTGGCTCAAAATGTCACCTCTGCCATAAGCCCCATGTGTGGCTTTAGATAAGCAATTACACGTGAAGCTCAGCTTGCCCCCCACCCACCTCCACCCTTAGCTGCTAGACTGGGATAATATTAGTGACCTGCCTTACACGTTTGTTGTAAGGTTTTCAGAGAAAATGTACATGATGTTATTTGAAAACTAAAGTGCTATATAAATGTGGAGCACCATTTCATTTCTAATCTGCAATTTGGTGTTTTATTCCTTTTAAGATGGCAACACAAAATACACAAGGTATCATTCTTGCGTGCCTAGTTCATTAGATTGGGCTAGTGTTCCTGAGTTGTATCATGTTATAATTATCTTCAAGAATATCTAATCAGAATAAAGTATTTGATTCCTTAGCACAGGCATAGGCATACTCGGCCCTCCAGATGTTTTTGGCCTACAACTCCCATGGTCCCTACCTAACAGGACCAGTGGTCAGGGATGATGGGAATTGTAGTCCCACAACATCTGGAGGACCGAGTTTGCCTATGCCTGCCTTAGCACTGCAAGGCATGTTTGACATGCAGATGTGATCTACATGCACTTCTGTAGTTCCTGCTCTCTGCCTAGCTAGTCCCCTAGGCACCAACACACATGTGAGACACATTTTCTTAACGCCTTGTGCTTGATGTCATTCTACACCAGGCTTCCTCAACCCAGGCCCTCCAGATGTTTTGAGACTACAATTCCCACCATCCCTGACCACTGGTGCTGCTAGCTAGGGATAATGGGAGTTGTAGGCCAAAAACATCTGGAGGGCCGAGGTTGAGGAAGCCTGTTCTATACAAACCCAGAATGGGACTCCCTCCATAGCAACAGAATGCTGGTTAGGCAGAGGTCCTGTCCTGCTGAAGAAGCCCTATGCATGTGTATTCCACATGTACTTGTACAGAACCCTTCAAAGTGATGCTGAACGTGCAATGTTATAAGAACCTAAGTGATGTTGTCATCCAGATTAGCTTCCACATTTTCACTGCCCCGCTTCATGCATTAAGTACCCATAGGTGAGTGCCCAGGAGTGTCATTTTTAATCTGGCAAATGCCGTATTCTAAGGAAGTGGCCAAGGCCTGCACTTCCATATTGGCCTTTGCAGTATAATGTGGTTTCCCTGAAGTTCATGCCTGTTGTATTTATAATAGAATTTCATCTAAGCTTGCTTTGCTGGTAACTTTTACACTGCTGGGTAACAGTTCTGAGGTGGTAACAAACAGCTTCAGTGCTTGTGTCAGGAGAAATAAAACTGTTATTATTTAAAACACTTCAAAGGCCACACTTGAACTCCACAGCTCTGCAGAGTTGTCATGAATAAAAAACAACAACCAGGCTGTAGAACACCAGGCTGCCCCCTCAACAATAAGCTGTCTTCTCTCCAACTTACTTTTGGATTCCTGCCAGTTGCCCATTTGCTTTACACCATCAATTTATATTCACTGAGATGGTGTAAGGTTCTAGAACAGAAATTATTATCAAATTTGCCTGCCAAACATATGAGCAGCAAAAGCTGGTCTTTCAGAGGCCTTTGTGTACAATCCAAGGACCCAATTCTGTAAATACTTTCTGCTACGTATTCAGTACTTTTAAAAACTCAGTAAACTCAAAGGTACTACACCTGCTAGTAAAAAACTAAAAGCAAAGTCAGATTATGATGTTCTTACCTTCATCATTTTAAGTTGTTCCACTAGCACCTTTTTTTTTTTTTAAAAGAAAACTCCAGATGGGTAAAAATGCAACAGAATTAGTTAGCATTTTGGGCATTATCCTTTTATTTTATTTTTGTACACTAACTGTTTGCCAACATTTATTATCAGTTACAAAATGTGCTATTGTTTTAACAAGTTGCACACTAGAAGAGGTATACTGAGAATACCTCACATGTTTTGTATGGAGCAATAACCCCTCTGCGTCTGAGGTGAGTCTGAATTCTCTTCAAAATGTGGGAAGTCTTTTGCACTTTAATGAAAAATGTCTGCCCTGTAAGAATGACAGGTTTCAGTGGAACTATGTGATTATACTTTAACAGTGGAGCATTGCTCCACTGAGTTTGAAGGGATTTACTCCTAGGTAAGTGAGCATAGGATTTCAGGTTAAGCATGCAGCTTCATCATCTGAGAGAAGAGATCAGACACATAAATGGCCAAAGACAGAACAGAATTTAGCTGGCTATAAGCCAAAACCACTTCCCAAGCCATTTTCCTCCCAGTAGGTTCTGAGATTAGATATAACCTCCAACACCCGCTCTACACACACACACACACACACACACACACACACACGAAGAAAAACACCTGTGGAGAAGTGGTTTCAAGGGAAAGTGAATGCAGGAGAATAATTCAGCACCACATTCTATGCTTTAGTTTGTCCCCACACTACTTTAGTGAAATTTTAGCAGGCAGGGTACACCACCATAAAGTGTAATTAAAGTTGAACATCAGATTGCACTAGAAACGGCAGACGCCAAAATGTTGTGGAAGACTGTGAACTTATGCTCAAAAATGCATTTAGGATGGTAAAAGCTACTGCAACTGGGAAGGGAATGTTTCATATAATGAAGATGAAGTTTCTCTGAGTATGCTAAATGCACTCTGGGCAAATGCTCAGAGGACAAAATACAAAGAAGATGGAAATGCAGGTGAACAAAGAACCTCATAGGAGCCAACTACTAGAGGCTGTGGGGACTTTGGCCCCCAAAATAAAAGATTTGAGGGGGCCAGGCCCCCACAAAGTTGATGGGCATTCCCATTCAAATGGTCTGTGCGCACTTCATCGCATGATCTATTATGTGGGGCAGGGCTTGCCTGGGCCCCCACAATATTTTATTCAAGTTGCCACCTCTGAAGAACTGGATAGGTTTGGATGCAGTAAGCAAAAATCTCAGCACCGGAAGAAGCAAGAGTTAAATTACAGGTGTCAATGCTGTGAGGAGCATTAAGCAGTGTCCAGCAATGGAGAAATATAGTATATGTAACAAATGTGGTCACTTTATTAAAGCATGCAACCATTCTACGAGAGATCAGAAGAAAGTTCAATAGAGGCAAGCAGATACCTCTCCACCCACCAGTGCAGAGGAGGCCTTTTACATTGGCATTCTGATAAGAATAGTCCCAAGTCCAGAGGAGTGAAACTGATATAACTCTTCAACATAAGTGTACGTATTAAAACAAGGAGGCAGTGTTGGGAATGAAAATCTGCCATTCAGGAATTATTAAGCTAAACTGAAGGTCTTCACACTGAACACAGATGCCTTTGAAGGTACAGGCAGGATAGATAATAAATATGATGTTACACTGATGAAGCCAAACAGGCCAATGGTACATGGTCTGTGTAGGCTTCTTTGGTACTTCAAATAATTTAAATGCCTTTGTGACATTTGGAATAATTGGAAAGGGGGTGGATTAGTTATTCATCAGTGGTGGTCTGATAGATTCCTGGTGGAAAGAGTGTAAATGTCATTTTCCTACCACGGATCCTAGTAACAGTCAAGTGTCTGATGTGGACAGTAGACCCAAAGCCATGACCTCTATTTTCCTTATGCTACAAGGTTACTTCTGTGGATTCCTAGGACAGAAGGAAGGGGAGGCAAACAATCTGGTGCATTATGAGCTCCTTTGAGGGGTTTGTGAGAGTTGTTTTGGAATGCATGCAAAGCCTAAAATCCTTTCGAGTGAAGACCCCACTTGTCCCTTGATCTCTCTGTACTTACAAGTGAACTTGAGAAAGTCATTTGCAGTGAGGAAAGAAATAGGATGCTCACCAGTCAACCAAGCTTATATGTGTGTACCCCTGCCCGCTTCAGTGAGAGAGCTCCAGCAATGGAGAGCGCTAGGAAATTAATGTGATAATGTTACTCTGGGCAGAAAACAGGGGATACACTGTGTCCTGCCAGCATTTAGCAAATTTAATACAGGCAATGAACAATTTTGTGTGGGGGTTGTGTTCCTTACCCTCATGCGTGTTGGCAGAACACATGTAAGCCCACTCCATCCCATTCTCTCTCCTTTTCCAGCCACTTCTGGGTTGCGGTGATGCAGGCAAAAAGAGAATTGCCTGTACACAAACAAATCCTTGCAAGATGTGGAGGCTATGGACCGAGTCAAATGTATGACTTGATGTTGTTGTAATTTAAATTTGTATGCTGCCCTTTATCCATAGATATCATGGCAGTTTGCAACATCTTATTGTAGATGTGTACTCAGTACAAAGAGCTCTTTAGGGAGCAGAATCATTGCTTTGAGATTTTACTTGGAAAGCTCAGAAATGCAGAGAAGTATGTAGGCAAGCCCTTCAGGGACACAGTAGAAAGAGAGAGAGGTCTGTTTCGGAAAACAAGGGTTTTAAGATAAGTCAGTTCATACTGATGTAGTAGGAGACCATTCAGGAAAAAGGAATACACGTCTCTGGTATTGCATCCATAGCAGGGGTGAGGAATGTGTAACCTGTCAGATGTTGTTGGTCTACAATTGCTATAATCTCTGCACTGGCTACTCTGGCTAGGGCTGATGAAACCTGGAATCCAACAACCACTGGAGGGGCACAGGTTCTAGTTCTCTGAGCTATAGTCTCTCATGCCAAGGATGAGAAGGGGGATGCAGTCACAGTGGGGGTTTGCTATAATAATAATAATAATAATAATAATAATAATAATAATAATAATAATAATATATTATTTATACCCCGCCCATCTGACTGGGTTTCCCCAGCCACTCTGGGCGGCTTCCAACTGAATATTAAAAACAGTACAGCATCAGAGAGATGTGTTTGTATGTGTGACATACCTATCTAGTGAAAAAGTTGTGGACAACAGTCACAATCTAGATGGGAAATTCATGTTAATTCATGAGAGGCGTCAGTAGTTTTGTAGCATACCAGTTCCTATAACATCGGTAAATATAGTTCTGGGGTCTCTGAAGATAAATTTAGGTTACAATGTTGAAGGAGTGGCTCTTCAGAAATTCTACCCGTTCCATATATAGGGCAAGCTAGACCAGTAGAGCTAAGGGTTTTTGGTATTTGAATAAGATAGTGAGAAAGAGCTTTAGATTTACTGTACACTGGGCAGCTTTGGGAGAAAGGCTGAGCTATGCAAACAAGAGAGGCTCCATTTGTGCTACAATGGAACCAAACTGCTGGTTCTTAAAACAGTAGTAGTAGTACTGTAGTAGTAGTAGTAATAAAGTTTGCATAGCAGTTGTATAATTGACATGTAGAACAAAGTTGATAGTAGAAGTATATGGGTGTGAGATAACCTCAGTTAGGGGTTATCCGAGTGTTCTGTGTCCTAAAAGAGAGGACAGGATAGATCTCAGTCCAATAGATGTTACTGACAAGTGAACCAAAACAGTGGAGGATGAATCAATAGCAAAATGCCCATGAAAAGGACACATAAAGAAGAACAATATAGATAGGGAGGAGTGTGTGTGAGTGCTCGCATGCTATTGCTGGAGGTCTTAAAGCAAGATGGGTGAGTTCCAAAACCTACTATCAGAACAGAATGTATAGGAGGGATATCAGAAACCTAATAGAAAAGTGATAATCAATGGGATGCAATTATCCATAATTATAAAACTTACAGAAAATGTAGAGCAGATTGAAGTGGCAATGTTACTGCTTTATATGTCAAGGAGGCTATTGTATGCAATAAATTAGAAACCCATGGGAGAGTAAATTAAATCACAAAAATCCCCCTAATGAATGTTCCAATTGTAATCTTGAGGCGGGGAGCAAGGAGTCAGCCAAATAAACCCCAGTAGTCTTCCGATAATGTCTCTCAATTTACATTATTATGATTCAGTAAGTTTTCTAGTGTCTAATATTTTGTCCTAAACACCCCCAGTCAAATAGCTTGATGGAAAATGCGATGAAAATTGTAAAAACAACTGATGAGAAAAGCATCAGGCTCAAACACAGATACATATTTTGTACTTTCATTGACAGGCAGCACAATTAAAGCCATGGAAATTGCTGACGATCTGTTCCTCAACAGAGAAACCAAGAACATGAAGGGAAGAACCACAATGCAGTGCCCCCAAATAACCTTTGAAGTTCAAACTCATAAATTGCATAAGAGAGTGAAACAAAAATAGCTAAGAAAGAAAGCAATGTGTATCACTATATCAAAATTAAGTGACAAAGCATGATTGCATACTGGTAACAAGTGGGTGCAGAGAACTGTCATTAAATAAAGAGGTTGCAGCTACATCTTATGAAGACTTCATCTCTTACAAATTTTGAAAGATGAGAAGAAATACTAAGAAAGGGGGGGGGGCAGTCAGAAGCACCAGGAAGCAATCCAACATGCAAAGTGGGAGGGGGGATCTAGAAATGAAACTACAAAGGTATAGTGACTTCTGGAGTGAAGGAATTCCAGAGAACAGTATTAATAACCTGGGGCTAAAATGCTAAATGGCTAGAATGTTCGCTTACTAAGTAAAAGGGGAGTTGCAATGATTATAGGTATCCATGGAAACATGTGACTGTACTCTAACAGCACCATCCTTATAAAAGAGAAAGTGGTTGGACACAGATATGTGGGCAGGCTCTTAGTCCAGGAACTAGGTTAGATACATAGCAAACCAACTTAATAAATAAACCTTTCATTCTGATAAAAGACTGCAGGCAGGTTCCTTCTAGCAGAGATTACAAAACATTACACCACCTACTGACAGTCTTATCCTAAGCTTTCCTTGGAAATAAATCCCACTGAGTCCAGAGGGATTTAGTTCCTAATAAGTGTGGTTAGAATTGTAGTCATGTGGCATGACCCTGCTTTGTTTACTCAAAAGTAAATCTAATTGATTCAATGGGTCTTACTTCCAAATAAATGTACTTAGGATTTCTGGACACCTAATGCTGCAGTCCTAAGCATATTTATCTCAAGCAACATTGTATCAAACTCACTGGTACTATTTTCTGATTAATTTTAATATAATTTTTAGGGGGGAAGCTGCACACATATTTTGCATGGATAGTTTGCATTTGTTTTGATGAAATTCATATCATCAACTTAGTTCAGTTTTGCCATTTCACTTCCAGGATGGTGGGCTTGATTATTCCATAAACAAGTTTATGTGTTGTACAGGACCTCAGAACCATGGAGACACTTGTGTTCAAAAATCAAAAGGTGTAGCTCTTACATCAAACAAACTCTGAGTATGGTGGACCTGAGAATTAGCTTTCCTAAATGAGAGTATTACAAATTCCAAAATATAATAAGCTTGTGAAGCTTTACTAAAATGCTTTATGTTTTTAACAGTTTAGCTTTAAAAACAAGAGTGCCTCATATATTTGTGAAGGGAACATTTTCTTTATGTATTAAACCTTTTGAACCTTCTGAAATTAGCATCCACTACCTTGCCTCCCCTGGAAGGCAGTAGAAGTTGTATTTAAAAATAGAGAATTAAGCTTTAATCATGAGAAGCAGAAGCAAATGGCAAAGGAACAGGCTCTGTGAATCAATATAACTGCCTCTGCGAAGCAAACTGTCCTTTAGTTCACAGCTATATAACTGTGACAATACACAAGGAACAAACACAAGAAACATTTCCAAATGTTCTTGTTTCAGCTCATGAAGGAAGGCTTCAGACTGCTTAAAAACTTGCCACCTGGTGGCTCCAATCATTCCCAGTGAAGCCTGAAGCCTTTAATTACTACCACCACCATTGGACTTAGGGAGTCCTTACACAAGACACAAATGGAGCTTCTCAAAACTCACTCATTTAATTTCCCCATCTCCTTCTCTTGCTCCAACCTAATACTACAGGATATAGGCTGGAACCAGCACTTGCTGTGATTATGTAAGCAGAAAGCAGCTCACACAACTGATCCTTCTCCTCCTCTTCCCTTTAGCATCCTGAAATGCCCCTCCAGAAGGTCAGGGGACCCTCCCAAGCAATGAAGTTGTATCACATGGGGCACAGGGGGAAATATGGGGAAGGAAAGAGAAACATCAATTCTGCAAGGTGTCCTCTGCTCATGCATCTACTGGATACAACAGTGAGTGCCATTTTGTCCCAAATATAGACAGAATCAGGACTGCAAAATATTTTTGTTTAGTTTAATGTGAATAAATTACTATAAGCAGTGGATAAGCAGCATGAGCCTATAGTTATAGTTATGAGTGTGATTTACTCCCAAGTAAGTCTACACAGACAGCATGAACAGAAAAGGGAATTTAATCTCCAACTATGCCCCAAAATTCAGCCATGCAACTTATTCCTATGCATGTCTAGTAGAAGCAAGGCAGACTAGAGTTCAATGGATTTACTTCCAGGTGAGAATACAGAGGATTTCAGCTTAGTCATTGTAAGGTCATTCTTGCCAATTCAGATTCTTCCCTGATTATTATTCTCCATAGTAATAGACCCCATGTAGTTCCACATACTACTGCATTCACAAAGTGTGGTGGGGCTGTTTATGCCATTCTACCCTGTCAGCTTCATACCTAACTTTCGTGCACCGAGGTTGAATCTACGAAGCACGATTCTTCATGAATTAATATTCAGCCAAACACACTAAGAATCCCCCTTCACATTTTCCTGCTCAATGTGGACACTGGGAGTGGGGTTGGCATGTATGACCGCTTGCCCCTGCATGTTCTTTGAACACTTGAATAGGATTTATGATATCACCTGGGGTTACAGGCGCTTACCCAGGGTTGGTGTTTCCTTTGGGGAATGAGGCACAACAGAGACTGTGGTGTCTTTATGATATATGGTCTATTTACACATATATACAACCTGAGCCTACGATGGAGGGCTTCACAGCATTAACACCCCAAAGGGGTCTTGTTTCTCCCATAGTTGCAGCCTTCCATTCAAACAGAAATCAAAAATTGCTCTCGAATGTTGCCCTAACTCTCTCTCCAGCTTGCTGCTTTACCTCAAGGTCATATCATTTCACTCACCACTCCAAACTCTGGCTTCATTCTTCTAATTAATGGCAACTATGAGCTGGGGGGAGGGGCCTCACCCATTTGCCATCTCACACAGAGCCTGTTTCCTTTATTTCTCTTAATGGCCCATCACCCAGGCAATTACCTTAACACAGGAAGCTAGGCTGGCATATATGTTAACACTCGCTGGATCCAGGGGTTAGAAGGATCTTGCATACACCCTATTTCTTCCCCCTCAAACTCATAGCAATATTTATTTCCTTTATGAATCACTTCTCATGAGGCATCCCAAAGCGATTTACAATATATTACAATCAAAAATCGATTTGAGTTATTCCTTAGACGCCAATGAGAAACCTAGATATTTCTGTCTTTGTCTCCATTTATGAAACATATGCAGGTTTATTCAGTACTAAGTTACTATACTTAGGATGGCAGCTTTAAATAAATGAAAATCAGGAATTGAGAACTTATGTATAGTACAGCATATTTTAGTTACATGCCAAAACAGAGTCCATCTTTTTAATTAAAAAAGAAAAGAAAATTAAGAAAAAGGAGGGAAGATCAATTTATGACTTTATTAATATTTAACAAAAACATTCTATTTACACTGGCGTCACCATTTCTTGCATGTCAATACAAGTGGCCATACTGATTTCTTCAGCACAGAGTAAGAAAGTGGTTCAACTGAGACAATGGGTCTTCTAACTCTTGCCCTTATTGCCTGTATCATAAATCCATAAAGGGGGAAGTATGGTGAAACCAACTGGCAAGTTCAACTGAGAGATAAACATCAACACCTTTTTAATGACTTGTGTACACATTGTAAACCAGAGAATCTTTATACAAATAAACCAGATAAATCAAACATGAGGTGAGGATTAGAGAGAAGCAATTAAAGCTTTATGGTGAGGTTGATGTAGGAGGGACCTGTAACACTTTAGAGCATATAACAGAAAATGTGATAATACAGACTACAGTGTGTGCAGTTAAATTAATTAGGTTTTTTGAAAAAAAAATCTAAAGCAATATGTTCATAGACAGGTAAGTTGCTAAAGCACATGGAATAAATAAACATTTAGTTTACTTATTTATTAGAGGACTGATGAAACTGGGAAGGCAGAAAGAGAGATTAAACTTTTTAAAAGACAGATGCGATAAAATCGTACCTAATTTAGGTATATTTAAGTTGATGGCTGCTCCATGCTAGAGACAGAAAATAAAATGCATAATGAGATGAAAAACACCCTACTAGGTTGTATTTCATTGACTACAGTTAAGGTCCACCAATCTTTTGATGCATATTTGGAATTTTGAGAGAAGTTTGAGTGAACCCCTCAACTTCTGGTTGCTTCTCCTCCTTCTCTCCCACCCTCCCTTGCAGCAAAAAGAGAGAGTGCATATGCATACATACAGTTATATTGTTTTTCTAAGATCTCCTTGAATTTGCATGATTTTATATGGGAGTCTATAAAACCCACCAGCAAATGAAAGCTTTCGGTGGTAGACTATAAAGTAAAAATTCCAAATCCAGTGTTTTCCAGCGCCACAAATCCACTGATTTAAGGAATGGATCCTCATCATTTTTACATTGGATGAGAACACCAGCAAATCATGGGACACATTTGCTTACACAAATGTGACCTATGATCTGATTATGGTTTTGAGAGGATCCCTTGTAAAAATTATGAGGATCCGTAAGGGAACTGTGCTTCAGATTATATATTTGTACCACAGCGCCTCTTGAAAGCACCATATCTGTGCTTTTTACAGTTTAATCAATGGAGACAGTCCTGATCTGTGATTTGATGGTGGAGGGAACCTATGAAAAATTCATGCAATTTCAATGTTTGTTTTATTGCATTCAAGTTGTGTGTGCCCATGCTCTGTCCCAGTAGCTTGCAGAAGCAGTGTGGGTTGGACAGCAGTGTTTTCTGTTATTTGACACATATGTCAACAAAGGTAGATTGATGGGCCCAGATAATTTAAGACCTAGAAAATAATATCCAGCAACTTGTTATAAAGCTCAAGTTAAGAAGTAGTAGTCAGGGTCAGGTCTTACCTTTCCTGGTCCATCTAATGTTTTGAGTATCCTTATCCTTTAAACTGTGCTTAATATACCTCAAATGTAACTCCATTACTTTCTACACTTTATAACACCAATTGCTCAACAAAACATACTGCTACTAGCGGTAGGTCTGGTAATATATGTGAGGATGCTGTTTGCTACTTGTAGTATGAAGAACTAGGGCCCCAAAAAGGTGTGTGTGTGTGTGTGTGTGTCTGTGTGTGTTTAGTTGCTTGTTCTGGCAATAGCAGACTTTCCTTTATGCATCTCCAAAGCAATAAGAACTTTGCCATCATAAAACAGAATGCTTTTAAGTCTTTCCCAAGGGAAACAGTATATGCATAGTTTATGTAAAAAGGAGAAGAAAGTAAAGGTAAGAATTCTAGTAAGGGGTAAAAAATTAACAGTTCTTTAACAGCCTAAGAAATACGCACCATTGCTTTCAATGAAAATACATAGGGGACTATACATTCTGCTAAGCTAGATCTTTTTGTAACTGGGGTAAGAAAAGTGATGGAATATGGCTCATCTCGTCTTGTCTAAATGAAACTACTATACATCTACTTATGAGTCTTCACTCCATAAGAGCATTTTAGTCAGCTTCATCCAGAATCATGCAATTAGAAAATATCTGGTAAAGAAAAAGGCGAAGAGGACAAGATTTGGAAGAACCCAGAAAGAGCAAATAACATTGACTCTAGAATGAAAAGCTTGGAAATATTTTTAGAACATTGGGCACACACACTGAAACTGCCCCAAGCAGCTTTATGTTGTGTGACTGGATGATTTGCTGCTAGTATACTGCTGCCAAAGTCTCACAAACTTTGGCATGATCTCAGAAGTATTCCTTACATGAAAGAACACTCCTCACCAACAATTTCTGCTGTAATATATTAACCACAAACATATTTCAGCCAAGATCAGACTTGGAAGTTCGGCTGGATCCCAAAACCCATTTTCATAAATATGGCTTAAATCCATTGGCTTCAACCATGTTGTTACAGATTTGTAATGCTGAGAATATCTGGTCCTTATTTTCTCACTCTCAGGTGAATATATTCAAAGCAAAATTCCTACACCATATAGCAGATCTCATTACACGTGTGTGTGTGTGTGTGTGTGTGTGTGTGTGTGTGTGTAACTGAAATCTAGAGGAATTACTTCCAAGTAATCACTGTAACCCAGACGCTGCTGCAAAATACATATGGAATGCTTACATTAATTTTCCACATTCAGTTAAAAACAGAGAAGACAGATCCATGTGTGCATCCTCCTGTACACACATTGCTTCTACCTTAAGAAAGGTCACAGAAATGTACTTCATATATGGCACTATACTTAAATTTCAATAAGGAAAAATTAGAAGGGATGGCAGTCAGGGAAAAGAGAAGCAGAAAGAGCCAAAGTTAGGTGAGACAGCCCCTTGTGTAACTGGGATACCCAAGCAGCCCCAGCTATACAAGATGGATAGAAAGCTAGTCAACACTACATTCCAGTATTTACCTATTACCCCATTTTTGAACCAGACATAGGGCCAGCCCGACAACAGAGACAAATCTGATAACTACATGAGGTGCCAGGTACATGACTCAGCCCTGCAAATGTATTGGGTGGTGAACTGTTGTCTGCACTTTAGGAAGAAGTGCACATAAGCAGCTTTAGCAGCTTGCAACTGCATGAATCCAATTAAAGGATGGAGGGAATGGGAAGAGGAAGTTGCCTTATTTCTAAGTAAGGATTGCACAGGTAGGCTGCAATTCTATATATATTTAGCTGGGTGTAAGCCCCACTGAACTTAGAAGTAAACAAACATAGGATTGTGCTACCAAGGTACTGTTGTTTCACTGCTGTGGACAGAGTATATGAGAGGGAACACAATTATAAATTGCCTAATACAGCAAAACACCTTGGGCCAGCTCTGATAAGACAGACTTTGGAAAGCTGGCAAAGGAGGACTTTGGATGGCTTTTTCGCTTGTGAGTCCACTCAGCAAATCAGCAACTCTCACTGTTTCCTCATATCCACCTAGGTTCTATTTTGTCCACAGGATTCCTTTACCCACGAGAGGAGTGCCCCACTCCTATAACTGTGGAAGGAACAGGAAGTATAAGCAGGGAGGTGCTGCATTTGATTGGTTGACATTCACAGTTATTTTATTTCAATCTCACCCCACAAGGGGATCAGGGGTGGAAGAGGAATGATTTAAACTTACACTCCCCTTCTGCCCACTCTCAATGTAAAATCCTGGGACCAAAACAGAACCTAAACCATTTGACCGCCTGTGCTTCTAGGCTAAGAAACTAGCCACAGAACCTCAGGATTCATTTTTACCGCTTTCCCGCAAGTTGGCTACAATCAGCTGCATGACACAAAAACAACAATCATTATTTGCTTTGCAAAGAAGCTACTTGGTGGATTACAACCAAAGGAATCAGAAGATCTTTAATGACTTTAACTAGTGCTTTTTTTCTAGAAAAAGAGGTGCAGGAACTCCCACTTTTTTATGGACAACCTTAAATTGTTGAGCTTATTTTAGGGTGGTGCAATGTGGTGGTGCAAGCCACAAAGAAGAATCATTTATAGCTTGCATTACATCCTCTAGTAACTGGCTAGAGGAGTTATTTTGGACCAGTTATTTGGAGGTTACTGATTCCCACTGTGGAGGAAGGGCCTCTGGAACATTTGAGGACTCACTGTGATCAACTGGCTACACATTTTAACTCCTGCTTCACCTTTAGCCTGGCAGAAAGATTTCAAAGCACTCAACTTCAGAATGACCTTGACTCTAAAGTTGTTGCAGCTGCAGATGAAGTATCCAATGCTAGAGTCAGTGATGTGTTGTGGGATCAATTTCAGCTTACAAAGTCAGCCGAAGTGGGCAAGGTGCTAGTGGCTATATGCCTGACCACAGGCCGTCTTGATTCCAATCATCTTGGTTTATTAAATCTAACAAAGGGGGTTGACTGGTTGAGTTCAGAGTGTGGTTACTGTGTGAGGGGGGTGGTGCCTGCTGCCTTGAAAGAGGTAGCATTGGGAGAGGGCTTTTTAGCCTCCTGACAGTTAATGCTGTGGGATGCCACAGGGCACTTCTTTATTTTCAGTGCTATTTAATATCTATATGAAGTGGCTGGGAACGGTCAGTCGGGGTGTGGGGGCAAAGTGCGATCAGTGTGCCAATGCCACAAAACTCTATTTCTCTATAACATCTAAATCAAGAGAGATCAAGCAGGCCCTGGACCAATGCCTGGATGCAATGGTGAGATGGATAAGGGAAAATAAGCTGAGCTTGAAACCTGGCAAGATGGAGGCACTGTGGGTGAGTAGCCCCTGTGTCCAAGAATTGGTCAATTGTCTTCCCTGAATAGACAATTGCATTCCCCTTGAAGGAGTAATTACTCAGTCTGGAAGTGCTTCCAGATCCAGTTTTGTCACTTGAGGTTCAGGTAGCCTCGGTGGCTAGAAGTGCCTTTTACCAGCTGTGTGCCTTATGACTGTTACTGGACAAGGACAGTTTGACAACAATAATTCAAGACTGGATTACTGCAATGCATGCTATGTAAGGCTTCCCTTGCACTTGACTTGGAAACTGGAGTCAGTGCTGAATACTGTAGCACAGTTGCTGAAAGGAGTGAGCATAAAACACCTCTGGGCCCAGTTCAATGTGGGACTGCCTCACCCCATATGTGCACACTTGACAGCTTTTATTTGTGGAACTGGCACTGTTACACATATACTTGTTCCACAGTTTTAAGAAATTGAACTTTTAGTGTGGCAGCACATACACTTTGGAACTTCCTGCCTGTTGACATCAGGCAGGTGCCTTTGCTGTACTCTTTTCAGCACCTACTTAAAACATGTTTGTTTAGGCAAGCTTATCCAGACCTGTATTATCCAGTATTTTAATTTCTTTTAATTTCAATTACCTTTAAATGTTTTCATTTATAATTTTAATACTTACTGTAAACCACTTAGAAGTTTTACTGCAATCAAGCAGTATATAAATTTTGTTAAATAAAAATAGTAAGTTCCTTTAAAATCTTAAGGAATGCTCTGATCAGAGCATTCCCTAACTCCTGCTTCACCTTTAGCCTGGCAGAAAGATTTCAAAGCACTGCACACATTGTAAGTTCTAAATAAATTACAAGCAGAGTTGTACGTACATTTGCAGCATGGTTTCGTAAATAATATTTTATCTAACTCAATTCCCCTTCACTCTTCGACACTGTCCCCCACGTACAGTCATTCACCATATCCTCTCACACATCCTTTAGCTACCCCTCTCATACGTAACTTCTCACACATACTCCTAAAAGTTGGCCAACATCTTAATAATGCTGCCTGCTCTCTTTTTAGCTGAACCCACTCCCACCAATACATACAGGCACATCTGCCTGTAGGACTTATGTGCCAACACAATGATTTTTAGAAAAAAACAACACAACACTTGAACAGTTGGATTGTTAATAAACACTTCATAGCACCTCAGCAACTGAGCCAATAACTAGGAAGGCCTCACTTCAGTCAGCTGAACTCAGAGATCTTACAGTCAATTGCTATGGAAGTTGCATAGGTTGGGGAATAAATTGTGGTTATGATAATATGGAGGTTTCAAAGCCACTACATTTAAAGCATTGTAGAAGTGTGTAAAAACATTTACTGGGACTCGTGGAAACAGGGATGTGGGAAACCTCAGTGGGAAATTTTTCTAGCTTTGTAATTCCTGCTAGGGGGGGGGGGTGATTCACATTTATGTTTTGCTCTAGGCAAAACTCCTTAAGGTCTTTGTGGAAAAACTCCAAACTGACACTCAATTTTTGCTTCAGGTGAAGTTCAGTGGTAATACTACCAGTTCTTGAAAAGATATGGAGTCCCTGTATTTTACAAGCCCCGCCCCCTGACCCCCTAGTTGTAGTTAAGTCATGGGCCCCCAGTAGTCTTCCAGAAAGAGTAGCTAAAGAAGCCCTCTCTCTCCAATTTGAGTATTCAGAAATATTTGTTTCAAACCTTACTGAAGCACATTGTCCTAATTATTAGAGAGAGAAAGATAACAGGAATTAAGAAAAAATAGGCCTGCATTTGAATAAGTGTACTTATTCATTAATGTCACTGAGTATATTTATTCTCTAATGCAGAAAGTAACAATGTTAGCAAGGTTTTAAGGCATTCTGGAATTATAACTGCCTGACCAATACAGACCCAACACTATAGTTTCAAACGCTAAAATATTACAGAGATCAAAACCTTAGATTTTTTAGTTAACAGCTGCAGTGAGTACAAAGCCATTCTTAAGTCCCCGACACATTTTGAACAAAGTTTTCTTTAAAAGACTGTAAGGAGGAACCAATATATTGATTATTAGGACTAGTGTTGAATCAATGAACGGAGCATGCTAATTTGTACAATAACTCTATCAAATCTGAACATAAGAAGCTACCACTCTTTTCCTATCAGTTTTAAAAATACAGTAGTAATACAAAATGATAACAAAGAGAGGCCAAAGCCTGAGGGACTCCATTCTCTTCCCATGAAATGCAATGGCAAATAAAAATAAATCATTCACAGTGAGGCTCTGAATGGGCAGTGGGACTTAACTATACTTGCAGCCATAAGGGGGGTCTCTATGGCTGAGGGCTCAGGCTGGCAGGACATTGTAGGAAATGGTCATTGGCGCTGCTCATGAGCTAAGCTTTCCGTCTCTAGGGCTATCAATCTGGCAACTTTCACAGGCACTAAAAATCACACACACACAAATTAAGCGAAAGATATAGGAAAATACTGCAGTGTCAAGACATATTTAAAGTAGAGTTTGGAACTGAACTTCTGTGATGTTTCCTGCAGCTTGCCTGAACACTTTTTTCCATTCAATACATTAAAGGGCTATGATCAAGGCTAGAAGACCTAAAATTAGACCTGCCAGCTGTGTTTTGGTTAGTGAATATTCACAGGCCCTGCTATCCCTGTGGCCAGCCTGTCTTGTCCTTTCGAGTAAACAGAATGCTGATTTGTCTAATCGATTTCATTATCCTATTGGCTAAAAAATAATAATCTGGAGATCAAAAGACACAGAGAAGACCATATCTAGGCAAATATCTGTCAAAGCAAACCAATTGTCTACAATGTATTTAGAACTGTATCTATTTTACAGATCTTTCTTGGAGTGGTGGCCAGAATGAATGTATTCAAAGTTTAAGAAATTAAGATAAATTACTTAAAATTAAAGTTCTTTATTGCAGAAATGTACAGTGAGAAAATGCATAATAAATGTGTTACTAATAAGTTACAGATAAATCTTAGCAGTATTAAATTTCTAATCAGTGGTTGCCTGAAACCAATTTTTTGTTTCGTTTTATGAAACAGCTTCTAGCTACATAATCCACAGGTATGCCCTTTACATGTGTAAATATATAATTGAGCTAAGGATCTCCAAAATTAGATGACCCAAAGTAGAGACAACATTGGACAGCTTGATTATTTAAAATTACCAGATGAGTTCTGTTCTTTCTAAATATCTAACAATCATCAAAATGAGTCAGTCAGATTCATGTGTGAGTGTTATTGCCCTGTAATTACAGGTTGCAAGGGGGGATTGGCAACCTTCAAAATAATTGGAAACATATGTATCAATGCTTAATAAAAGGCTATGCTGTGCAAAAAACAAGTGTAAGAAGAAGAGAACAGATTCATATCACTACAATATATGCTCAAATGTTTGTTTTTAAAATATCTTAGATTATTCCTTTACACATAAAAACATACACATATACAAAGTATTTAGTAAGATGACAGCCACATCAGAATCTCTGCACGGTGCTTCCTTCCACATTTTCCCTAAAAGGGTAGAATCTACCTGTAAGTAGGTAATGGTCCATGATTAAAAAGAATTAGTGGAAGCTAAAACATATTGCATCTCATACAAATCATTGTCCCCTCATGTCCAATCTATAAAATAAACGCCCCTGACTCTCTCAAAAGCTCATCTCAGAAACTTTACACCACTTTTCCACTTTAACCTTCCAGCAGATCCCTGGAACACACTACTTGAGTTGCTACTATCAATGCATTTAACACAATCAATGCTTCCTTTTGATTAAGGCTGCCTACAAAAACCTTTAAGGTATGAGCACCACCAGATGTCCAGGATGAATTATAGTCTTAGACTAAATTTATGTTAGCTCTGAGGAGATACGATAAGCTTTCTCCACATAGCTGTCCAGTCACCACTTCCTCCTCCTGCGGTCCAGCTCTGGTAGGCTTCAGGCAATGGTTCTCTGACAGGAAGTTTTAACTGCCGTGAGGTCCAGGGTCCTGCAAAAGCCACAGGAACTCTTGTGGTACTTATATTTTTTGTGCAGTCATGGCCAGGGTTGTCTGTGGGAACCCTACCAGTTATTTCACTTAAAGTAGTAAATGTGACAGACCTGCTGTCCACATTTAAAAGCCTTCACAAGACGTAATACTATGCTACTTTATCCAAGGGAATTTGGAGAATTGGAGTATTGGAGTACCGGAGAATTTTGGGAAGAGCTTATCGTGGGCAAGCATATATTTGAAATGAAACTTGAATAGAAAGGGGAAAACTGCCTTTTCCCCTTGTAGTAGGAGGTATAAGCTGGTGAACTGAGCTAGGCTTGGAGAAGAAGGGTACTTAGCCCTGCTATGGGATACAAATTCAGAAATGGTTCAGGGGGGAAACAATAATCTAATACAGTGTTAAACAGACAAGTCTCTGGTTTATTCTTTTAGGGGGCTAAAGCAGAGGTAGGGAAGGATTAAGAATGGAAAGGAGTACTAATTGTCTTTCATTTCACAACAAATCACAGAGCAATATATTCTCAGGGAGTATTAGCCAGGTTTAACTGTACAGCTTCCACGATGATGTTTGTAAAAATTGTTACTGTGAGAGGTTGGGGAGAAAGAATGGATTGTGAAGGGCTAGAGACAGTCAGTTAAGGGTGTGATAGGCAGAATGAGATTCGGCAGGAAAGAGAGAAAGTCCAGCATAGAGATTGGCAGGAAGCAACTCATCACAGAGGTCAAAGCCTTCACTATGCCCGTTCCCCAGCTCCATAAATCTGCCTTTAAGCTTTGTAACTAACCCACCTTAAGTACTCAGAAAGCAAATCTTGCCTTGGTTCTCATCACTCCATAACATAGGTGTCCAGTCTTTGCTCTTCACTGCCTCTCCCTTGCCTGCCTCTCCCATGGCATTTACATAGCAACCACTGGGGCTTGGACACACTGCTTATGCTTAACAATGGGATCAAGCCTATCAGAATCTCCACTCCTACACAATTACTTCGAGATGTATTTTTGCACTCTTGCTTCGGCACCCCTTTGTCTTCCCTTAGCTTCCCTATGTTCCAAGATATCCTGAACAATTGGTTTTAATTGTTGTAACCTACCCTGGGACCTTAGGGTGAAGGGTGAGTCAAGAACAACAACAACACAGCTACTGGAAGGATTTTTTTTATTTTGACTATGGCAGACCAACACGGCTACCTATCTGTAACAACACAGCAATAACACAAGCTATTACAAAAAATATATATACAGTGTAAAGCAATAGTGGCAAAATGATGCATACTTATTTGTCACAAAATATGTCAACTTGCCAGCTATATCATGTAACAAGAGTATTTTTATAATTTATTGATGATGATGATGATGATTTTGACACAGCTGTGTGTGTTTCTGCTATTGGTACCATCACATGCTGTTTATCTGCGTAAACAAATTTGCCATATGAGTAGTGTAGACAAATAAATATTCAATATGTAATAAAGTCATATGTGATATTTTTAAAGGTTTTGAATGTTCTCTCTCATATTATACTTAAGATGGATGGCTACCCACACACAAGCATGAAGACAGACAATTCAGCTCTCTATTTCTAAATGTATTTATATATGAATGTTTGAGTGCATGTGTATATATGTGCTCACAAGCTCCCATGTGTTCCAGAGCTTTCCTTTTACTGTTTTTCCTGAACCTCTACATGAGTAATATCCAACATCATGGACCTTGAACACTGATGATTCTGGCTAACGCTTTTATCCTTTGCTTGAAATTACAGGATCAGTCTAGCCAGAATTTATGAGAACCAGACCCTAGACCTCACATAGCTCACATATTAGACCATTAGGCATCTAACTACCTCTGAACAATTTCAATGCATTATCTTGCCTTCTCCCTGGGGCACAAACTTCACTCGTCCATACTTTTAATATATTTTGTCTGCATGAAGCAGATCGAGTTATTACATGCCAGCAGATCACAACTTACAGAAATCTCATTGCTTCACAATGATGCAACTAATATCTCTCTTGTCCATGCTGAGATGGGGTTGTAAAGAAAATCAACACTGAAATTTCAGGAAATTAGCTGATGGGTTATTTGCTGTTCACACTTATAGATTACTTAATTAAATATTCATGGTTCTTTATGGGTGTCTGGGTACATTTGTGCACCCTTTTAGTTTTATATGCACACATACAAATCACGAAAGTGTAATTTAGCTTTCCTAAAAGCTAAATTATATATTATAACAGCATATGATATTAATTGCTGTTGCACTGTAAATAAGTGGGAAAATACCCTTGACCCTAAAACAATTTAAAATATTTCTTGATACCTTGTGATGTGGAAGAAAATGAAATATCTACTCTAAATGGCATTTAGCCTCTCATTGTCACTTCTTAGCAGTGAGTGTTTCTAGCCAATAAGCCCACTTTCTTTGAAGTAGCCAGACCCATCTTTTACTAACTCTACTTTGGTTGGTTAGAAGGTTGCAACTTTTTATTTCAGATTCAGACATAATAACAGTTATTCAGCTCTTCATGCCCTCAAAGCTACTACTATACATGATGTTGTTGGCATCTGTCTGTCTCAAGAGACAATGGAAGAGTGCGCCATCAGGGGTAAAGCCAAACCACTGGAGAGTTACAGCGCCTCCATCTACCACTTTCATTATTTCAAACTACAGGTTTTGAAAAATTCCTTCATTGTTTCTCTGTGGCACAATGAGTCAGCGTGTCTGGCTGTTAACCAGGGATGGTTGTGGGCCGGATTCCTATATTCCAGGGGTTTGATGGCCCTCAGGATGCCTTTGAACTCTATGATTCACTGCTTTGGGCTCCATTAAAACCAAATGACTTATTATGTAAGAAATGCATTTTTAACTAAGAATTTGAAGTGGCTGTTAGAAATGGTATCTTTAAAAAATATGCTGTTATACTTAGCCCAAACTAAAGAGCAAACAACGAACGGTGAGATCCAGGTAAAAGTAAGAATTTCTAAATTTCATTGATTTTAGGGGGAGAAAATTGAGCATGTAACCCAGCTTAAAAGTGGCTGGATCTTGCCCTAATGGAAAATATATATCTTAGGCAGATATTTTCAGTACAGGTGTTCAGAATGCTCTCTGATTTACAAAAAACAAGCACAATGATTTTTAGTCACTATGCGCTGTATAGCTAGGGATCTGATTAATTTTAAGTTCACATAATATATATATTTCACTAGCCACACTTTAGAAACCTACAGATATATGTTTAAAGTACCATGTGCCATGATCCTGCAATGTGATGAGTGTCTGTTGCTACTTACTCATCTGAGGAATCTGAGAACAGGCAGCGCCTCACAGGATGCACTTCACACCATACAGAATTGGACACTTGTTCTAACTAAAACAAACAGTGTACAAAAGGTCATCAGTCCCAGTGACTAAAACAGTTTTGATGGAGACCAGTCTTTGACCTTGTTGACATGTGTCTCTATTCTTTTCAGCAGCCCTTGGTGTCCACATCAGAGGAATGCAAAACAATCATCTGCTGAGGTGGCCATAGGTCTCTTTGTGCAATATATAGAACACACACTCTTTAATGCACAGTAAGGCAGCTATTTTTTGCACTTTATGTAGGAGTAACTAGCTGATTTAACCAAGTTATCAGCTACATACTTTGACATGTCAACAGTGTATATGAATAGTGTCTATAGTGCCAGTATGCATACCCCTGAAGAATTATTCTGGCTTGAGGATCAAATGAATGACTTTTACCCTTCTTTAACTCTAGCCTTTGTGCCTCCTGCCAGGTCTCCCAGGGCTAAAAGATGTTCCCATTTCAACTCACCAACCCTCGGGTTGTATCTAAGAAAATTATAGTCAGAGCAGACCCACTGAGATTAATGGGCCTGAAGTTATTCATATCCATTATTTTCAATGGGTCTACTATGAGTACCATTAATAAGGCTATAGCCCTATCTTCATTATTTCCACTCTTAAGTCCCTCCTCAAAACCAAATTTAAATTATGCCCTTGACTGCCCTTATGCCACCTTTCAGGGACTCCCTCTTTTTATTTATTTTATGAGATTTTTATCCAACCCTTCAGTCTGTCTGGGTTTGTACTGTTTTACATTATCATGGCCTCATCATCTCCCTTTATTGGTGTTTCATCTTAACAAAATTAAATTCTCTAGCCAACGAGGGTTTTTTGTTCTGTATAATACCTAACATCCTGTTACCACTGAATAAATGTTTAATAACAGTAATTCTAAATAAAATTGTGAGGTAAACCTCTTTCCTCCATAAAAATTGTCCGAAACTGTTTCTTCCTGTAAATCCAAAAAAGGGTTTATTCATTTGTATTTTTATACTTTGTTCAATAGGACAAGTAAGTCACAACTGGAAACTTTACCTCATAAACTAGCCATTATCATTAGCCATTGAAAAGATAAAATCACTTGATTTGGTTGTGAACCACATATTAGGTTTAAAAACACTCCAATGATACTGGGAGATGACAACTTTGTATGGATCAAGAAAACAGAATTTATGAAAGAATGACGGTTTAATTTGAAGTTACAGCAACCTTGGCATTCCATGCCAGCTGACATGGACACTGATCTAAGGTTAAGGAAGAAAATGAAAATTTGCATACTTGGGCTGAATAAAAATATTTTTTCTTTTCTTTTCTTTGAAAGATCTAAAGCCTTCTATGTGCAACAATGGCTCAAAACGAAAGACCATACTAGACATGTCGGGTAAATATTTGGCCCAGATTCAATTAAACAGTTGGGCTAGCAGGAGCCAGAATAACATGTCCATTAGTACAATGGAGCTTTCCCCAACTTTTCACTCCCATATGCTCCACCCTCCCAAATCAACTCGGGGGGTGGGAAGTCAGAAGAATCAGTTTACCATTTACTTAGAAAATGGGATGGAAAAGTCTACTTCCTACAAAACTGCCTAGGTAGCATTGCCTATCAGAATGTCCTCAGGGCTCCATACATAGAGGGATCACTGAGGCCATTCTGGTGGCTCAACCCCTGAATCTCAATGTACACACAATGTGCATGGTCATCTGCATTGTTGAAGTCTGTACAAGTAGAGCTCTACATATGCAGACATCTACACAATCTGGAACCCCAACTGAATGCTTTGAGATAGGTTTTCCTTATGCAGACATCCACACACAATGCATCAGCTTTGAGCACTGTATTTCCCTGGAAATATCATGTTGGAGCCAGCAGCCTGGCTCCACTGCTCCTTTCTGTGGAGGTCCGTTCACATGAATATCACATGCAAGAGACTACAGTCAACTTGTTAAACAAGGACAATATAACTTGATGTGACCTTATCATATGCTTGAGCAGCCTCGCAGGGGTAGGCAACCTAAGACCCGTGGGCCGGATGTGGCCCAATCATATTCTCAATCCAGCCCACGGATGGTCCGGGAATCAGCATGTTTTTACATGAGTAGAATGTGTCCTTTTATTTAAAATGCATTTCTAGATAAGGTTTGACCATATGAACTAGTGAAACATCACTAGCTGAGCAAGCAGCCTACGGAGGGACAAAGAAGGTTGGTATTTTATAAAAACTCTTTACTGAGCTCTAAACATTTTCAATAGTATAGCAACGAGAGATACTGTTGTACTGTGGAACCTTCATGGTGAAAGTCTGTAGTACTTTTATTGGAAGAAGGCCAAGCAGGGTCAATCCTTCTAAAGAACTATAATCATAAAGTGCATATATATCTAGAAGTCACTGCCTCATAAACACAAAGTTTTCTCTGTAAGATATACTGAGTTACTGAGTTTAATCCAACAGTGATGTAAATCAGAACTGCCTGTCAAGGTTCTGACATTGGTGGCTTACCAATAAACCTCTTTCTTGATCCTTGTGTGGTAGATGCTACACAGAGGAAATTTTGGTACCACTGAACAACAGTGTGTACCATGGCAACTCTGCCCAGCTGCAAGTTCACAAAGGTGGACGAAAGGGTAGAACTGAGACAGGGGTTTCTCTAAGATAGGATAACAACTTTTGAACTCAGTTCAACCTCTAAACTGAAATAGAGTCAACAAACCCGAGGAAGATCAGGGGTTCTTGGTTCACTATTTTTCTATCTGGACTCCTGAGCAAATAAACAACAGTGGGTTCTTATCTCTTTCGGGCAGAATTTACCTTCCATAAGTAAACAAAGCAAGGACTGGAAATCTTTCTTAATAACCCCTTGTTTATTTAGATTCAGACTGTTATCAGCCAATAACATCTATATCTTTATGATAGATTGGTAGTGTCTGCTCTGTTCAAGTGTCCAAGAAAGGGAATATAATTGTATTTGATATTTCCCTAATGATTTAAATGAGTCTCTGTCCAAAATAAAACATTAAATGATGGGCCCAACAGTACATATAAAGAAATAAAATGGACCCTAGGTTTTAATTTCAGTGAGTATAAATGTTCAAAAACATCTTTGGAGGGCCAAATTAGACATGATACTAAAAATGTAGAAACCAGCAATATCAGGGAGGTATAATCTTTTCTTCCTCAAAGTCCTGATGGAAAGTTTTCATCCCCTACCACAGCAATGAACCTTATCTCTAAAGATTCATAGCCACATGCGTAGAGCAGTAATTTTCACTAGTACTGTGGCTGGAAAGTGTTAGTAAATATCCCTTCTTCATGCACTGCATTCCTAAGGGAAATAACCCCCTTGAACCTAATAATAATAATAATATTGATAAAGTTGACCCAAAGCAACACTTACTAATGGCACCTTTAAAGTCACATTTACTTTGGCCCTGAGAAGTAGAAGTTTGAACACCCTCCATTCTTGCATAACCCTTCCCTGTGTGTATGACAACCTTTTCATTTGTGATAAAGTACATAAACTAGACAAAACCAGAGCAAGCATTACAAGTTAGATTTAGTCTGCAAATCAATTGATTCAATATGAATGTAGTGACAGGCCATGTGATTATAACAAACCTGTAATTCTGGCTTGAAGTGAAGGTTATTAGAAAAGTCATGAAGACACATTGAATTGAAATTCAGAATACCTAATAACTAAACTCCCTTATAATAATAAAAATTGAAGATTCTGAAAAGATTCTGATTTGGACCACTGTCTGTATGATCTCAGTATTTGGAAATAAATAATTTCCTAATTAATATTTTGTAGGCAAGTATATTGTTATGCCAAACAAAACTAAATATAAGAAAGGAAACAGATGAATTTTCTGGAGAAGTTGGGAAGATGAGAGAGCAAGAGAAGAATTCAGCTCTATTTTTGTCTCTTCCCTACCTACAGCACCTTTACCCATTTTAGGCAGTCAAAAAAGATGGAAGGAGAGAAACCACTCTCTTGAGAAAAAGGAGCACTGGCAACTGGAGAGTCACATAGTACTCCTGAGATAGCCAGATTTTGCCTAGGGGGTGTCAGTTGCTAATCCCTAATGTCATATGTATGTTTTGTGCATGCAAATTCCACAACATTCACTTGGATTTTTAAATTGCCACCTATAATGTCTCAGTAACTATCAAGAATAGAGATTATTTAAATATATATACTATGCATATATGCTGTCATGAGTGTGAATGATTATATGCATCTTCATTTCTGGATGGTACAGGATGACTACAGTTACTAATATTTCACCATGAGATTCTATTGTATAAAGTGTTCTTAGATGCTTAATAATAAATGCACGCACACATTAACACTCAGCTTAACTAGTGTTACAGAAACATATTGTACCATCTGTTTGGCAGAACCCATCCAAGGTTTATCAAATCTCTTTGTAGCTAGAATTTATACAAAATTTTATAAAAGTGTATCAGTGGACAAAATGAGCTCTTCTCAAACTCTCTGGTTTGATTCTAAACCAACTGGGTAATTAGTCCTAGCTGACGCAAATGGTCTATAGAAATGGTGGTTTTCTATTTTATTTTTAAGACCAAACCACAGACTTTCAGCTATCACTATCGGAAATGGATTTTCACTTTAGAACACATAGCAACATTCTATACTATTTAAAACATTTCTAGTTAAAACATTATCCTAGTGAAAGGTTTCCTCTGGACAAGATACACAGCACTGGCAATAAACTTAATCAAAATAAATAAATGAGAAATCATGCTTATTTAATAGCACATTATAGTTGCAATCTTAGACCCACTTCCCACGGAGTAAAACCAACTAAACTAAGTGGACTTACTTCTGAGTAGTCATATACAGCATTGCACTGAAGTTCCTTGAATGAGCTTTTGATTTTCTGCCAACTCTAAATAGGTTTGATCAAAGTAGCTACTATTCCTATTTTAATAGTTTTTGTTACAATGATCAACAGAAGCAGAATTATGAAAACAAAGATCTAGTTCTAAACAATCATTTCCATGGAAACTTTTCACTTACTTTATACCTAGATAAGGAATAAACCTCATTTAGCTCAATGGGACTTACTTCTGAGTAAACAAGACATAGCACTTATAATTCCCACTGATTTAAATGAGGGTAAGCTTAACTTTCTCCCGCTCAAAGCAGTGGGCCATAAAACAGGCTGGGTTGTGCCCACAGTCCTCAATTAATTTCATCTCATTTTCTATTTTTCCGTTCTTATGAAGAAATTGTTTTGGTTGTTCCTGTTTGTAGCCTAAAAACATGTCTTTAATGTTTCGATTTAGGGGAAAATCCTTAGCAAATGATGCATGCAAAAACAGAGTTATGTTGATTGAGCAGCTGTGTTCTTGGAGTGGGGGGAAGGAAGGAAAGATGGGAGAAAACATTCCAGATGTTTCATCCATGTAGCAACACCTTGCATAATATTGTCTCAAAATATCTTGGCCTAGTCCCACCTCATCATATCCTTCGCCTGGAGACTTCTGCCTAAAAGTACCCATCATTATAAAGTTAACCTTAATGATTTTATGACCTAACTCCCCATCTCCTTTTATAATTTAAGCAAGGTGCTCAGGCAAACTGCTAACATCTGTTATCAATATGTTATATTTAGAGGCTTATATTTATCAGATATATAGTTTCCTACACATGGAAGTATTTCTAATAGCTTCTATCTACTGGCAGTCAAATAAGCTACATGCATACAAAAGTATGTAGCTGATCTGGTAATACTGTGGATCAATTTAAGAGTAATATGAGGAAAAAAGAATTATTCTCTCACATCCTGGACAGGATATCTTGTTTCTTTAATTATTTTAATGTCAATTTTATGACCATATGGCTTGAAATTACTTTGTCTCACTTGGGTAAATAAAAGGTGATACTTCTCTTCCAGAATACATACACAACTAAACTAATCTAAGTTTTACATCAGTGAAGTCAATCGACTAAAACTAATACCAGAGTTTTCTTTCTGTAGCACAAAGCAGCCAATGGCCTCTGTGCAACTTATGGTAATTTTAATGGATCTTGCACATAACATCTCCAACGTATTCTAGAGTCTTTAAGATAAGTGGACAGTCTTCACAGTATCATATGCGTATCAAGCTTGCACTATGAAGGAGTGAATTGAGGTTTCAAACAGCTGAGAAATTATCTTCTCCTGGAATCCTGTCAAAGTCTGAACATTTTCTGCAAGCACTGTCAGTTTGGTTTTTCCTTTTAATTGCAGTTAAGGGACATCTTTATTTCTGATATTTAGCATTAAATGAATATTTTATTGATAAGTTTAATGAAATTGTTATTTTAATACTGTTACTTATTCTGAGCTTTAGGATGGTATTGATTAGAACACTAACTAGTCAGTTAACTAAATTAAATCAAGAATTTATTTTGTTGTTTTGTTTCTTGTCTTAACATAACAAAGCAACACCATACAATCTATTTATTTATTTAATCATTTATAAGCTGTCTTTTGAAACCAAGTTCACCCAAGGCAGCAAAAAAAAAAAAAGAGCATAAAAACACAGTGATAGTATAATTAAAGTATATGAATTCAAACAAGCAACAACAACAACACAGATTAAAACATAATTCAGCCAATAAAACATAGCTCCAAAGCAACAACATGGCCAATAAAACACACACCTTTCAAAAGTGGGGTAGTTTTAAAGCCTTTTTAAATCGAGCAAATGAGGGGGCCAAATGCAGCCCTAATGCACCATTACTGTAGTCTAGTCTCAATGTAACTACGGCATGCATGACTGAAGCTAGATTCGCTATGTACAATTGTATAGTTGAACAAATATGCAAATATTTCCTCTCTCTCAACTGTCACCTAGCCACGACCATTGTATCAGCAGAGGGAGAGAAGGGAAACAGGGTCACTCCATCAGCTCTGCAGAAAAGAGTTCCACTGGGCTTCTCTCCCCATCACCTGTCATCTGGGAGCAAGCATTCCATCAAACTGCAGCAGAGGAAAAGATAGGAAGCAGGGCCAGCCGATAAGAGACCAACAACTTTTAGCTTTTTCTTGCTTTGAACTTTTTTTCAATCCAACTGATAATAAGAACTTTGTGACTCTGAATAGTGCCTGAGTTTGCTTACCCCCCCCCCCGGACTCTTTTCCTTTTGTGACACATACACCTGGGAGCAGGCATTTATATAATTTCTAAACATGGGATCCCATGATTAACCTCCCTTAATTTTGATAACAAAAATAATTTGGAGTGTCTTTCAGAATTTTCAGAATGGGAATAATCTATTTTGGCACAAAACATTTAAAAAATTGGAAGAGTTTCAATCTGTTGTTCAACTTTTAATCTGGGAAAAAATGCCATGTGCTATGAACAAAATCTCTACAAAGATATGCTTGAATCTGGTAAATCTTATAATCAGAAGTATGTCACATGGGCAGAGTAGGTTTCCTACAAAAGACAACCACTTTAGTCTTCTTGTAATTCACCTTTGCAAAAATTTCTTAAGGCAGTTATGTCTGAGACATGCTATCTGTTCATAAGAAAGCAAATCATATTATTTGCATAAAGCAGTACTGATTATATTCTATTTCTCATCGCAACTGAAAGCAAAACCCTAGGCTCTGAAACAATAGCAATGAGATAAAATTTAAAATCAAGAGACATGCAAATATAACCCCCTGTTGAACTCCCAGTATACTTTTGCCATTCTCACAGGAGTACAGGGATCTAATGTAAAATAACAACCTTTTGTCAATATTGGCATGCTGTATTTTCGCCCATAACCTGTCTCTATCTATGGAACTGAAAGCTGCCTTTAGGTCAATACAAAGTGTATACAGGTAGCCTTTTTTAATGGAATATTTGTTAACCAAATGTGTAAAGGTAAATATGCTGTCTAATGACACGAAAATTGTCGTGGACCATGTTTGTTCCTTAAATAAAGTAATATTTATCTAGGTGCACTCCTGTACTACCGAACAGACATTTAGCATACAATATTCTGATTTTAAAAAGATTATACTGATAATATTCATGTTCTGACCACCTGCAATCTCCCATGAAATACAAGAAAAAAATTTTGCCTGTTAAAAAGGTAGTCACCAAATTAGGTTTTGTTTATAAACAGAAGTTTGTGTGGTATGTCATTTTCCCCAGGGGTGTTGTTGCTGACCAGGGAACACACCTGCTCCTCATATACAAATTTACATAGACTGCCTATGACACTTAAGGTTGGTACTCATTGCTGAAAACAGGAAAAGCAGCTCTCTCAGGCACTATTTGGACTATGTGCCATATCAAGAGATAGACGAAACCTTGAGAATCCATAATTGCTATTTTCCAAAGCTGACACTGTTATTCCTGGCTGATTCTGTGATTATTCCACAGTCCAGCCCTGATAATGATATTCCCTGGCTTTAAAAACCCTCTTCTATTTCTTTTAATAAAATTTTGAACTTGCTTCCCTAAGTTAGGCGGATTAACCTAGCTGGCTGGGTGCCTTACCAGTTCTTTGGCTGCTTTATACTACATTCTTGAAACCATTCTTTCCCCCTCATGAATCAGAGAAGCCAGCAAGCTGGAAGAAGCAAAGAAAGGTTCAAAACTACTACTGAATGTAGTAAAAGCTTGGTGAATTAAATTGGAGGAATTCTAATCCATGAATTGACTATAGCTGCTACATCTTGGACATAAGCTTGTGCTTCAGTAGTTAAAGCCACATCCTAATTCTATGGAGAGGAGCAGAAATGTCCTGCTCAAAATCAATTGCCCATAAGATGTAGTGATGGCATCCAACTTGATTGGCTTTAAAAAAGGAGTAGACAACTTCATGGAGAGTGGCTACCAGCAATGATGGCTATATTCAGCCTCCACTATCAGAGGCAGGATGCCTCTGAATACCCTTTTCTGGGCATCACATGTGGGGAGAATGTTGTTGCACTCCAATCTCATGTGGGTTTCCCATGGGCACCAGGATGGCCACTGTGAGAATAGGATGCTGGGCTTGATAGGCCTTGGCCTGTTTCAGCAGGGCTCTTCTTATGTTCTTATGTCATTAAATCACTTACTAACAGAGAATAATGGTGTCAGGTGTGATATTGTTCATGGCTCTAGGACGATTCAGAATACAGTTACCTACATTCACATCCATGCCCATAAGCATTCTCTGCAGCAATTTCCCTTTCCTAAACAGGAATAATCACCTGGTTTTGCTAGTGCATTAGCCTATCATGATCTGGAGGCGTCTCATGACCTGTTCTGTGTTCAGGACCTCTTGGGGAAGTAACAAAACTGGAATCTTTGTAGGGGCAGCAAGATAGTCAGGTCACAGAATCTGAACAAGAAGCCATATGAAACCTTTGGTTGGAGATGCAAGTTGAGTTCAGTTAAAGAAAGGTTAGGAAACCGATGCAGGTACAAGGAGAGATGCTGGTAGCAGAATCACTGCAAGTGACAAACAAGGAGAAAGTCTGTAGGACCAGAGACTAAAGCAAAGCATGAATAGCAAAGAGAACAAGCTTCTTATCAGTATAAACTCAGGCTGTTGTGTGGACAAAGTCTGCCTACAGAAAGGGGAAAGTTATGTAGGCATAGATGAAGGTAATGGCTAGTTATAGCAGGGATGGATAGAATAAGACTGTGAAGATCTGCAGGGGACCACCTCAAGCAGATTGGCTTCATGATGGCTCTTTTAAGAAGGTCCCAGTTCACCTCTATAGGAGTGGGACTACAATACAGTTAGCCCAGCCAAGAGATGTATGGAACAGGGAACAGCAGCTATCATTTGGGACTAATGAAGAGCTCTTGAGCTTAAATAGGTTAAGATTTGGACAGCCCAACTTTTCATACCAAGTAGGCTACAAGAGTACTTTGACATGGAACCCATGGGCTGCACACTGCCTTGTCACAGGGTGGGGTGGGGTTGGGGGGGTGGAGATTGAGACCAAAATTTGACACACCCACCCAGCCCTCACTGCCTTCCCAAAGCAGGGCTGTACAGATTCCTAGAGTCCATCCCCTCCTTCCCAAAGCCTGGTAAGTGCTTTCCCAGCTTTGGGAAGGAGGTGGGAGGGCTCTAGGACCCAACCAGAGCCTCACTTACCTGGCTTTGGGAAGGAAATGCAAGGGCAGGGTGGGGAGGGCGTCAAATGTTGTTGTGGCTGCCAAAAAATGCCTCAAGGGTCCCATGTGGCCTTCAGGCCACATGTTTGATAACCCTGACCTAAAAGCAGTTTGGACTTGGATGTTGGAGTAGAAAAGAAGTGAGCAGAGACCTAAGGAAGTGACCTCTCTTGGCCCTCACTGCACTTTCTTCTTCAGCCCACTGGGAGGTACAGAACATTCTGATAAGAAGCTCCCTCTACTCTCTTACTACTATTCAAGTAGTGGGATCTCCTAAAAGGGGGCCAGTAAGAAGCCCATTAGACATACTGACCCATAAGCACTATAGCTCTGGGAAAGTGGACCACTGGGGTCCTATGTACCCCACAAGCTGGGGAGATCCTGCGAAATTTACTGGGACTGGGCTGAATTCCTGTAGTCTGTAGCTAATATTAAGGAAGAAGACCCCAGCCTGAAGAAAGGCAAGTTAGAAATCCTTGGAAAGAACTCTGAACCCTGGAGGAAACCTGGGTTTCTTTTGCCCCAGGAAAGGACTGTGAGAATAGGGACCTAATGAAACTGAGGTTCCTGTACATTAGACTATATTGTTCTTAACCGGGGAGTCCCTCTGGTCCCATTCCCCATAAGAACCAGGACCCATGAATCACAGGGCTTCCAAGGTGCCACTCTGCCTTGGTGAAGCTACTTGTCCCACCCACCTACCCCTCGCAAAAAAGTATAAGTACCAAACTACATGTAACACACAGCTTCCAGATTTCTGGGGGTCTCCTATCACCTCATTCCAGAAGCAAAGAGGCTAAAGGGTGATTTTTGAAAAACCTGCCCACAGGAAAGCATCTAAGCATCCCTTTCGTCAGGACTGCTACTGAAATCATATTTGTAGTACTCCCCAACCTGCATTTCCCTTAAAAAAAACGTAAAAATAAATCAGGAAATGAACCATGAATCCCCTGCATCTTGTTCACTTTGGCTATAAGTGTTTTGCATATAGATGCCATAGTTCAAATAAGACTTCCTAGCCCTTGGGGAGGGAACCTGTAGCCCACGGTTTAATTTCAAGTTGCTCTCAGCATCAACCCCCCCCCTCCGGTGACACATGTATTGCTCTCCGGGTAGCTCTTCTAGGGATTGCTTCCTTTGCTGTTTTGTGTGTGCATGGATCCTATACAAAGTCCACCCACTATTCGCTCTGTCTTCACCAACCATCAGCTGTAGCCCCAACTGAATTTTCCAATGGGTCAACTGGACCTTCATAGCAAAAAGATCCATCACCCCTGAGCTAGCCCAATGCCTGGAGGGCCCATGGTTTTACTCCAATCATGAGTGATAACGTTTGGCAAAAGTAAGGCAAATTCCCTGTGGCGGCTCTTGAGGGAATGTGCTAGGATTCCTATATGCATCCCACTCAGCTGCAGGTTGGAATCGGACAAAAAGAATCTACTTCCAAAATTTCTCGAATGAAATAACCACATGGAAAGATGAATTCATTATATTTTACCTGCTGCAGGTGCATGAAAAATGAGGGAGAACGAGGACAAATAATTGAGTTCTTTTTTTCTGGGGGAAATGAATTTTATTCACACAAATCTACTTAATGTTTATAACAGAAATGTGATGGCAATGTTTTAAATACTATGAAATGTTGAGTGAGATAGTTAGCTAGCTAAAAACTTCCACTTATACTAATATACTGTCAAATTGATTTTAAATATTTCTAAAAGTTTTAACTGCTAAAAGAAAAGTTTGCCAATTAGATATAAAAAACTAAGCTTATGTGATGTAGACACTAAAGATAGTGATTAAAAATATGTATAAAGATATTTTTAAGTGGAGCTCCACAGAAGTGTAAGGTGACATATATTACAAGAATAAATATGCAAAGTACATAATGTTCTGCCTTTTATGTAATACGGAATTTTTAAAATGTGTTTTCAGATGCAGTGCATAGACTAAGCACATGAATAGACTACCTTCCTTATTTTCCCCGGCATTTTTTCCAAAGACAACTGCTATCTGAAACAATCTCCGAAAATCACAAAAGCTACTTTTTTACTTTTGCATTCTTTTCAAGCATTGCACAAATGTGACTATAGCACAGGTACACATAGCAAATATATTGTGAATGGAGGGTCATGGCTAGTTTACATGTTTAGTTGCCCACATATAATACAATTTGCATATTATTTTCTAATTCATGCTTGATGCCATACCATAATTTATGAACATGTTGTGCATATTCTATAATCATTATTCTCAAATATGAAGAACTTGAAATTGCCTCTAAAAAGATGTTGACACATAATCTTAAAGCCTAATCATAAGAGCTGCTGCTGCTGCAGGACAAAAGTTCATAGGATGAGATGTTAAGAGTCTTGATGCCAATCTTGTACTATTATCAAGAGCAAACAAAGACCACAGTATTGCCATAGAAAGAGCTACTGGTACTGCTGCAATAGTTGTGATCCCCTGCCTATGCTCAGGCATAACAGCAATACACAAGAATATTGGCATGGGTGGCTAGGAAGCAGGAGCAATCGCTGGCCCTGCAGCATGGCATGCTAGTGGCCAAATGCTACTAGGAAAGATGGTGAAACTTTGTGTCCAATTTTCCAGATACTAATTGCCTGGGAACAGGAGTAGAACAGCCAAGGGGCAAAGTTGGCAAGATCTCTCCTGCTTTCAACATGCAGCATACTGGTTTAGCTGCAGCCACATTTCAAGCAGAATCAAAGGACTGGGACATCACAAATTAGTGTTAAATTTCTCTCTCTCTCTCTCTCTTACAGTAAAAAAAAAAAAAATCTAATAGACCAAACAAAATCCATACATCTTGGCTGTATGTGGCCTGGAAACTGGCACAGAATATAGTATCCAAGATTCTTAGTTTTCTATTTTTAAAGGCAACTTTCTAGATCCTTTTAAATATCTGGGAAGTGGGTGCTTTCAGATGTCACAATAAAGTATGAGTTATCATTATGGGAATGAGCCTTGGTCTCCTGTACTCTTTCCTCCCCTCTCTTTCTCTGGCATGGCTTCAAGAAGAAAATGGAAAGCTTTTGCTTCCCTTTATGATTAACCACAGTTTAATGCAGTGTTTCTCATACTTGAGTCTCCGGCTGTTGTTGGACTACAACTCCCATCATCCCTGACCACTAGTGCTGCTAGCCAGCAATGCTGAGAGTGGTAGTAAAACAACGGCTGGGGACCCAAGTTTGAGAAACACTGGTTTAATGTTACATCTGTACACTAAACTGTGGTTAATCTTAATTGTGATGTGTTAGAACAGACCACCTTTATAACCCATGGTTTGAAAATGGCTTCTTTCAAACAAAGCATAATTAAGATGAATCACAGTTTGTCAGGTTCAGACAAAGCACTAAGCTACAGTTAATCAAAAACAGAAGTGAAGGGCTTCAGAACTCCTCCTCTGCTATGCAGGGACAGGGGTGGATGGCAGGTCATCCCCATCACAGTAAGCCACAGTTTGAAGCCAATGACTGGTCAAATCTCTGAAGCCAACTGCTGGGTTTCAATGTCCTGCATGGCACTTTGCCTCTTCCCTTTATTATTGTAAGTAGCTAAGTAAATGATTTGCACTGATGGACTAGACGGAACATACATATGATAAAACTGGACAGTTCTTGTGTTCACCATGGTGTGAGTTGCCAGCATTCTTTATATATCAACAGCTTGGAATGTGTTCATTTTTTCCAACATAAAGTGTACACGCTATAAAAAGCAGACTTGGTTAGCATCTTGGTTAGCAGATTCAGAATAAGTAGTGGCAAACACAAAACACTTATGGGAAAAGTGGAATATATGTTAGTGCATTAAAAAATCTCATTCTGCAACTAATCCTCAGTTATTAGCTGCAGAATGAGATTTTTTTACTCACAGCAGCTATAATGCTCTTACTATGAGGTTAACAATGAAACTCTAGTGTGAACCAAGGTAGGTGCTCTCACAGTCATCTTCAAAGATTTCTTTGATTCTAACTAAGGGCATGCTTTAAAATTGGCAATTTAAGCAGATTTAGAGACTCAACATTTGACATGCAACTCTCAAATATAATATAGAAGGGCATCTGTAATGACAATCCCCAGAATACACTGTAATAAAGAAACTTAATGTATAGTTACACAGATTTGTACCAGCTTAGAATCTGGCCCACACGATTCTATGTGCATGCATAATTTGCACATTCTATGTGCAAATGCAAAAGGGCATTGTGAGCCTTTGTTAGAAACCAATCATCTGTGCTTATTGCTGCATGTTAAAAAGCCCCATTGCGCATTTGCTTACATCTTATTTTAAACCTTTCATAGATGCCCATCAGTAGATCTTTAGCACATAGATGTGAAAATGATAGATGAGATCTGATTCATCTGTACATGTTTATTAACACTAAGATTTTACCTTAGGCTGTTGGCTGAAATGCTGGTTTGGTAATTCTTATTCAAAGCAGATTGATATGCTGCTATAGAGAGCTCCACTCGCTGATGCAGTCTTGTAGCATCTACACAATTAACTTTCCTTCATTGCACATCAGTGGCATGTTAAGTTTTTCCTAACAACCTCTATGGATGCATATAATCTCATCACAATATATGAAGCATGTCCAATAAAAGGAACATTGATGGGTACTTTAGCTCAGTATTGCACCACGAATTTATATGGGCTGGACCAAAGAAAAATGGAATTTGATTATTAAAACAACCCTATTCCTCAAGATTCTAGTGGCATAGTATGTTCAAATTAAATACAAAGAAAGCAATATCCATAATACCTGCCTCTGTTGGCTCATGTAATGTTTCTTTTGGGGGAACAGTGTATCATGTTAAAAGATATCGCATTGCCACAAACAGATTTTTTTTTCTGGTTTTTCACTATTTCCATTGTAAAACACAAACCTATATTTTGGCATTGCTTATTTTTTATTTTATTTTAAAAATATCTGTGTATCAAAGTATTCTAAAAATGTTTGCTGCACTGTACACTGACACAAATTCAAATTAACCCTTAATTTACCATTCAGAATACACTAAGAAGCTAGATCCATATAATTCACTAAAATGTTCAGTGTTTTTCCTCATTTGAATTGAATCCAAAAGCGGCTTTTCCCAGCCTAGTATATTTTTCACAATAAAACCACAAATAATGCTGCTAGTTTCCTTAACCACATTAGTTCCATCACCCAATATCTCTAGTTCTCTGCTTGAAATCTACCACAGGATGGCCCCTTTCATGCTATCTTTCTCTGCCCTCCTTTTGAGCATATCAATGTTCATTGTTATTGGCTAGTACTGTGTACATCCTACAAAACACATGTCTTCAGGTTATGAAATTTATCAGGATTTTTAATTTGTTTTGTTTTGATATGTATTCAGATTTTTCAGAATGTTTAAAGTGCTTCATGCTAGAAAGCTAAATTGTGTGCCGTAACATAGCTGTGCTTGACACATTATACAGCCGTACCTTGGTTCTCAAACGCCTTGTGACTCGAACATTTTGGCTCCTGAACGCCGCAAACCCGGGAGTGTGTGTTTAGGTTTGCCAATGTTCTTTGGAACCCAAACATCTGACACAGCTTCCAACTGACTGCAGGAAGTTCCTGCAGCCAATCCGAAGGTGCGCCTTGGTTTTTTGAATGTTTTTGGAAGTCGAATGGACTTCCGGAACGGATTCTGTTTGAAAACCAAAGTATGACTGTACTCAGTCTGAGAACCTATACATTATTTTTCTTAGGAATAAAGTAAGTGACATATATGGAGCAAATGAGAAAAGCACCACATTACTCAAGGTTTCTTCTCACATTGCTTTTCCTAACATGCATTCTGAAGATACAGAAATAGAGAGAAGGTGCTGCATATCTTTGAAACCTGACAACAGGCAACTGTGCCTCTCAAACATAGGTTTGGTAAACCTCCTGGCAAAATGGATTCATGTAGGTTACATACATCAAACTGTTTTCAGGTTATGACAACACACAAGAATATTGAGTCAGAAATCCGCCATAAGCAACAAGAGGCCAAACAGTCCATCTTAAGACCAAATAATTGTTGCTTCACTTTAATCAGGTGAGCATGTGTGACTTTGAAGCACGTCCACCTCAAAAGTGAAAAAAAAGTAGAAACACTGTGAACTAGACAGTTAAGAGTGCCAGCTCCATGGGTGCTAACTATTGCTGTAGAATCCTTACACAGTGGTACCTCTGGTTGCGAATGGGATCCATTCCGGAGGCCCGTTCGCAACATGAGCAGAACGCAACCCACGTCTGCGCATCTGCGGGTCGCGATTCACCACTTCTGTGCATGATGTCATTTTGCGCATCTGCGCATGCGGCAAAACCCGGAAGTAACCCTTTCCGGTACTTTCGGGTCGCCGCAGGACGCAACTTGAAAACACTCAACCTGAAGCAAATGTAACATGAGGTATGACTGTACATTTGTGTTACCAGGTTAAGAAACGGGTTTCTAAAGTTCCATTTAGTAAACAATGTTAGTACATACTTCCAATCCACTCTGTCAAATGCTTTTATGGAATTCATTGCTATTAATACAACTAGATTTTTAATGCTATATATAAACTATAGACGACTCACAACATACACCGGGATTGCATTCTGGGGATAGTGCGTAAACCCCAAATTGTGTATAGTCACAACACATTGAGTTCAATGGTGGGTGGGATTGCCAAAGTCTTTTTTCCTGGATGCCCACCCCCTTTCTTTTTAAAAACTGCCAAGCATATAAAGCTGAATGCACACAACTGAAATGCACGTAAGTTGTGAGTTACTTGTATGCTATGTCTAACCTACCCCCCTTTAACAAAAAGGAACCAGCCCTTCCACCTCAGCTTGCATAGACTGGCACTTCTTAACTATGACCACTGTTACCCTCCTTGATTTAAACATGCCGGGGGCACAGAATTGATCCCCTCAATCCATATGCTGTTCAGTAAGTTATGTGTTAGCAATTTTTGGTGGATTTCCTGCAACAAAATTATGCCTTCTCAAACATATGACATAATTCTCATGCATTTAACCGGGAAGTTCGGCCCTTTGATATTTATCAACAAGGCCTTTAGTAAGTTCTGGCTTAGTGGAATTACCATGGTTTCATGCTGTTGAGAGTCTAGGAACTTGAACCACTCAGTCTCTTAATTTGAAGTGGGAGAGCATTGGACTCTGTCGGAACTAACTTGAATGAAAACAGTTAAACTGGAAAGCTTTTGTTATTTGATCTACTCTTGTATTAGTCTGCCCTGTTAAGGACCTGAGTGTAGAGTTCTCTCAACACTTCTATACTTCATAGAACAGAACCATAGAATTGTAGGTTGTTCAAAGGATGTAAAACATTTCATACTCTTCCTTTGGCTTTCTCTTTGAAACTATTCATACAAAGTGACAATTCACATCAATAAAGATAACTGGCTTTGCCTAAACCACCAGTTTAGCCTACCTAATGATGGTATGTTGGCCCCATAAAAATATTGATAGTTGGTGTGATGTGTTCCTGGAGAGTATGGCCTCTTCAAGACATCTAACTTAGTATTTTCTTTTTCTTTTTCTTCTGGTCTGCAGAGACTAATCTACTGGTTCTTCATTTAGTGAGTAATTTGATCTTTAGCTAGTGCCTCAACCCCAGGTTTATTGCTTCTTCCATTCTTTTTGAAATATCCATCAGTTCTGATAAAATACCTATTTTGCTTCCAGAGCGGTCAATGCTGTTGTCAGCACGGCTGCCCAGGCTACCAGCAGGTTGCTTCTCACCTGCTGACTCAGTGAGGTGATACCTCAAGCTACTGACATGGTGTTAGTCAATTTCACATCCTTAAACATTTTAGCACTTTCTTTCACCACTATAGTTTCTTTCTCCTTCCTCAGATATTCTGAACTGTCAAAAAAGTTTTCTCTGGTGATATTCCATTTCAGAACTTTATTGACCTTTCATTGTATCCTTCCATCAACTGGACCTATGCTTTTAGAAGTTTAACCTTGCTTTAAAGATTCCTTTTAAAGTTGTAGCCCTTTAACACTTGGAGATTTGTGGAGCCCAATGATTAGGTTGCCGTTTTGCCTGATAAGCCACACACACACACAGCCTCTCTCACACAACCCTTCTGGTTACTGCTCCCTGGGATGTGCTTGCATGATGAAACACATTTGTGATGAAGCTTCAGATATGACCCAATACACAATTAGTGTGCATTCCATCTATAACAAGTTGCTTTCAATAATGTGGAAACCTGAAAATCCTGAAGTAACTGCCCATTGATAAAGTCTGCATTCAGAAACCCAGATTTATCTATCAGACACAATTTTTGATTTTCCTAATGAGCAGGAAATAATACCGTAGAAATAAACAAAACAAAAAACGAAATGTTCTTGGGGGACAATATAGTTTTTAAGAATTGCTAATCCTTATGGAATAACGTCAGTCAGAAAATAAAAAAGGATTCAGAAGACCAGGCAAAGCAAGTTTTAAATGATTATGAAAACTCATGCTAACAATCAAATGATTTACACTGAGGAAAGGAGGGAGTATTAGCTGTATACATAAGTATACAAATTTGTGGCAGTGATGCTAGTTTTAGACAGAATAAAGTACTGTGAATTTGGCAGTATCAGTCTCTGAACCTTCCCAGCAGCATAAGAAAATTCATATATCACAGGGCTACTGAGATAAAGTAATGCTCAGCCCTAGAGGGCACAGATTTCGTCTTTATGTAAATCAGTGCCTGTCACTGCATGCATGATTCACTGCTCAGAGTGTACTCTTCTGTGACGAATGAGTCCCGCTTAATTTGGCAGTGATTATGCGGGTTGCTGGCCCTCTAAACCCCTTTGAACTTGTAATTGCTGCTGGTTTAAATAATGAACATTAAGGGGTGGTGGATTCATAAAACTGTGGATAATTACAATTTTTCTTTTTTTCCTCTTTGTTTTTTTTTTTTAATGGAAGGAAAGGCTTCTGAGGCCACCGATAACTGTATCATGCTAGGCTGTTACCAAAATAAAGCTGCAGTCTTCTTCACAGTATGGAGGAAAGAAAATGAAGAGAGAGAGAGAGAGAGAGAGAGAGAGAGAGAGAGAGAGAGAGAATGAATGACTAGGATGCTGGTAGAAAAGGAGGAGCAATGGCATTCATGAATATTCATAGCCAGTCACATCTGTAGCAGTCTTGCTTTCTACTTTTTCCTTGGTAGTTCAGCATAGACTATAACCACTAACCAAAAAAAAGTGATTATGCAGTTTCATTAGGTTTCAGGTTTAATATATTTCCAAAGTATCATGGAGAAGTCTTAAATTCTACCCATCCCTCAATGCAAATGCCTTTAATAAAATAATGTATTGTTTTCTTTAATTTTATATTAAAAAGTTTTTGTTTTGCTTTTCTATATCAAATGAATGTAAAAAGGAAAAAAAATCAGTTGCCAAAAAAAATGGTTTGTAACATGCAGAAAATTCATCAAATATTATCTGACCAAGAAAAAAAAAAAAGAAAGATGTTCATATACAGAGGCCTGGAGGAATATTACTTCATAAGAGAAACCGAAGTGAAAATGCTACTACACAAAAATAAGAATGACTGATAAATTTAGCAGCCTCATGTTCAATTTTCAAACAGCACAGCAAAGATTTACAGCTCTGCTGCTTCATATGGCAAATGAAACAGCACATAGAAAGCATTTATGTTTTTTCACATATTACAGTGTTTTATACCTTTCTTATATCCCAGTGCTATTGATTAGTATTGAGATCACGGTCTTAATAATGGCATTAGAGCCTGTATATGGCAGACTGTGATTAACAGAAATGGTAGCAGTTTCTCAATAAGGCCTATAGCGTTTCGAAGAGGCTGCAAAGAGAAGTGTATGGTGTCTGCACGAATTAATACCAAAAATTCAAATTTGCACATGGGGAGGCTTAAATCCAAATTATGTAATTCTTTCAACTGGAATATAAGATGGATAGTTATTTTTAAAATGCACTTCCAAATAAATGTATTCATGGGACTTTGTTTTCCCAAGACAATTAGAAGACTGTGGCAGGTATGGGGATTAGGTAACTGGAAAGATTCTTTTGATGCAATACAAGTCACATCAAACAGAAGTTTCTCCAGCCTTTGAAATATCTAAGCTACCTTCAGGACTGACAAATCTTTGACAATATAGATGCATAAAAGGGTTCGTTTTCAATTTGGAATTTGTAACACTGCCAGACTCATTCTGCATAAACATTAGAGACCAATAAATACATTTTTTTTTCAGACTTCACCTTCTCTGGTTGGCTATCCTGTATTTCAAATTAGCTATTTGGCAATTAATTCTTACTTTGAATTAAAGGGGCCAGCAAGGTTACTACTGCTCAGTGAACCACTCTCATGAAAGCCAAAATACAACACAGGACCCCTTAACCCACCCCTCCAAAGCATACACAGCAACAGAAGCTTTGGAAAATCCTTTCTTCTGCACCTTGACTGCTCCCTCCCTTCTTCCTTGTCATGGCCCACAAATGAGGGTGAGGGAGCAGTCAATGTACCTAAAAAGTGGACTTTGGTAAATCTTCTGTTGCTTTGTGATGGGGATGTACAGAAGAAAACAACTCCCTGTGACTTGAAATGTAGAATGTGCCTAATATGCATAATAAATTATTGTCATTATTATTTATTCAATTTATATGCCGCCCTTTATCAAAAGATCCAAGGGCGGTGTACAACATTAAGAACACATTTTAAAGAGCATAATTATTAAAAAAAATTAAAAGCATAATAATAGATAGCATAATAATAAAATAACCATAATATCAGTCCCCCCCCCAAAAAATACTTGAACAGGCCATTGATTATTTAATGGCCAAAGGCCTGGGCAAAGGGGATGTTTTGCCTGGCACCTAAAGACAAGTAATGATGGAGCCAGATGAGCCTTTCTGAGGAGAGCATTCCATGGACGAAGAGCCACCATAGAAAAGGCCTGTTCTCATGTTGCCACCCTCAGAATCTCTTGAGGGGGGGGCATAGCTCTGGTGCTCCAGCATTGCGGCAATGACTAGGCTGGGGCCTGTGCCTCCGCTGTGGGGACTCTGTTTGGGCCCGCTGTAGCCACAGAGGTGCTTCCGGGTGCATCTGTGGCCGCTGCAGGTCCCCAAAGGGCATGGGATAAGAAGGCCTCCCTAGCAACTTGAAAGGGTGGGAGGGTGGGCTACCCTGGCCCTTTGCAGGGCCAGGTCTCCCAAGGTTTGGTGATTAGTTATACCTTGTTCCCGCGGCCTATACAGATCAGGTCAGGGTTTATATATTTAAATAAATGTGAACCAGCCAACCTTTTGTGCCTTGCCTCTTCCCCCCCCCCTCCCATGTGTGGCCACAATCCCTGCTTGTCTATATAATTACAATTATAGGCTGGTGGGTCACATTTCAGGCTGAGTGTCTTTCCCAAAGTGGGCCCTCCCATTTTGCATTCTGTAAAATAACAGGATTAGGAGGAGAGGGGCATGCGATGGAGCAAAGGAACACAGGAAGTTCTTTCTGTCACCCACATTCTTCTAGTTTTCATACTGAGCTACTTTTTAGCCAGAGGGGATATAGATGCTAATTATCTTCCTCACCTGTTCCTTTATTTTTCGTGAAGCAGAAAGGTGTGGCTGGGAGAAAAATTCCAAGAAAATGAAGGAAAGACAGGTGGAGTGAGACAAAAATTACTGCCTTCTTTGCCTTTCCTAACTCCATTTCTTCTAAGCAGTTTCAGAAAGCCCAGAGGATGATATTCATATTGTGATTATTATTGCTATATTTGCTGTCACTAATTTTATTTCTTACCCACCCTTCACTCTAATGTCCCAGGCCAGTTAAAGCAATGTAAAATACACTAATAAATGCAGTCACAGGGATATGGTGGGTCCTGAAAATGTATATTTCAGGTGTTGGTGTGCATGCATCCTCATGTGCAACCTGGGAGCTCCTAGTTATCAACCTTCAACTGTAAACATTCTGAGCAGGAACTGCATTATTTCTGTGTTCTACAAAACACAAAGCAGCCTGCTGATGCCAAATTAATATGCAGTAGAGGAATTAAAGGTGGTGCCATAGCCAACCAGCCCATGAAGCAAGATGAGGTGGACACCTCAGGGCCTGAGGACTGCCCCACTCACGACCACTGCCTCCTATGCGGACATGCCACTCTGCCTCCTCCAAGACCCGCCTCTTCCACTGCTTTCAGCATCCCACGCCACTGCTTCCTCCACTGCTGTAGATGCATCTGTGGTGGCAGTGAGGTGTGGTGCACTTGCAGGGTAGAAGGCAGTGGCACTGGCAGGCAGGGACTTTTGCCTTAAGTTGCAAAAGGTCCCAGGTTATCTACTTGCACTCTTTTTTCTTTTTCCTGGCATGCTTTTGAACTGCTAGGTTGGCAGGAGCTGGGACCGAGCAACAGGAGCTCACCCTGCCACAGCGATTCGAACTGCTGACCTTCTGACTGGCAAGTCCAAGAGGCTCAGTGGTTTAGACCACAGTGCGACCTGCGTCCCCTTCATACATGAGTAGAACGCAGCTAAGTGGGGTGATGCCTGTACTGCAATATCGTATATATAACCCAAGCTGCAACTATGTCAAGATGAGTCCAGTTATGTACTACACATCAAATCACATGTACCCATTATACATTTGCAGCAGATGAAGCAATTAAGCACTGTGGAAAACATGGGGAACTACAACCAATCAGTTAATCCACAGCAAACCTGCATTAAGAGATTTCCCAGCATTTGTTGTTCTCCTAAGAGCAGCAATCTGTGATCTACAAATGAGAATCAGCCATGTCATTTGTGCCTCATGGTTATCCCTGCTTCATCTCCACTCCCACAAGCATTTTGCCCACTCCCTTCTCCTTTTTCCCAGTACCATTTCCAGCGGGAAGGTAAATGGCATTTCTGTGCGCTGCCTCTGGTCTCGGTGTTCCGTTGCGCCAGAAGCGGCTTAGTCATGCTGGCCACATGACACGGAAAAACTGTCGGCAGACAAACACCAGACAAACATCAGCCTGTAAAGCAAGATGGGCACCGCAAACCCAGAGTCGTCTGTGACTTAACTTAACTGTCAGGGGTCCTTTGCCTTTACCTTTTACTCATGTATGACCGCTTTTATGCAGGTCACTGTGAAATAAATAAACTGCTGCCTGGAAATTGCTCTCAGACGCTCACTCACTCACTGCAGGTAACTGGAGGGAAGGCTTGGGGCAGCAGCCCCAAGTGAGGGAAGGCATGCTGGACAGTGGCCCCAAGCCAGGTAGTGGCCCCGAGCGACTTCAAGGCAGCAGCCCTCGTGGTACACCTCTCTCTCTACTCCCCATGTGCCCATCTTATTAAAGTGGGATGCTGCCCACTTTACATGATTTCAGTTTTGTGTGTGGAATGTAACCCCTGCGTAAGAGGGGGGACACCTGTACACCACCTCACCTGACTGAACTGGTGTGGAAATATTTCTCTGCGGCTGTTTATATTTCCTGTTTCATAACCCTTATTTTATTTTGAATATTTTATGCTTCAGTTGTTCAGGGTAGTGTTTTACTTTTGTTGCTGTTTTAATTATTGCACCATTTAGGGGGGGGGGTTGCAGCACAAACCAGTATGAAAAGTATAAATAGCTGGGTTATCCATCTAGGGTCACTAAAGTGGTTATAGTAGGAAAAGTCCTACACAACAGCTGGAATGTTAACCTACTTCCCATGCCCTTAGTACATTTGTTCCACTTTATTATCTGTGATTTTAATTTTAGAAGACCGATGCAAATACTACTATTTAAAAAGCTATCTTACGATACACATATTTATGAATTCCACTGTAGTTTGTAGGCGATAATGTGGCTTTCTAAACATAAACTAATCACAAATTGTTATCTTCTCTTCCCTCCCCCCTTATTAGAATGTTAAAATGTATTAAGGAGAGCATTCCTCAGTGTGAATTTCAGAAATAATGAAAACAAAATTGACTAAATCAAAAAACCACAATGAGTGAACTCCAACTTTTAAGTGCTATGGGAACAGAACCATTAGTTACTTTAAGTAAGCACTGTTAAAATAAAATCAATACATAGTACCATCAAAATAAACACTTTCCACTACTGCTTTTTTTAAAGAGACACAAAAGAAATATAAAGTACAGTATGTCTGACATCAGCGAGTAATCACATTATTTATAGCTCTGAGAGGCAATAAGAATAATCAGGTATATGTTAACATGATCCCTTCCCCTTTTTCAAAGCAGAGCAAATGTGAGCCAACAATTCCCTCTATCTGTATCTGAAAGGTATGAATTGCAATCCACAGTAGAGCACCCCCACAAACATTACCCTTGAGGACTGTTAAAAGTTGGGGGGAAGATAAGGCCTTAAACCTCTAGATTCAGTAAAGGGTTAGAATTCTGGTGATGGCTCGCAGGGGGTGGGTAACTGAAGACACAAAAAGCTGGTAATAGCTTGGTATGTTTGATAATGGTGAGAAGGTGGCCCGTGTTGGAAGCTGCAGGGAAAAGGTGGTCACTTTGCAACAGGCTTGGGAAATGGAGGTTTCCAGGGTCACAGTGGGTGATGCTGTAAGTAAAACAGGGAGTTGTTTTTTTCTGAAAGGGGTACTGGGAAAAAGGAGAAGGGAGTGGAGAAGAAGCAGGGATAACCATGAGGCACAAATGACATGGCTGATTCCCGTTTGTAGATCACAGCTTGCTGCTCTTAGGAGAACAACAAATGCTGGGAGTAAATATATGTAACCTATATGTAAACCATATTCCATAAAGACACTGCAGTCTCTGCTGTGGCTCATTTTTTCAAAGGAAACACTAGCCCTTGTTACATGCCAAGACCCCCATAATCTCTGCTGAGAGATGCCCAGAGTGGCTGGGGAGCCAGATGGGTGGGGTATAAATAATAAAATAATAATAATTATTATTATTATTAATATTAATATCAGTAGAGATTGGGGTGGCACGTAACTAAGAATACTTTTTACATGTCTTGAAACTTGTCACAATAAGAGCTGAACCAAACAAGAAAAACTGGGGCCAGTTTTCTAACATAAATTCAGCCAACACAGCATAACAAGAAGATACAATGCCAGGTATGTCTGAATGGATTATAAACACAGATTAATCTATGTTGTGTTGCAGGAGAATGACCGCCACCAACAGGAACCCAGGAAAAATTCAGAACAAGTTCCTTATTTAGTTCAGAATCAGTCATTTTCTGTGGCTCAATTTATTATACTTTGAAAACAACACTTAAATCATTTGACTTGGGACTGGCAAGGACAATGCACCTTTGCTTCATTACAGTTCTCAAATATTTTCTAATTCCCCCCCCCCTTTTGATGCATGCTAATTAAAAAAAGAAGATGGAGTGAATTCTGTAGCAAGGTGCTCAGTGTTCGTTCGGACTAGGGACAACTCCCACAATCTTAAGACATCTCAGTGGCCTGCCTAGAAAGGTGTCTTCCACTAGAAGAATGCCTTTCCCAACCTAGCAAAAGTGCATTGTGTGAGGGGGGAAAGACCCAAACTGAATCATGCTTTCTTTTTTCCAAAACTCAAGACCTTTCTATAATCCATCAGAGTGTACATGCTGCAACCTGCAACTCCTGTTCTTCCTTATTCTTGTAATGTTCATAGTATCACAGTATAAGATACATTGTAACACTGAACTAACAAAATAATCCACTAGCTGCCACAAGAGTTCAGAGAACAGCGTTACGTACTACATTTCCCCACTTCCTCTGATGGTTCTTTGACTCCAAGCCTATGTCTTGGATATTTAGCCTGTATGATCTTAAAGAATCTTAGAGAAAATAGTAGAGCGGACTAGATTCATTGTTCACATATAACTGAATGCCATAAACATGGTTGTTGGAAGTAAATGACATTTTGCTTTATATAGCACAGTCTACAGTAACTAAAGCAAAGAGTTAAACAGCTATTCATGAAAAAACCTACAATAATGCCAGTCTGGGACTATCATGGCAAAACAAACATGCAAACAAACCTGGACTCCAGTCTGCTTTAACCTACTGAACTCAAAAAGTGCTACTAGATAACCACCGTGGTCCCCTCCAACTCTACAATTCTATGATTCATTCTTATATATATATATATATATATATATATATATATAAAAAATATCACATCACAAATTACTGAAGCTGCAATCCTTAACTTCTAGACCTCACTGAGACTTAACTTCTAAATTCACATGCACAGGGCTGAACTGTAAATTATAGAATGCTTAGCAATAATTATAATAACAGCTATTTGGATTGTCTGACAGTTTTATCAGACATAGAGCTAGAATGTAAGGCACAAATGCCAACAGATCTTAGGGGGAAAGCCTATTCTTTAGGAGACAGCAATATCCAATGGTTCACACAGTCCATCCGATGGTGGAACGTCACGTATGGTGACTGTATCTTACACACTGGATTTTAATCCGGTTAGATTCATACTTTGGTCTGTTAGTTTTATGTACAACACTTGCATACGCATGCTTCTTACAAATGTAAAAATGATATATTTTTATTTCTTATACACAGATCAATTATACATAAAAATAAAAATGGGAGCCGCATGATAATACATATTATAATGCTCAGCTAATTTTTTAGTCTGTGGGAAAAATCTGTTTTGTATTTTACATTCAAAGCAGCTCTAGCAATGAAGGAATATTTTCATCATTATTTTATCAAATGATTTTGCTTAGTTGAGTCCAAGCAAACAAGCTTTCTTTAACGTTTTTTCTTCTACATTATTCCAAAACCTCAGCAACAAGACCCCTCCCCACATACATTTGCTTATGATTTCACCCTACTTTTTCTCTTTTTGCTCTAACTTCCCTTTCATGTGCCTCTCAACTTTCATTTACTATTCATATATTTACTTTGCATACACTCCTTCTCTATCTCCAAATCATTAGTAGCTATTGTGGGGAGAGGAAAGCAGTTGAAAAGATTACTGCAAGGGCACTTTCAGACCACACTTCTCTCCTGTTCTTCCAATCTTTTCTGCATTTTTAGGGAATAAATCTCTTAAAAGTCCTGAAACTCCAAACACATTCTCTTTCCTTCTGTGTCTCTTTCAGATTCTCACCAGTTTGGCCTCAGGCTAGTTTCGTAATAATAAAAAATCCCAAACCTGATATTCAGCATGAGATCCATAACACAGCAATCTCACTCTGAACAATACGTTTCATTACAGCAGCTCTATTGACTCCTTTGCTTGAAATAGTTTGAATTTCCCACCAGCTCAGTTGTGTGATATTTGGCCTCTTTTAGGCTAGCTAGCTCTTCCTAGAGGAAACCTACAGGGCAAAGAATAGAAAGCTCATGAGCCCTGAGGGCTTGTTTCAAAGAATACAAAGTCTTAGGAAAAAGTTTACTGGAGCTGTAGTTTGGTATGAATAAAGTCTTCAACAGCAGACTATTCTGAGTGTATATTATCATCTAATTCCAGTTGCCACTTAGAGTTGTGGCATCATCCTAGAAAGCCAAATTCAAATTTTTACTGAAGCTATAATTTTGGGTGTATACGGTAATTGATAGCAGATCATGCTGAGGACATATCACCATCTAATTCCAGTTGCGGTTTTGAGCTGAGATGTCATTCTAGAAAGCCAAATTTGAAATTTCACAGGTTTTAAGAGCTCTAGGGTAACTTTCAGACAGAACTATACTGAAACTCACCCACTGTGAGTTTTTGCACGGCATATACTGCTGGTTATTTTTATGTTACTAGTCCTGGAATATCCACAGCAAATAACCAGAGGAAGAATGACTGCTGGGAGGATGCAGAAAGAAAAAATGTCATAGTATACCCCTATCAGCACAACAGACGCCTTCATCTGCCCCGGCTGCAACAAAACATGTCTTCCCCGTGTTGGTCTTTACAACCACACCAGGCGCTGTAACTCTCAAATGGTTTGACTTCATCCCCAAGGCACATTCTTCTATTGTCTCCTGAGACAGATGAACGTCAACCATTTACTGCACCATGTAAACCTGAAGCTTCTCTAAATGCATCATGTTTGAAAAAATAGGAAAGGATTTTGCAGGGTGGGGGAATAAGTTTCTTTCTCTTTGCAGCTTATCTGTGCCTAAGAAGATGGCCTGGTTCACATGCCATCATGTCAGACCCATGTGGAGTGTGAACTGGCAATCCTGTAGACTTTGCTCCTGCTCAGTTATTTTGCTGCTGTGCCACCATTAGTCTGGAGAGAGCTAAACCACAAGCATTTGTTAAGCTGGTATGCTAATCCAATCCATGGTTTAACATAGCACAGCAGCAAAATAACCAGGAAAGAGTGAAGCAACTGTAATTTTCTCCCTGGAAGATTCATGCTAAGCCATGGTTTGACTTAGCGTGATATGAAAACCAGACTTTTGTGTGATAAAAGTTCAGGGATAAAAAAACGACAAAGCAGCTAAGATTGATTAAGGTACTGCAAATTTTCTACAAAGGCTCACTTCAGATACACATGAAACCATATGTGAAATATTTAACAATAATGGACATTATGTGATACAGAATTATATCAGAATTTTAAGAAAACATTGGTTTATTATCATATTGTAAACTATTAAAAGCCAACCTACCAACTGCACTGAAAAACATTCAGTAAGACTTTCACTGAATGCTTTAAAATGTTCAACAAATTAGCAGAAAACAAACAAGCAATTAAAAGAAGTCTGCTAAAAACACAGAAACAAAAAAACCCACACCTGGGGAAATAGTTACAGTTTTCAGAAGATAGTTTTTTAACCCCTAAATTGCTCACAAAGTACATTTATTTTCAAATTACTGTATACATTTTAAAGTATTTAATTAGGACTATGTAAAGCCTCTCTTGCTTGATCTGATTTGGGTTCCAACTCAGCGATCTGGATTGACCCCCAGTCTGGAATAGATTGATCTGGACCTGATCTGACCCCTGATTTGAACTTTTATATAGGTGCATGAAACATAAATTGGATTAGCACTGCCAAAATTCAAACGTAGCTCCAATGGTTTTTGTGCTAAAAACCTTTAAAGTTTCCTTTTAATAATCTTTTATAAAAAGCTACTGGATGGATGTAATATTACACTGTATGTGTCTTGCTTGTGCACTGACTGTGTACAACACAACGTGTGCAACATTCTCACAAGACTTTCTGACACATAGGGAAACACATACACAAAATGAAGTACTAATAAAGGCGAGTTGATCCAATCTGTTGTGGACCAATTTGGGGCTTCCAAATCGGTTGCACTGTTATATATTTAATGCAATACATGTAAATATGTCTATGTTCCTGCACTAAGTAATATAGCCTTCAGTAGCTAAGCAGTATTCAATAAGATGTAAAGCCACTTAACAGGAATACCCTCTGATACAGGACGGCTTTGGGAACCATTCCTGTGTGTGTGTGTGCGTGCGTGCGCGCGTGTGCGCGTGCATGCGCAAAATGTTATGCCAGAATCAGTCATTCATGTGGATTTTTCATAAAAAATAAATTAGCAAGCTTCCAATTACATATATTTTATGAAAAAACTACACAGACAATTAATTCCAATTAATATTTTAAACATGTACAGTCATACCTCGGGATGAATATGCTTCAGCTTAAGTACTCTCGGGTTGCGCTCCACGGCAACCCGGAAGTAACAGAGCGTGTTACTTCCGGGTTTTGCCGCTCGTGCAGATGCTCAAAATGATGTCACGTGCATGTGTGGAAGTGGCGAAACGCAACCCGCGCACATGCGCAGTCGCATCTTATGTTCGCTTCAGGATGCGAACGGGGCTCCGGAACGGATCCCGTTCGCATCTAGAGGTACCACTGTATAGGAATCATTTAAGAAAATACTCCATAGGTGCTGATTATTTATTTATTTAAAGCTCCAGAACAACTTACATATCAATAAAAGTCTACTCTTATTTAAGAATGATGTTGACAAGCTGGAACATGTGCAATGGAGGGTGACCAAGATGATCAAAGGTCTGGAAACCAAGCCTTATGAGGAACAGTTGAGGGAGTTGGGTATGTTTAGCCTGGATAAGAGGAGCCTGAGAGGAGATATGATAGCCAGGGCGCTTTTTTTCAGCAGGAACTCACCAGAACTTAGTTCCAGCAACTCTCAGGTGGGCGCCATTGACATTATAAGAGAACAAGGGAGGCTTATTTATGGAGAATTCTGGCACCTCTTTTTCTATAAATATAGCACTGAAGATATCCATATTCAAATATTTATAGGGCTGTCACATGGAAGATGGAGCAAGCTTGTTTTCTCCTGCTCCAGTGGGTAGGACCTGAACCAATGGATTCAAGTTACAAGAAAGCAGATTCCAACTAAACATCAGGAAGAGCTTTCTGACAGTAAGAGCTATTTGACAGTGGAACAGACTCCCTTGAAAGGTGGTGGATTTTCCTTCCTTGGAGGTTTTTAAGCAGACCTGGGGTGGCCATCTGTTGTGGATGCTCTAGTTGAGATTCCTGGATTGCAGGGGGTTGGACTAGATGATCCTCATAGACCCTTCCAACTCTATGATTCTACAAGTCTATGATTCTATTCAGCCTTTTTTTTTTTTAGTTTTAAAAAAACCCTCTACATTGAATTCCAGACTCTACCTTCCTTTTGTAATTTAGAGTAATTTCATCTTGGACAGTGTGGTCAATGCAACCATTCATGTTACTTTAGTTCCTACTAGGACTGTGCATCAGATTCTGGTGAGTCCCAAGACCTGAACCAAATCAGGATGATTTGGGGAAATCCAGGCATTGGTTCAGTCATGTTGAGCTAAGCCTGGATTGCCATGAGTTGTGTTGTGTGGCAGCCACATAGCAAATTGGGGCTCTCAGGGGGTAGGGCATAGGAAGGCAAGGAAGGTATGGGCAGGAAGGAGAAACCGTGAAAAGGAGGAACCTACTAGCTCTTCTTCGCAGGACAAGGTAGGGATCAGTGGCTTCTTCTTCCCACCAGGCCTCTCCTTTCTCCAGTGTCCTGAAGCAGCACCACACAGGAACAAATCCTTCCATGTGTAGTGCTGTTTGCTGCTCCTTTGTGAGCGGCTTCCCTGCATGGAGAAAAGCCATTCACAAAGAAGCAGCACCTCATAGGATCCAATCCTTGTGCTGGTAAACAGGATTAGGTCCTGTGTGGCATCATTTTTGCTCCTTCACAAGTGGCCAGAGGAGGAGATAAGAAGCATTTACTCCCAGTTTTACGCAGGCTACAGTTTCTTGTGATGTCTGAACATGGGGAATTGTGAGGTAAGCTATGGTTAAAGTCAAGGTACAGGTACCCCTGACCATTAGGTCCAGTTGCGGATGACTCTGGGGTTGTGTGCTCATTTCGCTCTATAGGCCAAGGGAGCCAGCATTTGTCCACAGACAGCTTCCAGGTCATGTGGCCACCATGACTAACCCGCTTCTGGCGAACCAGAGCAGCACATGGAAATGCCGTATACCTTCTTGCCGGAGCGGTACCTATTTATCTACTTGCACTTTGACGTGCTTTCGAACTGCTAGGTGGGCAGGAGCTGGGACCGAACAATGGGAGCTCACCCCGTCGCGGTGATTCGAACCGCTGACCTTCTGATCGGCAAGCCCTAGGCTCTGTGGTTTAGACCACAGCGCCACCCGCATCCCAAGCTATGGTTAGTAAGGATCAAATTGTATTTCATACCTTGGCTTATTCTAAAAGTCTATTTTAAACAAACCGTCTGATCTCAGATGTCACAGAGAATTGTGGCTGGTTTCAAACCAGAAGTAGATATTTTTTTAAAAAACTTCTCCACTGGCTTATGAACGAGAGAAAGAAAGGGAGAATGCGTGTAATTCATTCAGGTAGTGAAAAAGCATCATTTCCTGCTATATCTGAATTGTGTCAATGACTTGTCCAACCCTATTCTGTGAATCAAAAATCCATCTTCATGATCTCATTGGCTATACCACACTTAAGTGAACTAATCTAGAAAGAGGGTTATTGTGTTCATTCACAAGGTGGGAGGGAGCATAAATCACACAGAAGAGTCAGAAAGAGGCAATAACCCTCACTCCATCTGTGAAGGAAAACATATTCCCTAGGGCCAAGTGCACCTCTTCTATATAATATGAATATGAGATGGATGTAGAGCAGAAGGGAGATGTGAACTCCAGGAAACAGGTTTTCTTTTGATGCACTGAAAAAATGTTATTTAAGGGGTGGGAGGAAGATTGGTTGTGAAGAAAGATACCACCACAAACAATACATTCCTGGGCATAGTAGAACTTACAAAGCCAATATTTTGCTTATATTTGTAGCTATTTTTAATCTAGTTATATCCCTGTAGACTTGCTTATGCAATACACTCTGATAGGCTGTGTGTTTATAATAGAACTGGAAGAAAGACAAGGAAGGAGAATTTAAGCCTGTATAATTCAGAAGTCAAACAGAGAACAGTAGCATGCAAAATGGTGACTTTCTAGTAATAAAGAGCATATATGTAGCATCTGGAATAGTATAGTGGTGTCTCCCATCTACAGCATACTAAATGCAAATTTCTTGTCTCAGTAAGGTTTCTAAAATTAAATTATTTACAGTTTGGATTGTCTCTGTAATTGTAAGAATAGCAAAAAAACAAAATCAAAAAGACAGATGGTGACAGAATTGACACAGACACCATATTTTATAAAAGAGGAAATGATATGGTAAAGGACTAAAAGCTTAAATATACTGGCCTCTGTTAAAAAAGTATATTTTTATTTATTCTTTTAAATGAGAGATTAAAAATGATTCAGTTGGACACTAGTGCAACATTCATGCGTAGAAGAACTCTAAAAAGTGCACCAGATGTCTGTTTTCCCTGTTCTTTCCCATCATCTCAAATCTACTGGTGTGCTCCCAACCCCTCTAAAATGAGTATGTTGGTAAGAAGGTATGGCAGGCAGTGTGTGTGTGTGTGTGTGTGTGTGTGTGTGTGTGTGTGTGTTCATGCAGACTCCTCATATTTACACCCAGACTTTTGCATGCCATCAAGTTACTTGCACTTGGAGCATTAGTAACTTGTATAGAATGAAGCAGGGTAGGGGGAATGGATGCAGTTATAGGGGGCGGGAAAGTGGCCTGCCATTGCCTGCCTCACTTCCACAGCAGTGTACTCAGGTTAGCAGAGCCTTGGAGCGGGCAGCTCTGCCACTTTGCACCCATTCTCAGCTTCACTGGTACGTAGCTTATTGTCCACAGAGATCCTTTGTAGAAATGGAGCTAATGCTGATGGGAACTCTGATATCCAGTTTGAAGTACAAATAAGCCAAGAGATGTTTCTGAAACCTGGCAGCCTATTCAGATGCCATTCCCCATGCTCCCAATACATTATAGCATATTTATGCATTAAAATCTGTTTAATGCATACATTTATACATTAAAACACACTAGATATACATACACAGATGCAATTATATACAAGCATGTGCCTAATTAGAAACACTGCGGCATAATAAAGGTTCTTACGACACCATGCGTAATGTAAAAAAGAATCAAATAATGCTGTTTCATGCAATATGACATCATTTCCTGGAATTAAACAATGATGGTGGAAATGCAGGTAGCCCTAAGTAATTTTCATCCTCAAACAATTCACAGATGTTTTCCTTTGTCTAGTAGAAATCAATACAGAGCTGGAACACATTCATTCTCTCTGTATCTGTCTTTTCTCTCTCAGCAAGGCAACTGCATAATACAAACAGATCTTTGTCTCATAAAAGCAACCAAACAACTATGTTGAAAATAAGCATACCCAGCCCCATTTGACATTGTTCTCCACCAATTTTACAATCCTACTGATGGTTCAATACTTGACGGCAAAATGTTCGGCTCTAACAGCACAATCCTATACATGCCTACTCAGAAGTTCCATTGGGTTCATTGGGGCTTACTCCCAGGTAGGTGGGTAAAGGATTGTAGATATGGATGGTACTAATGGTTCTCTTCTGATGCTTCTGGATCCTTTAAAAAGCCTACCCAGATATTTGGTTATCCATGTATTGGCTGTGTCACACAGGGCTACAGTGAGAGGGGAGAATTGTCTGAAATCAAGTGCAGGAACCTTGCGTCAGTGGACTCCACTGTGGAAGGACGTGTGGAACCAGAATTGGCCTCCACAGTCACTTACGGACTCATTGTTAAAACTGTGTTTATGGAAGACAATCTTACTCAGCTACGAGTGACCGCCAAAAAAGACTGGTGCAAGGTTCCTATTCCTGATTTCAGGTTATTCCAGCCCTGTAGAACCATTTTGAAAGGCTTTTCAGAAGGTGCAGGTGCTGCAGACAGGGGGAAAGGAACAAACTTTGACGGCTGTCTTCAACTCACACAACTACTGGAGACAACTCTATGTGAATGTAGCATCTCTTTCTACATGTACAGCCACTTCCGTTGTGTCTTTTAGAACGTCTGATTGGAAAAGTCTAACAACCCTAAAACACAGAAAACCTACTTCGTTGTCTTTCAGTGCAATGTTGTCTCCCATTACTATCTTTCCTCTGACAAACTCCTGATAAGCTTTTCAACAAACCCCAGAACACTTTTCTAAAACAATATCCATAGGCCACAGCCTGGCCCTGCCAGCTCCAGAATGTTAGTGGCTTCTCAGGGAAGATGCCCTCAGAGAGCCCCTATAAAATATGGGTAATTGGTAGAGACCTGTGATGGAACATGCATCTACTTCTCCCACAGTACCGATAATTACCGTAGCCCCCCCCTCCTAAAAGCACACAGACAATTTCAATGTTTCTTGCTAATGTTACCAGTGCTCTCATTCTTGCACCGATATACCTTTCTCATTTTTTAAAGGCTGTGACCTTGCTTCTAGTATCTCCAAAATGTACTCTGTCTTCCCTTTGCTGTCAGTCTCTTTTTCATGAGGGTGGGCTACCCCCTCTGAAAAGAAAGTGGAATAACTAAAAGTTGTTCATTGTGCAAAACAACTATCTCCTTCTTGCAACAAACATGCTTCTGGGTTGCTTCTGACATTAATGTCTTTTGCTGAATTGTCACTGTTTTGGTACCCTTTCTCCCATAGCTACACATAACACTACCTAGGTGCCCTGGAAGGTGACGGTGGCAAGAAGCTGAGGAATAATGGCCACTCCAGTGAATGGAGGGCCCCTTGCTCATGCATCTACCCTGTCAAACTCTCAGAAAAGGCTTAGCCATACTTACCTTTCCTCTGCTCTTTCCAGGCACAGTCTGCATTTTAAAGCTCCATGTCCAAGACCCCCCCCCTTTTTTTTTTTTGCTCCAGAGCTTTCCCCATGAAAACCCATTCTTTAAGCCTCAACCAGAGCAAATGGCAATCCACTTAAACCCAAACTGAGAACTAAAAGGCAGGTTTTTGCAGGGAAAGCTCCAGGGCAAAAAACCCCAAATGCTCAGACACTGAGCTTTTAAGTGCAGGTTTGTGCCTGGAAAGAGCAGTGCAAAACGTAAAAGACAATCACAGGCATCAGGTCTGCAGTCCATTCTTCTGTGGGTGGGATTCACCCAATGACTCCATCAGCAGAAGCCCTGACCAAGGCTTCCGTTTCTGCAATGAGGCTTTCCCCACATGCTTAGGGTGTGGATCAGGAGAACCCCCAGAACAGCAGGGAAAAGAAGAAGAAGAAGAAGAAGAAGAAGAAGAAGAAGAAGAAGAAGAAGAAGAAGTAGTAGTAGTAGTAGTAGTAGTAGTAGTTTGGATTTGATATCCCGCCTTTCACTCCCTTTAAGGAGTCCCAAAGCGGCTAACATTCTCCTTTCCCTTCCTCCCCCACAACAAACACTCTGTGAGGTGAGTGGGGCTGAGAGACTTCAAAGAAGTGTGACTGGCCCAAGGTCACCCAGCAGCTGCATGTGGAGGAGCAGAGGCGCGAACCCGGTTCCCCAGATTACGAGACTACCGCTCTTAACCACTACACCACACTGGCTCTCATTGTGTCTGGCAAGATGAAATGCTTGCACAAATGGAATATTTGTAACAGTATGACATTGAACACTACCCATAGATTTTCCTTGCACCCTGTGAGAAGTAGCATTGAATCTTATATGCCACTTTTGATCTAGCAACCAGTTATTCCAATGTTAAATGAGATGTCTCAGAGGTTTTCTATGCCAATATAGTGGCCTCTGAGGAATTTCACAGATTCTCCTGCCGGGTAGATAAGCATGGATCTTGTAAAGCCAAGCTGTTCTGGTCCCCAAGCAACACAGCTGATGAGAATATTCTTCTCTTCTTCCCACTTCCTAAATGGCAAAGCCATCAATCCAAGTCATCTAATCAAGTCAAGACTACTTTATGCAGCTTTTTGATAGATCTGGGAACGTACCAACACATCATTGGTGATTTGTCTATTCAAATATATAGCGCCTGATCCCATTCCTAGATTAATCCTGAAACGCAGCCTCAAGGCTGATCTTGAACATCATCTCAGTGTTGGCAGGATTTTGGGTCTGTAGCTGGCTCAATTCTATTGACGTATATGCTACGACTCTCCATGAGGAAGAAAGCTCTGAAGGTGAAATTGCCTTCAGAGCTTCCTCTCCATTGAAAAGAACTATGGGCACTATGGACTATGGCAATTTTAGGGTGAGAGAACAGTTGTACCTCTTTAAATACATACCTATATGCAAAGAACAAAACAATGGTAACGGTATCATATAAAAACCAGGTATGTATGTTTCCTCCATATAAACATGGGCAAGTCTTTGGCTAAAGGTGTTCTTGCATATCTATATGAAATGGCATCTAACTACTTTTGAAATTGTGTGCTGCAATTTTTAATCCCCCGTTTCCGACACCAGCCAGACTTCTACAGAGCTGATAAAGGAAACAGTGTCTTTAAACATTGAAATCCATTTGGGCAACACGTTTATTAGGATCAATCAAGTGTCCCAAAATACTGGCTTGCTTTCACATTTTCTGGATCAGTACAGATACTTTGGCTTTTTATCTTTCAGCATGTGCCAAGGGCCCTGGCCTCCCTATTGAAAATCCAAACACTCGTGAGCAGAGAGAATTTGTTCCATGGGAGAGGGCATGAAGAAGTTTGCATCTTAGCTTGCTGCCACTGAGAAGCCACAACCAGTTTTTGCCCACAACAGAGAATAACTGTATATCCATCTTCTCACACAGTTTCCTAAAATCGTTAGCTAATTATGGCAATATGCTGCTTTCCCCTTCACAAAAAAGTAAGCCTTGGTGCATACTTGATAGCCCCATCCCCTGAGACATCAATTTAAAGCAGAGACCACTGAACTGAAACAAAAGAGCACTCCTTTAAAGAACTGATGTCAGTATCTACCAGGCAACCAGGAATGTGGGTCTGGCTGCTCAGATATGCAACATGGGGCAGCGGAACAGGGCCAAAAACGTAGTCAGGCTGAGAGGAACACTAATGTGAAGGTCAACCTAAGGAAAGGAGGAAAGACTTAATAAGACCTCACTGCTCTTTAGGTTGCAGCCAGATAAAATGCTTCATCACAGGCAGGAGGAGGTGGAGTTGGCGTTTACAGCCAGGACTCTAGTTGCAAAGCTTGCAGGGGGAGAAACAGACCCACTAGACGGGAAGAACTTGTCTGGCTACATTCCAAAGAGAGACAAGACAGCCTGATCACCATGTACCTGACTGCTGGTTTGAGTTTGAGCTGACGAGTAGTTTGGAGAACCAAAACAAATAGACAACGCAATGCAGTTACCTTTAATCTGATTTCTCTCTCTCTCTCTCTCTCTCTCTCTCTCACACACACACACACACACACACACACACTATATTAATTAGGAATAACTCCAATCTTCAGACGCAATAAATGAACTGGCTCCGACCTTTCAGAGTGTAGTTAAAGGATGCTAGTTTCATACTGTGGCAACCAGCCCTGATCTCTTACTCTCCATTTTGCTGGAACAAGCCAGGCACCTCCTTTCTGCCAAGCTCCCAGGACAATATGTTCTGGGCTACATCCTGTCTAGCAAGGTCATAGAATAACTGAAGGGGTAATTTCCCCCAGTGATAGCCATCTCCCTCTGCCCCAGGAGGTGTCCACCATCTTCCCAACCCCACCTTACCTAACATGACCTGGGGTATAATTGGCTAGAAAGTGTCAGGTGCCACTCAACTTCAAGATAGGTAGAAACACTTTTTAAAATGTGATATGGCTATGCAGACCTTTCCCCTTCATTGACCATCAGAATACCATGCAACTAAACATCTATGTTGCATTACTCATGAGGAGACCAGAAGCCTGCTTGCAATTGCCGTATTTTTCAGTCCATAAGACGCACCCGACCATAAGACGCACCAAGTTTTTAGAGGTGCTATGATGCTCATGTACTGCTTGTGGGCTTCCCACAGGCATCAAGCTGGCCACTGTGTGGCCACAGTGCTGGCCACTGTCTCTGCGCAGCGCCCCTTCAGTGAAGCAGGAGGAGGAACAGAAGGGGCTCCGTTCCTCCTCCCGCTTCACTGGAGAGCTGCTTCCCTGAAGGGGCACTGCGCAGCTCTCCTGCGCAGAGAGGGAGAGCTGTGCAGCACCCCTTCAGTGAAGCGGGAGGAGGAACAGAAGGGGCTCTGTTCCTCCTCACGCTTCGCAGGAGAGGCGCTTCGCTGAAGGGGCGCTGTGCAGCTCTCCCTCTCTGCACAGCGCCTCTCCTGCGAAGCGCCATTCGCTCCATAAGACGCACTCACATTTCCCCTTTCTTTTTAGGAGGAAAAAAGTGTGTCTTATGGAGTGAAAAATACAGTAGTTTGGGATAGGATAGACTTGAGCTAAAAAGCTCCTTTTGTTTTCAGTATTCTGCTTTGTCCCTTTGTGCTGTCCTTTGCCTTCTTATTCTGAATACACATTAAATAATTGGACCACTGGGTTTGTGTGAATTATTGCCAACTCTCTGGGTTCGCGCAATAATTCTCATGGCCTAAGCCACTTGCTTCATGCTACAGAGGTGTAGGATTGAGGTCGACAGAGAAAAGCAGGATGCTGTTATCTCTAGATGGAGGACACAGGGAGATGGGTGCTGGCTCTGCTCCCCTTGTAAACTGAGAGGCATATTGGCAGAGAATACCGTGTTTCTTTCAGCCAAGGAGGGTCAAGTAAACTGAATGCTACCTCTGAGTCCCTGTGTATGTGTTTGCCTGAAATACCCCAAATCCTCTCCTGTCTGGGAGCTGTAGGATTTAAGAGGACAAGGATGGTAGCAGCAATTTCCAAATAGTTTGGGACATGACTAGTCTACTTTGAAAGGCAGTTGTGTAAGGAAAGGAATAAGCAGGCTGCAATCCAAAATGCAGTTATACACATACAAGTCAAACCAAGTTCAGTGGAAATTACACACTCATGACTAGGGCAAGGCTGCAACTTTAATTTGCATTGCATAACCAAATTAGAAGTATTTTTACAAACCCAAATTAAAAGGCAGCTTTCAACAAATCTTGCAACAGGAATTAATGAAATGTAAGGTGGGTGTGAAATAAGGGAGCTTAGTGCTTGTATACTGCAAAAATCCATAAACCCTTATTTTTAAAAAAATTAAATAGGGTTAATCTATGTTTAGATCTAAAGTATACATATGACATCATTTAAAAGGAAGCTGATTGACTGGAATGAAATATGAGCTTTTCTGTTGTCTCTGCTGCAGGAAAAGTTGGATGACTAAAGGTAAAAATCCAACTATTACATAGTTCCTTCCTCTATGACTGCCGCCTGTTCTGATTATATGCATCTATTTTCAAAGAGCTTCTACGCCATGCAGTAAGTTTTTCTGTGACTGCTATGATAAGGAAACCTTTAGCTCAAAAGCAGTGTGAGCAAGAGGTATCTTTGTACACAAGCACTTCCTGTTTTCATTCCATGATCAAATATGTTCTTTGCAGGGCAAACAGGGGAGCACTTGAGGGAGGAAAGCAGAGATTTCTGAGAGGCTAATTGAGTGTACTAAAGAGCTGTTTGGCATGGAGGGAAAAGGAGTTTTCCAAGGCTATGAATAAAGGCTGCATGGGTCAGATTTCTTGCTGTTCCTTTTCTTTAACTATCTTTGAAGTTAAATAACAACAGCCTTGATGTCAGGTTTACCTTTCTGATATCATAATCTTTATGTACTACTGAGAAGCTTATACTACCAGGCTAGGATTTCCTTTACCCACTCAAATACTGGATATTATCCAGAAAAAGCATGCACATTTTCTAGCAATTCATCCTAAGATCCTTTCATCTTCCTGTACCATTGTAATACTTAATGTAAGGCAGATACCAATTGCAGAATGAGAACACGGTTGAATTATTATGCAAGCACTGGAGGTTTCTATCCTCAAAAACTTTATACGTAGCTTGTTCTTGGTATTATGGAAGTTGTTCCAAAAAACTGAAATAGTGGAAAACTACTATATACAGTTATGAAACAATGTGATGAAAGTCAGTCAGTGGGACAAATTAATTCATGTAGAGTTATCAACCAAGATCAACATGTCATTTTAGCAATTTTGGAAGTAAAATAGTTCTTAAGATGAACCATATTGCCTATTTATAAAATATATATTCCAAAAAATTCACCCCAAAATGAGCATAATTAATTGAAAGTGAATAACCTTACCCAGACATTTCACATTGCACAGAAATTTTTGAGCTTAGTTTAAAGCTTAAAGCAAAAATGGCTTGCCTCCTAGGCAAAGCAGAGGTTAATGATTTTTGTCATATTGAAACTAACAATTGCTACAGTTGGCCTTTAGTATTTTATTTGTGCTTTTGAGGTATTCAGAATAGGTGACAATAGCTTGCAGTTGAGAACATATGTAGAGAGACCCCTGTGGCTTATGGAAAAAGTTGCTCCATGCTGGTTGGGAGTTTGAAAAAAAATACAACCAGAGTTCTTTTATGTCCCTTTCATTAATGAGAATGCATGAATGTCAAAATGCACCAATGGGCCATTCAAGGGGCAAAGCCTTAGCAGCCCCTTCTTTAAGAACACATCCTGTGATGTAAAATACATTTGCTTAACAAATTAAAATAATGAGATAATTCAATTAGTTTCTTTGAAAAAAGAAAGAGAAAAAGGGTACATTGTAGGATTATTGTAATACAAGACCAGGTCACAGAGGACAAAAGAGTGGACAAACCTATTTGAAATCAGGTTAGAGCAGTGGTGAAGGAAAACCATTTAAATTTTCAGACTCTTTCTATTATGAAATTTACTTGAGAAAATATTTGTAAATTATAGTTTACATTCATAGCAAGACCAAAGTTGTATTTTGAAGGAACAAACAAATCAGAAAGAAAAAAGAATGCTGGAACTGTTTAAGGAAAGAGTTATTTTCCTTCTCAGCATGTGTTTATGGCAAAAATCTTTTTGAATTTTCATTGCACTAGTCAGAGGTCTCCATTATCAGTTCTCAGGTCTGAGAATTATAGCACAGTAAATCTTTCAACACCTACAAACTCATTAAAACCTAGATGGCAAAGAGCTTTTTTTTTTTTTTAGCTTATGCAAGGACCATCCTCATCAAAGCTTACTGCATTTCCTTAGTTCATCTGGTGTGAGGCAGAGAAACATGGTGGAATTTCAGGCATGCTAAAAACCATGAAGATGTTATTCAAGATATGCGAGATATAAATTATCCTTTTGGCAAGCATACACTAAGCACTTTCCACACAACGTTTTAGAAAGAAAAGGCAGTGGCAAAAATCCATGGGGATGGGGATGACTTAGTGAGAGTTGGGGAAATTAATATGCAAGCTTATATGAAATAAAGTGGATTATTCATAGCCCCAAGTTTTTTCCAGCATCAGTGTGCTGCTCTTCTAACCACTTCCTTCAGTTAAAAATAAAAAAAACCCTCTCCCTCACACTCACTCAACTTCCAAATTAAAAACATTTTACAGGTTAGTAAATCTCCAGCTGAGGTGATGTAGCAAAGAACAGCTGTGAAGTAATTTTGATAATGATGAGAATAATAAGCAAATGGCAAGGTTCAGGGCTTTGCTGTTGCAGCTTCAGTGCTCCTGAATAGATAAAAGTGATTAAATACTCCTGATTATCCCTGACCAATATGTAATGGATTTACAGCCCTTTCAATTAGTCAGTATTTGCTTAGGACTCATTATTTTGTCTTTGGTTAAGTAATCAGCCCAGAGACTCATGTTCTGTCTAATTCCTCTGAGCCAAGTAGGTACTACAGGGCACCTGACCTTTGAAATGGCCATAGCTGGAAGGCAAAAATAACCACTGTTCGAGCAGAGGCACTGGCTATTCTGGCTAATCCTGACCCTACAGGCCAGATCAATGCACCTTAGTTTGCTAATAATGTTCTTACATCAAAATGATGGTTTAAAACTGGTATTTAACGCTACCCAACCCCTTCAAGCTGTCCCATCAGCAAAGATGCTTGGTAGCCACCACTGTAAATAAAAGAGGTACCTGAATCACTCCAGGAACCACGAGACAGTAACTAATATCTACCACCACAAAAAATGTGTAATTTTAACAATCACAAAATGAACCCTTGTGTGTGATAGTTAACCACACTATCCTTTTAAGTATTAGCCCAAACAAAATGGAAGGGAAAGTGAACTGATAATTTTACCATTTTCCACCATTTCCAAGTAAAATTAAGAGAGCTACTACTTCTTTTGTTAAAATGTATTTTGATGCCTAAGTAAAGCTGTAATAGTCAACAGAACACCAACACATAAAACCAATTGCAAAACAGGAGGATAAAGATAGATTGCTACTAAAAGTGTTGTTTTTTCACGTTTACTCGCTTTCCCCCAGAAGTGAATATGGCTAGCTTTTAAGATAATGGACTTGAAGAGCAGCTTAAATAGGTGCTTTAATCTCCCATAGAACTGAGGAATTAGAAAAACTAAACGCTGTCTATATTTTGCATGTAAACCAACATAGGAAAAGTTTTCAAATGAATTCTCTGACTTCATCTACCTCTTGCAATGCATGTTGGAATATACATAGTATATGTGTGTTCCAAAAGCAACATAGGTCCACCATTTAGAAGCCCTAGCATGGGGGCTGTTCAGAATCCCACACTGATCCTCACTAACCATCATCAACCACTCAGCAGGCCTGCTTGGTTTACAGTGGACTCCCGAAATATTATTTAAGCCTGCCTGGACATCCCGTGGTGACTATTCTACATCTCTGTTTCTGATGATCGCTCACCATAAACAGTTTCAAATAAATAAATACATAAAATAGTCTCTCTAATTGTACAGTAAAATGGCAGTCCTTGAAATGAATCCCATTTTGCACTAGGTGTGATGCTTTATACTCAAGGTACATAATATATAATAACTCCCAAATATATTCCATTGCAGAGAACCAACTTCCAACCACCCAAAACATTATCCTAAAATGTTGAAAGGGCTATTAAAAATAATTAGACGTGTGTAAAATACTACTTCTTTTTCTTGCATTCACTTACTGTGAGATGTTGGAACAGCCATGCTCTCATGATATTTGTTGCTACTTTGGGGAAAATTCCTCTTTTCTTCTGCCGCTTTTTATCCTTGTCTGGATCATCATCGTCCCCTGTGCCGGGAGAGGCTACACTGTTGTCTAAACCATCCCCTAATAGAAAAAATGGGGTGAGAGATAATAAACAAGAAATATAAGCCAATCTGAATAATCAGATTAACTACTAAAGCACTAATGAAGTGTCATTCATATATGAAAAAATCAGGCATGTTCAATTTCTTATTAAATATGATTGCTGATATAGATATATAAAAATTAGAAATCATGTCTCTCCAAATACTAATTTTGTGCCTCACACACGCACAAACCATTAATTCAATTATAATTGTTTGCTTGACACAGTGCAATACTTCTTTGTCAATTATGAAATGCAGTGTGGGAAAACCTGCCACACAAAAACCTATTTACTGTAAATGCATTCCCTGCAACTATGCTGAATATATGATGAAGGTAATCAAGTTAAATGTTCTGTGGTCTATATATTCTGGGCCCTCTGCATAGGTGACAGTAAATGTGTCACTGTTCAGAGCACATAACACACTGCCAGCTGAACCCCTCCCCATTTACTATCATCTCCCCACTCACACACATGCACACGCACACACACTTGTATGACCCTCAACATAGTATTTGCAAGACATGAAAACTTATGTGCCTGCATCAGTGATCATTATATTCTGCTTCTTTTTATTTCTTTTTTTTTTAAGGATGCACATCAAGGTAGGGTGCTTGCTTAATCAGAACTTTCCATGAACATCTTTCTCTTCAGTGCTTTTCCCTGGCATTAATTGTGCATTAGCAAAAATCATTTACTTTTAACAGTCATAGTTATTTTTTCTTGCCCTCCAGCAAAAATGCCTTGAAAGCCTGCCTGGAGGGCATCTAAATTATGTATCTGAAAAACTCTTCTGGCAAGGCATTGCAGGACCCCTACTTTCTTAAAATTCATACGAGCACGTCTTCCTGTTTTTGGGAAGGCATCAATCAAGAGCAGCAATATATGCCATATTCCTACATTAATATTTGAACTAATAACTTTTAAAAAAGGAAAGAAACAAGATCCGACTTGTGGCATAATCAAATGCAAAATAAATGAAGAATACTGGGACAGCACTGAGACTTTATAGATTGCTGTGTTTTCCTTACACATCATTAGCCTGGAGCCACACGAAAGAGGAAAACAGAGAAGTGGAGAGTTTATGCTCCCTGCTGGTGTTTAAGAAGCCGAGGTCCTGGAAGGACATCTGGGAATTGCACTGAGACGGTGGTTTTTGTAATTTAAGAATAGACATTCATTAGCAGTAAATGCCATAAATCCCATGCTAAGTAAAAACCTTGTCCAAGAAAGCCTAAAACAATAAACTCTGTGCTCAATGTAGCCTGAGATAGACGCTCCATAGCTTCCTGAGGAATGCTATAGACCCATGAACTAATTCCTATAGCCTCTTCTGGATCTTTAGTGCTGCTAAAACAAACACATTACCGATACATAGAGACTATTTACCTCAAAACTTTAAATTCTATTTCACCTTTGTTTATGGTGCCCACACACATTTCTTTAAAAAAGAAAAGGCAAAAACAACTGGGGAGGGGGAAATACCACCACTCACTTCCCCCCCTCTAACTAGAGAAACAACAACAACAAAAAAGGCAGAGCAAAGAGCTAGCAGATTAATTTTATTGACATTTCCATTTTCACTGCAATGTGATACCCTCCATCACATAGAAGAGATGGTCCTCACTATTTACAGAATGACAGGCCACTTCATTACAACTACCCTGCCCCAAGGCTGAGTAGTTCCTTTCCATCTGCCCAAGGACCTGAGTCAGACCCCTAAGTTGCTGTTTTCTTTTTCTTTGACTAGAAGGTAAATTGAAGGTGTGGACAGTGATAAAAGAAAAAGACAGGAGTTTATCACGAACCAACCTTTTCCGGCGAGGAAAACATATTACTTTGGAAGAACTCCTTTTCTTAGTGGCCCACCACCCGACACCCATGCGTGTGCAAGCACAAATACACACCCTTTTCCACTGACTATGCCAAGGAACTGCTGCAAGGCAAATTCTCACAAACACTAATGGCTTCTGACTGCTCCTTGGCAACCCCAGCATTTTAACCTGGGTGGATGTGCACTCCAAAATACAGGCACTAGAGCTATCTCATCAGCTGTTCATGTGACACAGATGGAGAGTGGCTATTAGGAGCCAGGCAAGGGGCCTTGGGGATCTGAGGTGCTGTACTGTAGCCTCAGGCAGTTTTGAAAAGCAGTACCCAGAGATGGAGGGAAAAGAACAATCCACGCCAAAAGTGCAAGTTCTGAAATGAGTCTCTTTTTCTATCTATTGTCTAGATAAAGATATCTTTGTCTTCTTTTCTAAAACCTATGAATGTATGCACATAATGCATGTAGATATAAAATCTTCTTTCAATCTGTCTCTCTTTCTTGGTCAGGCACACAAATACAACAGAAACACGAGAGAGAACAATTCTTGTTTCTATCCAGGCATTCAGGAACACCTTAATGCTGCTTTTTGTGCAATGCTTCATTTGGAGCTTTCCAAGAGGATCAGTACAGTGCTTTGATTATGAAAAAGGCTAATAATAGGTGGTTAGATATTCAGATTCATCCTCCATAAGTTTGGCTGAAGTTTACAGAGTCAATAGGCTTGATCTAGTGTAAAATGTTAGAGATTAATTACCAGTCTTGATCCTCTCTCCATTCATATAACGAAAGAGAGGGAGAGGGGAGAAAATTATCTAATAGGAGCAAGAGACAAATGAAAATTCTGCAAATCATCAATAACTGAGTTCCAATAGTCTATAAATAGTATGCACTGTAAACCTTAAATAAGACAACTACATTAGTGATGAAAGAATGAAAGTGAAAACTTGTGGCATGGTAAAATTAGAATGCATTTCATAGCAGTTACACGAGTTACAACACTGCAAATAAGATCAGAACTGGAATTTAGTCTGTCTGAAATGAGGAAAATAAAACAGGTTATCTGTGAAATATTACGAAAAAGAGGAGCATATGTCTATTTTATACAAGTCCCGCCATCCCTCACCAATCTTGCTGTACTGAATGAAAAACTAAAGGCAGAGCAGCAAAATGAAATCTTAGCTGTTGAGCATGTGACACAGTGCAATAATTACAAACTGATTTTTGCCAGCCATGCCACATTGGCACATACCAGAAGGGGCGAAAGTAATTTTCTGCCTCATACTCCATTGCCTTATGAACTATGTACCCATTTATGCCTCTCAGACAAGTTGCTGAATTCTTATTTGGTGCAGTGTTATCTTTGCACATGTGAAAATGGATACACAAATATCTAAACCAAAGAGAAATGTCTTGTGGTTACAAAAGGATCTCAGCCAATGTAAAATGCCTTATAACATGCCACTTTCTAAGCACTATTCACTACTCTCCGTTAACAAAAATGCATGGTGAGAACTGAGCACAGGGAAAAAGAATGTCAGAAGGCACTGGCAAAAAATTTTCCCTGAAGTGGGATGGGGGGGAGAGAGAAAGATGGTCATTTCTGGAAGGATCATTCATTCATTTGTACACTGTGGTTTAGCTTTCAAAGTCCACAGACCTCAGGGATCTTCGGGGAATGAAAGATCCAGTCCCACAGAGGGTTTGCCTCTACATTGCTTTTCATGTTATCCACTCTCCACCCCCATCCCCCGCAGCAGCAAGGCACAATGCTGTCAATGTTCCTCTAGATCTCAGCCACTGTGTGCTATACAGTGTACCACTCCTCAGGGATAGAACAGAGAAGATGTATTTAATGCAGTTCCTGGCAGCACTATCTCCCACTGGTTCTCTTACTTTATTTCGTTCCATTTCCAATGATAGAATAGATAGATGATAGATAGATAGAATTTATATACCGTCCTATACCTGCAGGTATAACATGTGAACATGTAATATGTGAAGAGGCCTTTTCATTACACACCTACTCTCTTAAACTCAGACCTCAATCCTACTTTCTTCAGCTGGACCCTCAAGTTCAAATGAAGTTAGAGACCAAGACAGTTTCTTTTAAACCAAGACAGTTAAAATTATTCCTCACCCCACTTAATATTATAAAGTCGGCTATTTTTGAGCTATTTTCTCTTTTTCTCCATGCTTTTTTGTGACTCATAGAAGGAACAAAATCATTACACTGACACACACCACCTTCTGCATACAAATAGATATACTGAAGAATGAGAAGTTCTGATATGTTCCAAGATCAAGACTTGTTATACATATATTTAAGTGTGTGTATACATTTGCACATTACTTTTCTTAGGCTGGAGGATGCACAAGTCATTTGAATAAGAGGGACTTAGTCAATGGTACAACATCTGCATGGCATGATAAAAGTGTCAGGTTCAATCCCTGGCATCTTCAGGTAAGAGACCTGGGATAGCTCAGTTGATAGATCATGAGACTCTTAATCTCAGGTTCGTGGGTTCAAGCCCCATGTTGGGCAAAAGATTCCTGTACTGCAGGACATTTGACTAAATGACCCTCCTCACTGTCCCTTCCAACTCTACAATTCTATGATTCTCTGACTGGAAGAGACCCTTGTCAACCCTGGACAATGCTGAGCTAGATGGACCAATGGTATGGCTCAGCATAAGGTCAGCTTCCTATATTCCGATGGTCTACTTACATCCCATGGCTTGTTTTTAATTAGTTACACAGACTTTAAGCAAAAACACATAGGGATAGTTGTTCTACTAGGCTAACACGACTGCCCATAAGACATTTTTAAAGACTTTGGAATCTCATGGATGAACATAAAATATATTAATTCTTAATTTATGGGGGGAAAGTTAACCCACTCAACTCCAAAAAGGATTCTCAATGTGTGTCAAATAATAAAACATGCTCGTAATAATGAGACATGTCTGGACTTTGAAACACTACCACAAACATCAAAACCATCTCAGTAACACCAGAGGAACCCTAGATATGAAAAAATGCATTTCCCTCTTATCATCTTAGTTTTACCATCTCCATGTAAGCCTAGCCTACAGCTAGCCTTCATTTTTTTTCCTACAGAAGAGGAAGAGGGAGAGCAGGCACATCACATTTGCTTGTATCAAGAGAAAGTTATTCTAAAAATAATGCTGCTCATTTAAAAAATGTTTTGTTTTTTTTTAAAAGAAAGGAATGGTTTCATGCCTATGCTGAAAAAGCACAGATTTTAAAGTAAAAATTAAATAAATATTGCCCTGAGTTTAACACAATGAAAGACTTAAGATAACTGCTTAGGTGAGCATATTATTTGGCTTACTATTTAGATCTATAACCTTTTGAGTACTGGCAGTACAATGTGTTGGCCCTCATTCACAGAATAACCCTGGAAGGAAAGCTACAGAAAGCAAATTAAAGCCGAAGGATAGTGATTTGCCCCGAAACTAAAATGGATGTGAGTAATCCAACATGCAGACGAACATTTGCCCTATTAAAGCTCAACGTCATTTCCGCAATGCCACACTGGTTCAGTGCCACACTGGTCCCTCTAGTGCCACAGTTTATAGAACACGCAGCCAATCTCTATTCACATCAAGAAATCATTACTCCACCTCTTCCCAAGACTGAGGTCTAATTTATAAACTGCACCAAATTTTACATGGTGGTGGTGGCGCTGCTGTCCTTAACCATGCAAGTACCTCTTTACCCATTGTTGAAAGAATAGGTGCCCATATAGTTTGGGCTGATTATAGCCATGCCCAAGAAACTCCACAGAAACAAAGGGTCTCCAGGGCATGGATATAATTGGCCCAAACCACATGGCCACTTATTCATATATACATCTAACTATACAAAAAGACATAGTGGTGTTCTGGATTATGGCAGCAATGGCTGACACCACTAGCGCGATATGCCAACTGGGTCTCTTCAATTAATCACCTCCAGGGAGAATGCAAACTGTGGGGCTTTTGTGAACATTAATGACATCTAGTTCTAGCCTAGGATTCCTCTGCAAAGTACACATTTGGTAACAATTCAAATCTATCTGGAGGAAGATTCTTCTGCTAGTACATTTTCTGTTTGTGGCTTGCGCCCATGCAAGCAATAACAGGTTTGTGGTTATAGCTTAATTCTGTGAGTTCCTGTGCTATGTAACAAATACCATATAGGGAGCACAAAACAGTGTTATAATGCTTACTGTTGGCCTCCTGCAGATCACAACAATCTGGTTTAGCAATGCAGTCTAATGTTGCTATACCACTGTCATCCTTACCAATGTAGCAGCACTTGAAGTATTATTTGTGGTGTGATTCTACAAAGACTTACTGCTCCTGTTCACTCTTCAAAATCAATCACATAAACAAGGATCAGCTCAGAACTGGAAAGAAAAGGGGTGTGATAGCACCCCAACCTAAAGGTTTTTAAGTCTGCACCCTGCCAGCTAATTCTGCTTAAGTTATGGTAGCAAATGGCATATATTATCGTAAGATGGACATAACCCACTTGTACAGAAGAGGACACTGTAGCTACATCAATGTATTCTGCTCCGTGACCTGCCACTCATGATATTACTCCAAGGGTGGCATTCAACTACGTGTTACTCATTGAAATTAATGGACCTAACATAATGATGTTCATTAATTTCATACTGCCCTGTGTTACCATTTTATTAGAGTCAGCAAGTTAGTTGCTCATTTTGTAGTTTCTCAGCTAAAACCCCGAAAGGAATATGAACTATCCCCTTTTCTGACCAAGTTAATGTCTCCAATGTGTTGGGACTTATACCTGTTGGACTGATAAATTTGTGAACTACCCTTATTGGCTTTCTGTTCATTCCTTTTACCTATAAACCTCTAAGAATAACACCTACAGATAATTAAAGGAAGTTGAAAATTTTGTCCCAGTATTTACCTACTGCACAACTAGGCATTAATGTAAACTTTTGAATTCTTATTTTTATTTCTTTGGGAGGTTCCAAAATAGAATATTATGAAAATCTGTTAATTGTTGGGCTCTCTTACAATCCTGCTGTGCTAAACTGTCTAGAAATGTTAACATGAAAAAAATTCTTCGGTTTTCTTCCAGTGACTAGTTCATGGCCCAACGCAGTGGAGTAAAGAGAAGGATGAAATACTTTAGTTTACATGCAACATTTACTAACTGTGTGGGTTTTCCAACATTAGAGAAGGGACAGTGACCCATGCCACCTTTTTCACACTCAAAAGGCCGCTGAAAAAAACAGTCTTCTTAGGCTTACCTCAAGCTTCTCTGGCCCTGAACACCCTCCCCCCAGGGTATGAGTAGAAAGAGAAAAAAGAAGTGAATTTAAGCTCCTTTCTCTTCAACTTTTCAGGCGGTATAAGCAGCATTTAGCAAATTCAGCCCCCAAATGGCTCCAAATGCTCTGAGCTGCAGGGGCTCATCCTTTGTTAGTCTCCCTCTATTTACACAGGATTTACACAGGCTATCTACTGAAGAGACCACATGTTTCTGACAGAAAGCACTTTCATTCATAGTGCATCAGGCAACAGGATTGTAACCACTGCAGCTTCATGCTGACCTGAGATTAGGGATTTCGGCAACATTGAGATGATAACAATCTACTAACTAACCCAAAATTATCCATGGAGATTTTTCTTCTTCTGACACTCACATTATAGCTAATGTGGTCATAGAAATGAGATTTCTTAAGAAAGCTATTAAGAACCAGCTATTGTCAAGAAAACCCCTCCCTCCTTTCAATAAACAGGAGGAAAGAAAGTATATGTTGCTGTGGGGGCGGGGGGGGGGGGAATCAGACTGCTATTTGGATTTAAACCATTTCACCCAGTGGCTGAAGACAAAAGTGTAAAAGAAGACAGATGGACACATATGTAAATGTGCTTCCATTTTCTCCCTGTCGCTAACAAGTTAGTTAATAGTATAGTTTAATCATGTCTTCTCTGTTAATTCATTTTGGTTAACTAGTCATCAGCAGCAGCCTAGTAACACTCCAGGAACATGCTCATTCACATTTATTTCCTTGCTACAGTGCTCAATTACCAACCATGTAATGATTAAGACATTTTAGACTCTACTTATCGGGCATGAATGCTGAAATCTTATCTGAGGGGGTCACTTCACACAAGATGATTTTCATACATGGATCTCTCTACCACATATACATTTCCTGCATACACGTGACAAGTAATTTTGTTGTGAGAAGAAACCCTGTTTTTTCTTTCCAACTCCATCTTTAGTAAATCTTATTTTAATTTTAAAAGCTTTTCCCATATGCACACATAGAAATTCCACATAGGCCAAACATACTGAAGTCTCATAGGAAAAGCCATAATCCTGCCCACCTCAAACTGGTGAAAATTAGAATCTTAAAACAAAACACATTGCTCATACTCTGCAGCAATCATTAAATTTTTTTCTAATTTATAATAAACAGACATCTCTGGTCGGTATATATGTAAGTACATAGTAGATGTTTTAAAGTTCTTCACAATATATCATAATAAAGCTCTGCTGAGCATCCCAATGATTCATTTTTAGTGAGCTCTCAAATGCCCTTTACTACAGTTAATGCTCAGATTTTATTAAGGAATAGAACAGGGACAAATGCCCACTTAAGTTCCAGCTCTCAAATTCAGCTCTGCTTGCACTGCACTATCTAGTGCTAAAGCTTCTTAATGTGCTTTTCACCTCCCTTGTGTGGCATTTCTGCGAACACAGTTCACAATTTCCAGCCCCAAACACAGAAGGCTGCTACCCTTAAGTCATCCAAAGAATGTGACAGATACTATCATGGCTCTTGCTGCAACAAGAAGAAACAGAAAGAGAGAGACCAAGAAGAGGAAGACCATAGTGATCAGGTTACCAAAATCCATAGACACTTTCCCACAATGTTACTGAATGCTATAATTAAGATATTTGAAGCTGAGGGTGATCTAGGGAACATAGTTTAGAAACTGTATGACACCAGGATCCAGTCTTGCTTTTCTTATTCAGATTTGACTCACACTGATTTTTAATGGCAATCTTACCCAAGTAAAGCGAGCCAGCTCAGAGCCTTGTCATACACAAGCTAACAAGCATGCAAGCATTCAGCTAAAACATTCTACTGGTTTCTCACTGAGAGCCTTATTAAATCATGCTCTTTTATCTTGAGTTAATAATTCAATGGGCATTAGAACTGGGCTGGCACAGCTGTATTCAGTGGAATTACCATCTTGTAAAAAGGTAAAGGGACCCCTGACCATTAGGTCCAGTCATGGCGGACTCTGGGGTTGCGGCACTCATCTCACTTTATTGGCCAAGGGAGCCGGCGTACAGCTCCCGGGTCATGTGGCCAGCATGACTAAGCCGCTTCTGGCGAACCAGAGCAGTGCACGGAAAATCTGTTTACCTTCCCGCCGGAGTGGTACCTATTTATCTACTTGCACTTCGTGCTTTTGAACTGCTAGGTATATCCTAATGCTTCTACAAAGATAGATCCCATAGTTCAATTCAATGTAATTGCTTTCTATGAATAAGCATGCTATTTAAACGCTGTACTTAGAAAAAAACAATTTTTAGCAAAAGGGTTAAACAGAATTAGTTAAGTGCCCATATATTTTTAAAACAAGTTACTTCATCAGCTTTTTAAAAGAGTTAACTGGATATAATTGTCCATATAATTAAAATTATTTCCATTAGAGTGCAGTTTTTAAACAGCCTATTATGTATAAACTAATAACTGTATCTGAGTGTTAGGTTAGCCATGATTTTGTTTCTTATTTTCCCTTTTGCTCTGTTTATCTTCTGGGCCCTTGCCTGTAAAAGCCTGTGTGAGAGTAGGTTTCTTAGGCTATGATCCAAAGAATCCAATTGATTCAGTACATCTAAGAAAGCTTTTGACTTCTTACTCTTCCCCACCTGCCTTTTCCCCTGTTCATGCCACATTATAACTGAGGAGCTATTTGTCATATAGCATGGACATCAGCTGTTGCCTTTAGAAATCCCATTGTACAAACACAAGCTCTTTTGAATCTTGGCCTTAGTTATCAGAGCACCAAGAAGGCTCATTGGTTGGGTTTTCAGTGGTGCATACAAGTGCACAATTGTTACTTTGAGGTTTTTAAACAGAGGTTGGATGGCCATCTGTCATGTATGATCAAGGTGATACTCCTGCATTGCAGGGGCTTGGACTAGATGACCCCCGGGATCCCTTCCAACTCTACAATTCTACGTTTCCATGATTAGGGCCACTAATTATGCCCATCAAGTAGTTAGTTACCCCATGCTTAGCGTTTCTACATACACCTGAGACCTTTGACAGTCTGAAGTTGCCATTCTGATATAATGATGTTTGTTACTCTTTGATAAGTGGATAATTTATCATGTTAAACATTGTATTGCTTCATAGATTAGAACATGTTCCTTTATGAAGCTGGATAGCTCAACTGGTACAGTATGAGACTCTTAATCCCAAGGTTGTGGCTTCAAGCCCCATTTCAAGTGAATGCAGAGGGCTGGACTAGATGATCCTCGTGGTCTCTTCCAATTCTGCAATTCTATCATTCTATTTCATCTTTAATGGTCGGAAAATGGGTATTTGTTTTAAAGAAGGGAAGGGAACATTTTAATGAAGAGTAGTTTACAACAGAAAGCATTGTTAAACATGCAGTTAAGTACCACTGCCTTTTTATATAATGGCCATCTCTGTTGTAATGGTACCTAGTACAGTAATATTACTAGTGCTCTATTAATATTCTCATTAGAAACCTCAATTTTAAGATTTTATTACTCAGGTATAAAATTTTAACCACCTAACAATGGCAACTAAAAGCACTTTGAGCCACTTTTAGAAAAATTATAGTTCGTGAATTTGTGTGTGCATGTGTATGAATTTATATATAATTTCAACTGCATTTTAATTATATTTTGTAACTATTATTTACCAATGTTAGAATTTCTTTAACAAAATTTAACAATCCATATGTTCACAGTATTGCAACTGTGACAGCAACAGAACACTCTGAGTCAAACCAGGAACTATTTACGAATTATAAAGCTCTCTGATGTGATCTAGATGAGAATCTTAAATTGCTACAATATATATAACAAAACATTCTCAGATTGTCTGTTTGTGAATCTTTTCTGGGTCTGTGTCACTACAATGACAATGATGCAGCAGCTAACTACCTGAAAGCAGGATTATATATGCAAATTGAATGTAAATGTTGCAAAACTGCAGTAAAACTGTTTGACCCTAATAGAGCTGAAATGATATACTCTCCCATAAAGCATTATTACTAAAAATGCAGTAAGGCATAACAGCTTGTTTTAGGAGGAATAACACCCCCTCCAGCTCACCGAAAGTTATAGAAGTGACTATTGTGTATTAGCAGCAGTATAATCAGTGCTTTTCCTCCCCTAAAATTTGTTTAGGGTTACTCTCATTTTCCTACTCATATTGAAATACTGCCCCTCAATGAGGCCAAACTTAGATTCACAAAATGTTTAGGGGTATGGTACCCCTGCATCCCCCCAGAAAAAAGCACTGCGTATAGTTTAACAGGTCTAACAGGTCATACTATCAACAGCCATGAAATCTTTACAATGAAGCAGGTGCTAAATAGCTTTTCAAAAATTAGTAAATAACCTGCATTCTAAATAAACAAATGGTAAATATATGCATTGCCCAGAACCCTCCCATACTGCATTCACTTTGCCCTCACTCCCCAATCCTGGCAGATAATTCCCAATAAATTCTATGTTGAAATACTGAATTGCCCAAAAGCCACACAAGAACTACCAAATCTGGAGTTACTGTCTGAAGCAGTTGCAACAGCTTCCTTGCTAGGGACAATAAGCCTGAACTACCTTGTTCCTCCCATGACAAGATATAGGTCTGAATTATCATAGCTGCCGTGAATGTTCCAATTAGTCAAAGTAGCTTCAGTGGTTGTTAAATGGCTGCTGAATGTCGTATGTCTTGGGCATGTTTGGGGCTCAATGGGGCTAGGTTGCTTATGCTGCCACTGGAGGATGGAGGGGTGATGGTGGTTCTAACTTAGTGGCCCTGTTTGCGTCAACTAGTGGACCATAGTTAGAAGCAAACCATGGCTTGCTGTGAAATAGCAGCATCCTAGTCCTCACTGCTGCGCCTTCCCTGCACTTCTCTTTGCCAAGCTGAGAGGAAACAACTTAGAATTATGCACAGACCAGCACTTGTAGTTTGTTTCTCCCAAACATACCATGCGTATCAAGCCATGAACCAGACCTTGGCTTCCACATATAGTCTGTTTGGAGAGAAACAAACGCCGTGTACTGATTTGCAAATAATGCTATCCAGCTCACTTTAGATAGAGATTCCATTTTCAGTCTGAGACATTGCATCTCTGCCAATCTCACCAGGCACACAGCTCATCAGTGGTGGCTCCATTTCTGGAAACTGCCTTGTGTCAAATCTGTTACTTCTGAATGAGTCTGGCATTAGTTTGGAACACTCCGCTGCATAAATTGTGGCTAGGAATCTTTATTCAGAGTGTGACACTGAATGTGGCATAACGATGAGAGGAAGATATTGCATGCTAAATCTGGAGTGTGGTGTAATACCAGCTGTGTCCCAGCCCCTCATGTATGCATATCTAATAGTGCCAATAAGAAAACCTAAGTTTTCAAAAGGTGCTTACTGGAAAAACGCATATATTAAAGGAGAATACATAATAACTCTAAATTTTATACGATCTTACATACCATAAGAGCTCCAACACCTATGCACAATGGGGTGGATTAACTCTCTGGGTGCTGCAGACATATTTATACACCTCCTCCTAAAGTGTTCATTTGGCTGGCAGTCTGGAAAATGCCAGAATGTCAAGGGTTAAATTGGAACACTGAAACTTTTGCAGGTTTAACTTAAACCTTTTAACTTTAAAAAATAAATTTTATTTTTCTGATTTAGGAAATACATTGCTATCTAAAAGCTGCTGAAGCCAGTGGACGACAAGACAGCAATCACTTTTATTGAAGTTGAACTCTGTAGCTACTATTACATGGAGAATGGACGTTCATGTACAAAAACACTAATACTGGATACATCTAGCAACTACATTACATGTATTAGACCTTTAAACTTGTTACAGTCCCATAATAATAATAAAAAATAGCAGTATTAGTAAATATAAATTGGAAAATTTATAACTGCTAACAAAAATCTGCAGCATTTATTATAGGAATTTATTGAAATGTTCTGTTTTATGCAAATAAGTCACAGGGCTTCAACGGGGTTCCATAAATAACCATTTTCCTGATGTGACATGCAAGAAGTTTACTCTACTTCACACTGAAGTTAATTGCTTTTTTAAAAGCTAAAGTGGGCAAGATGCTAGGTGATTTGTGATTGGATATATTGCCATGTTGGGTTTTGTTTTGGCTTTTAGTTTTACTTCCATATACATACCTGTATGCTTTTTGCCACAGGACAAAAAGGAAATCTGAGGGACAGCACAGGAGAAAGGCTTAACCCACCCCTACTCCCATGCTGTGGCTTCAATCTGATTCTCTCTCTCTCTCTCTCTCTCTCTCTCTCTCTCTCTCTCTCTCGTCCTTGCTTATTGCCACAGAGAGAAAAAGAGAAGCAGAGTTTATTGACATGATTTTGCCCCACTTTGCATCAGCTCTAACTCCCATCAGGGCCGGCCAACATGGTCAATGGTCAGGGATAATGGGAGTTGGAGTCCAACATCATCTGGAAGGCATGACATCAGTTACCACTGAATTCTCAAACTTGAGTCCCCAGCTGTTGTTGGACTACAACTTCCATCATCCCTAGCTAGCAGGTCCAGTGGTCAAGGATGATGGGAGTTGTAGTCCAACAACAGCTGGGGATCCAATTTTGAGAAATAATGATAGAAAACAGCACAGTGAAGATTTAATAAGGTGGAATAAGTGTATTTTTTATTATAAAATACACCTGTGATTTATGGGCTTGAAGCCAAGAATACTAAGACTGCAACCTTATACATTTACCTGGGAGTAAGTCTCAATGAATTCAATGGGACTTGTGAGGAGACAAGCATAAGCTTAGTGGTAAGGTTTGTTAATTTATTGTGTGACAAAAATAATCATTGCAAACAAATTTGTCCCAAATTAGGCAACTGCACCTTCTTTCTTCTCTCCCTGATGTTTAAAATTAATGAGGCTGACTTTTTCACCATGATACACATTTAGGTCACAATCTAGGTGTGCTAGATAAGTCAACTCAATTGCACTCAATAGCCCTGAATCTAAGGCATATTTGGATGCAATGCTAAACCATGGTTAAACATGGTTAAACAACATGCCCCAGGCTCGTGCATTCCCCTTTCCCCTCTGCTGCCAGTCAGGAGAATGACTTCAGAAGTTTGTACTTTCAGTATTGAGAAAACATAACTTTCAGTTCCAAGTGAACCAAGGCTAATGACGTAACACACTAACCATGGGTTATGAAGTTGGCTTACTTGAACTAACCATAGATTATGAAGCTGATGAAGCTTACGAAGCTACATTAATCTTACTGTAAATCACAATGCACAATTCAGATTAAATGGCAAACTAAAAACAAAAGTACAAGCTTCTGAATTCCTCCCAGGCACATGGAACCAGAGGGAAGGGATTGTGAAAGCCTGAGGCCTCTGCAGCTTATTCATGTAGTTTACAGTTACTTCCAAATGCAGTATTTGGTTGTGGTCCTAAGCAGTTGTGATTCTAAGAAGCTGAAGAGCATAAAGAGGCATTCTCAGGAGCATTCCCCCCCCCCCCAATTTAACCGTTAAACTTGTCTTTGAAAAAGTAACATAACACAAGACCAAATATCTTTGCTCTAAGATCAGATTTCAGCTCCACCAGTAAAGTAGCATTCTTAGCTAAATATGCTGATACAGCAAATTTCCAGTTCATGATCATGCAAGTCAAGGGAGTCATTTCCCTTAGTGAATACATTCTTACATTCTTGATGAGATAAAAAAAAGAATCAGCTGACTTTGCACCATTTCATTGCTGACCCAATAGTACAGAATTGTCGTGCTCCAACACCAGTCAGACATCACCACAAAAGTAGTCAACTTCATTTTTCAACTACAAGATTATACAGTTGCTGCTTCTAACTGGGACTATTTTGCCACTGAAGAACCTACACCTTGCAGATGTTTCTATCTAATTTTGCCACAGTGACAAAATAACAATTATTGAGTAAGCTTAATGGGGTCACAAATATATAGAACTAAGAAATGTGTGCGTCTTAAAAGAGTTCTCCCTGATTTTAGTACACTGATATTGTAAAAGGATCTGTTATCAATATGGTAGCTCAGAGTTTTGATGTTAGCAATGCATCTTTTACTTTGATTATTTGTATATTATAGAAATTCATGATTAAATTGATGAGTACTATTTACAAAAAGTTAGCATAGGGAGAAAATGATTATTATTTCCCTATTTGCATTTAGAGAAACACAATAGGAAATATGGGTATTTGGTGATACCTTATTTCACTGAATTTTTTCCTGCTTACTTGAAGAAGTGATGATACAGTCACTATAGTTTCAATACAAAACATTCCATGAGGTCAGTATATGAGGTTCAATTGTCAGGAATACTGGCCAGAGACTTCTCTGTTGCTATGCCTTAGCTTTAGAACCTACTATCCCATGAGATGTCAAGTTCCAACAGGCCCTTGGCTTGTAAGAGATATGAGTTATTACCGCTGATCTAATTTTGCTCCACTGTACTGATTGTGCGCGCGCTCTCGCTCTCTCTCTCTCTCTCTCTGTAGTTGTTTTGTTTATCGTTGTTTTTAAATATCTGTTGTTGCTTTTTTTTGTTTTTAACACTATACTGTGTTCCACTGAAAACGTAGAGCTAGAAAAATGGTATAAAAGTATCTATACAAACAAATAAAATACCATACACACTTTCCTGAGAGTAAATCTTTGAGAATTTGATGAGTAAAACTGTATAGTAATGGGTTACACTGGCACAATCATGGCTAACACTGGTCTTACATTATTGAAGCAGGGGAAGATGAATAATAGAATAGATGTCCTACTCTGCAGATCTTTTCCACCCATAGTTCCCATGATTTGGTGTAAGATTTATGCATGGGTCCCATTTTCCAAACACAGTGTATTCCTAGGAAGTCATTCATTAGGTGAACATCTCATAGTTCCTTCCTGAAATGGCTGCAGCCAAACAACAAAAGAGAGGCAAAAACTGGTCTGCCTGATCTCTGCTCTCTGATTTGTCTGATCTCTCTCCCTTCCTCCATCCCTTCATTCCTGGGTTCTGCCCCAAATGGCTGTCGCCCACCAGCAAAACATGAACAAGTAAAGAAATGGCCAAACTCTGGCTGTTTGGATATCTGAATCTGTGGTGTGTATAGCGAGGTTTGGGTACTAATTCCTTGTGCTTGGATAACTGAATTTGTGGATAATGAGCGTTCTGATAGAGGGACTTACATGTACTTTGTCACTTATTCCCTTCCTCCATTATATTAATAACAGATCAACCTCTCATGGCCATGTACTCTCTCCTGAGTAAAAAACAAACGCCATGCTGGCTTTGAGCCCCAGTGAGCTGCTAATTGATTATCCATACCTAATAACTACTGCAGGGACGCGGGTGGCGCTGTGGGTTAAACCACAGAGCGTAGGACTTGCTGATCAGAAGGTTGGCAGTTCGAATCCCCGCAACGGGGTGAGCTCCCATTCCTCGGTCCCTGCTCCTGCCAACCTAGCAGTTCAAAAGCACGTCAAAGTGCAAGTAGCTAAATAGGTACCGCTCCGGCGGGAAGGTAAACGGCATTTCCATGTGCTACTCTGGTTCGCCAGAAGCGGCTTAGTCATTCTGGCCACATGACCCGGAAGCTGTATGCCTTCTCCCTCGGCCAAGAAAATGAGATGAGCACCGCAACCCCAGAGTCGGCCACGACTGGACCTAATGGTCAGGGGTCCCTTTACTTTACCTAATAACTACTGCAAAGTTTCAGAAAAAAATTGTGTCTATTGAGAGAGCCAGTGAATAATTGTTGGTAAAGAATTCAAGAACACACACACACACACAAGCTTTTAAAATAAAAAGAGGCAATTCCCATAAGCAGGCATGATATAATTCACTGGACCCAAATTCCATTGTTCTACTCTTTTTAAAAAGCTTTTCCAATGCCAGTTAAAATACTGGTAAAAATGTATCTATACTAAGGTGCGAGACAGTAGAATCTGGCTTGTTTGCTTTAATAAAAACAAATATATGATATTCCCAAATTATTTTGCAGCCTCCAAAACAAAAATTAGTTACAGTGTTCCAAAAGTCCTGTTTATTGTATTGTTTTTGCAATATGTGAAACAAGCGATCATACATAAACACACACCTAAATTTAAGTGCCTTTTATAAAGCTAAAAACAACATCTAGAAAAGGATTCATATAAATGACAAAAAACTTGAAGCCTGGATCAAGTAGCTGGGGAAAACATCTTTTTTGTTGAAGCAGTTGTTTTTACTGTATTCATAACTGCTTTTACCTTGTAAGATAAAGTTCAATAAATATCAGACATGGACCTATTTTTGAAGGTTCCCAGACTCCTAAACAGCACCTTCCCATTCATTACGGTAGAATTAGTTGGCAATGCTACTAGTTGCACCAAACACACACACACACCACACCCTAATTGGTCCCACAGGGTAGTTAGGTGCTGTGGAAGACTTAAAAACACCATTATCTCCCCATAGTGATTTGCTAGCCTTCCTATACTCTCTGTAGCACATTGGGACTTCTAAATTACATACCATAATTGACATCAAATATCTGTCCCACCAGTGAATATCTTTATTAGCATCAAAATCACTCACAACTAGTGTTCCTCAATGTTATTAAACAGAACTTGTTCTAGGTGTTGCCTTACTAATTAGTCAGGATGAGCCCGAGGAAGAAAATCTGGGTCATGTTAAATTAATTGGAATGAGCATGAAAATTAGCTGAGCAAACTGCATCAATTTTCTATAGAGAGCCTTCCTTCATGTCGAGAATAAAAATTGATATTATGAGGCATTAACCAAACTGCCTTCTGTGACTGCCAAGAGGTGTGTTACAGTAGCCCAAAAATATCATGCTCACAGATTTTCAGAAGTTAATGAGACATTTCCAGGAATGGTAAATACATGGTGTTAAAATGGGTGTGCCTCTTATGGGAAAATGCCAAGTCATTTCATGTTTATTCAGGCATAACAAGCTCTTCAAAATGAGCATAATTTAAAAGGTGAATAGTGCAAAGAAGGCTAACATTCAACTAATTTTCCTTAAGAAAGAAAAGATTAAATTGAACAAAAAATGAATTAAGAGGTTTACAAGTCAACAAGTCAACCATCAGATTGTAGCCTCTGCTCACTATATTCTCATCATCCCCTGCCATGAAGTTTTTGAAAAAATGTCCTGAAGGCAGGGAACAAAGCGAGCAGAACTGATTACAGCCACACTCACCGCCTTGCTGTCTAAACTCTGTTTGGCTTCCTAATGAGCTCACTAAAAACCTAATTCATCTCCCATAACCCTTCTCAGCCCTCCTTGAAATTCACCATTATGGAAATTACAGATGAAACATTTACAGGCTCTGTTCAAATTACTGCTTCTTCAACAGGCAGGTCCCTGACCCTCACAATGAGCACAATAGAGGTATGTCCGGCATGAAACCACTCAGGCCACAGGCTTTAGAATAAAGAGGCTCAGGAAGGTTAAGACTTTTTCTCATGGTGATAATGATTTCCGCATTAATGCTTTCAGTACCATGAATATGGGAATTCTGTGGGTTTGACAGTATATCAAACACAAACTATAATTCAGAAGAGGAGAAATGAGTTGTACTGATGACAAATAGCTGAAATAGGCTAATGTGAATTCCCAGCCTGTTCATGAGGAAACTCCCTCAGTTCCTCATTACATGAAGTCAAAATGATCCTCACGGCACCTAGCCTGTAACTGGAAGATTACTGAATTGATAGATCCTTAGTTTAAAATGCAGCTGTTTTATTCTGCTTTAGTAATTAATTCTTTTTCCAATACCTTATTGATTAAGCGTAGACCCTGATAAAGTTCAAACTGAGAAGAATCTCTAGTGGCTTCCTTAGTTGCTCAAGAGAGTCAATGAAAACTTCCTACAATTCCACCTGCCTCCTCAGAGTGCTGATCCAATGAACAGAACAGTTTTTTTCTCATAAATTAGTCAGGCCATGTGGAGCTGTATTAGCTGATCGCTGCTTTTGTCTCTCTACTTGCTGACTTGCTTTTCACTTTTGCTGTCCTTTGTGCTGTCGCACACAAAGTCGGAGTGCAGCTGCCATTCTGAACCCAAACCAAGGTAAAAGAACAATTCATACAAACTACATTTCCCCCCTATTTCATACAGCTGCAGCTCCCTGAGCAGCACAACACTCAATAAGGCCTCCTGGGACCCAACTAGCTGAGAAATCAGAACTGAAGCATGCAGACATATTTTGGGACTAAGGTTAAAAAAGAAAATGTAACCTGTTTTATTCAAGACTACTCCACCTTTCAGAATGGAATATTTGTGACTGTCTTTTCAGAAGTTATAGATTTCAATAATATCACTTGTTTTAAAAAATAAAGTGTCATGAATGCTTGCGAACAGTAATCACAACACCCATGACAATGAAAGCGCAATCAATGCACGTTGACCAACAGGCAGCCAGAGGTTGCCTTTGAATAAACATTATAACATTTTACAATAAGAGGCACTGCCAACATGCTGGCATATTTAAAGGATCTCACAGGACCAATACTAGTGAACAGGAAGGATGATAACATTTTTCTGAGTACAGGATACGTAAGTAATTGTTACTGCTTTTCTTTTTGCAAAGATCAGTGCTACAATAGTGCTTTTAGAGCAATGGTTCACAGCCCAACACATAAAACAAAAAGAAGAGCCCTGCTCAGGCATCAGTTTGCATAAGGGTTTTTCCTGCAACAGACAGACATGGTGAGGTATTTCTGTTGCTCTTTTAAGGTGTTCAAAGAACACACATGGGATGGAGTGTGGAGCAGGTGTGGTCTTGCATGCCACTCTACCTCCAACATCCCTTTCTCCACCAGCTCCATTCCCAACCTTCCTGCACAGGTTTTTTATGGCTGAACTAGATTAGAATTCTCTTTATAATGAGGAATTTCCCCAGCCTGCTATAATTCTCCTTCCCACCCTGCCACACACACCTCACTTAGATTTTATTCCATTGGTGCCAATGGTAGGTTGTTGTTGTTGTTGTTGTTGTTGTTGTTGTTTTAAAGGCTAATTGTGGGGGTGGGAAAGCTAGGAGTGGATGGGGCAGAAATAAAGATAGAGAACAATAGGGAGGAAATGAAATGGAAAGTAGGTGTGTGAGATAGAGAGAGAAAAGGGGGGGCCTCCATGTTTGGCCTGGGCCCTATTTCTCCTGGTATGCCCCCCCCCCCCACTAAGGGTTTTCACAGGGAATGCAGTCCTAGCTGGGGGGAAATTCCTATGCTAGATGTAAACGTTGAGGCTTGGTTCTGATCTCACAGATATTGGTTTCCTGTCAGTATCACTCTGGCTTCTTTTATTTCCTGATTTGCAGTGGTCTCAATCAGAACTTTTTTCACTTATGCTTTATGATTCTGTTTACTTCTGGCATAACAAGTTTGTGCTGAAATGGAAAAGTAAATTAGGAAAGTGCCTGAGCCTCTGTGAGCTTATTCAGTGCTGCCTAGAACAGGCCTGATAGCTGCATTCCCCCACCTTCAGAGCATTCTTTCTTAGGTCAAAAAGTCATCATCACAGATGTCTGCAGCAGACACTTGGTTGTCAAAAGGTTGTATCATGTGATACTTGCAGTTGCTCTTAACAATGCACTATTCTCCATTGAGGTACATAAAACTTTACATTTACAAACAATGTCCTTATAAGGCAGGTGGAACCTAACTTGTTTTCAAAGGCATTCTTTTATCAAAACAAGGTATGAACAAGCATGGGGAAAACGAAAACCCTTCCCAAACCAAATGTTGTTACATAATATCATATTTATTGTTTTTCTCCCCCAGTTGTCCACATTAGTGGTCTATAAGCTTCAACTCTATAGATCCCACATACTCCAGATAATTTAACAATAAAATAGTTGGAAAACAGTCCCTTTTCTTTCTTTTTTAAAAAAGGAAAACTGAGAGGAATTAAGCTTTAAGAATTAATCACTTTCGTGCTCGCTTCGGCAGTATATACACTAAAATTGGGACGATACAGTGAAGATTAGGAAGAATTAATCACTTTCCTTCCCCAACCCCTCAAAATATGTTACAAGACATCATGTACAAAGGATAACAACAACAACAACAACAACAACAACAACAACAACAACAACAACAACATATTATTTGTACCCCACCCATCTGGCTGGGTTTCCCCAGGCACTCTGGGCGGCTTCCATAGAAACAAAAAATACACTAAAATATCACAGATTAAAAACTTTCCTGAAACTTCCCTGAAGCCTTAAGATGTCTTCTGAATGTCAGGTAGTTATTTATCGCTTTGACATCTGGTGGGAGGGCGTTCCACAGGGCGGGCGCCACTACCGAGAAGGCCCTCTGCCTGGTTCCCTGTAGCTTTGCTTCTCGCAATGAGGGAACCGCCAGAAGGCCTTTGGTGCTGGACCTCAGTGTCCAGGCTGAACGATGGAGGTGGAGATGCTCCTTCAGGTATACTGGGTTGAGGCCGATTAGGGCTTTAAAGGTCAACACCAGCACTTTGAATTGTGCTCAGAAACATACTGGGAGCCAATGTAGGTCTTTCAAGACCGGTGTTATGTGGTCTCGGCGGCCGCCCCCAGTCACCAGTCTAGCTGCCGCATTCTGGATTAGTTGTAGTTTCCGAGTCACCTTCAAAGGTAGCCCCACGTAGAGCGCATTGTAGTAGTCCAAGCGGGAGATAACTAGAGCATGCACCACTCTGGCGAGACAGTCCACGGGCAGGTAGGGTCTCAGCCTGCGTACCAGGTGGAGTTGGTAGACAGCTGCCCTGGATACAGAATTGACCTGCGCCTCCATGGACAGCTGTGAGTCCAAAATGACTCCCAGGCTGCGCACCTGGTCCTTCAGGGGCACAGTTACCCTATTCAGGACCAGGGAGTCCTCCACATCAGCCCACCCCCTGTCCCCCAAAAACAGTACTTCTGTCTTGTCAGGATTCAACTTCAATCCATTAGCCAACTTCAATCCATTAGCCATCCATCCTCCAACCGCTTCCAGGCACTCACACAGGACCTTCACCGCCTTCACTGGTTCTGATTTGAAAGAGAGGTAGAGCTGGGTATCATCTGCATATTGATGGACACCCAGTCCAAACCCCCTGATGATCTCTCCCAGCGGCTTCATATAGATGTTAAAAAGCATGGGGGAGAGGACGGAACCCTGAGGCACCCCACAAGTGAGGGCCCAGGGGTCTGAACACTCATCCCCCCCCCCCACTTTCTGAACACGGCCCAGGAGGAAGGAGCGAAACCACTGTATAACAGTGCCCCCAGCTCCCAGCCCCTCTAGACGGTCCAGAAGGATGTTATGGTCGATTGTATCAAAGGCCGCTGAGAGATCCAGCAGAACTAGGAAACAACTCTCACCTTTGTCCCTAGCTCGCCGGAGATCATCAACCAGCGCGACCAAGGCAGTTTCAGTCCCATGATGAGGCCTGAATCCCGATTGGAAGGGATCCAAATGGTCCGCATCCTCCAGGCGTGCCTGGAGTTGTTCAGCAACCACGTGCTTAATCACCTTGCCCAAGAATGGAAGATTTGAGACTGGGCAATAGTTGGCCATACTGGCCGGATCTAAAGATGGTTTTTTAAGAAGCGGTTTAATGACCGCCTCTTTCAGCGGATCTGGGAATGTTCCCTCACAGAGGGAAGCATTCACCACCCCGCAGAGCCCATCGCCCAGCCCTTCCCAGCTTGCTTTTATTAGCCAGGATGGGCAAGGATCAAGGAGACAGGTGGTTGGTTTCACGCGTCCAAGCAGCCTGTCCACATCCTCGGGGGTAACGGATTGAAATTGATTCCATGCAACTTGACCAGACAGAGCTCTAGCACTCTCCCGCCCCAGCCCTGCTCCCACGGTGGTGTCTAGCTCCTACAAAGTGCTGGGCCAGTTGTTTTGATTCAATGTGATTGATTGGCTTGTGTTTTGTTATGTATTTTAACCTTTGTACGCCACTGTGAGGACCTTTGCACACAAAAAGTGGTACATAAATAAAATTTTGCTAACTTACCACAATAACACATGATAGCTTTCTGTTGCTAAGATATCCATTATGACGTCTGAGTTAACATAATAGAATCATAGAACTGCAGAGTTTGAAGGGACCCTGAGGGTCATTTAGCCCAAGCACCTATAAATATGACACTAGATGATACTTTATTATGTTATTTGGTTTTTTGTGAGCTTTCTGTATTGCTAAAAAGACATCTAAGAGCTACCACATACAAGGGACAATCTAGCATTGTTTTTCCCAACACCACTGAAATTAACAGGAGTTTCCATTATTTTGCACAGCTACCATCCCTTTGCAAGGGAGTTTGCAAAGAAGTTCTTATATTAGCATTTCCCCCTAGAAGATATCCATTGAAGTTCTCTTTTAGTTAAGTGTTGCGATATAAAACAGCAACGGGCCGAATATACATGAAGAAAGATAACTGGATAAACAGTATTCTAATTGTGCACCTTAATAGAATTGGAAGGAGCCATAAGATATAATGTAAAAGGCTCACATAAATACTCTCAGAAAGGTTGCTTACAATTTCAGATATGCTATACTATTCATGTAAAATGCAGCATGTTTTCTTTTGCAAATGTTATTTTTTCCTTTCGTTTTTAAAAACTACTCACCAAAGTACACTTACCAGGAAAAAGATTATCTGTGATTTTACATTTCATATTTCATACATTTTTACCTCTCTTGGATTAATATGAATGAATGAACATGCACATTCTAAAAGCCATCTGTAGTTTCATTGGTTTAATCTCTGAACTTTAAAGACCTACATTTTATGAGATTTCCTTTGGGTAGGTATGTCAGTGTTCTAAAACACAGTTATGGACTGTTAAATTAAGCACATGTTCTGCACTGGCATTTAGTTCCAGCAGGTTATTTGGTGCCAGGCTTGGCAATTTAGTATCTACAGCCCTGTAACATATGTTTATGCCTTCTTCAAACACAGGGGATGAGTTGAAAACAAGATGCTGCATAAAAATGGCATTTATCTTCAGTTATGAAAAACTAGAGAGAGGTTATCAAAGGACAGAAATAATTTCTAGATCCAGATCTGGAGCAAAGTATCAGAAAATCACACAGGTAAGAGGCTGGTGTTGTCAGGCATAGAGATGATCACATCATCACCATCACCATCACCATCACCATCACATGCAACTAAACATGACAAAAATATTGATGAAACTCCTGCTATCTTATCCCAGGACAGGATTAGCTGTCAAGGGTGTCAGAAAAATCTGAAAATATTATTTCACTGTGTGTTCCAAGCAATTTTTCTCAAAACCACTTGCTATCTCACAGTGCAGTTAGGGGAATGGGGCTATTCTCTGACTATGAGCACACGTGTCTAGAAGACTATGGTCTTGGGCAAGGGAAGGCACCATGAAAGTAAAATCACTTAAATTCACAGTGAACGACGTCACTGTTAGTACAGATCTGCAGGAGGTGCGTCTAATACTGTTTGGTTAGACTATTTCTATTTGAAATCAGTTTCAGTTGTTGGACAAGACACTTGAGGATGTCTGCCCAACCACAAGTATTTTCAACCCTTTGCCATCATAGTATAAAAGCTAGCCAGTACTGGTTGTCTATATGCTACTGCGTCCATTCAAAGTGAGAATTAATAATAATAACAATAATTTTTTTTTATACCTCACCCACCTGGATTGGTTTCCCCAGCCACTCTGGGCAGCTTACAGCATGCATAAAACATAGTAAAATATCAAACATTAAAAACTTCCTGATATAGGGCTGCTTCAGATATCTAAAAGTTATGTAGTTCTTTATCTCCTTGACATCTGAAGGGAGGGCATTCCACAGGGAGGGCATCACTACCAAGAAGCCCTTCTGCCTGGATCTTTAAAGCACTAAACTACTTGGAGTTTTAATATCTGAAAGGGTATCCTTCCCTATACCAGCTTCCCTATGCATTGAGGCCTGCAGAAAAAATCCTTTTATTGACCTGTCTTTGGGTGAAGTACAGTGTGTGGCAACACAGGATACAGCTTATTCAGTGCCAGCACCTCATTATGGAACACCCTTTCCTTCGAGATACAACTGGTACCATCCCTGTTTACCTTCCAGTACACATTAAAGACATACCTCTTTGCCCAAGTCTTTGCAGTGGGTTGATCTGATACATTGAGTTGGGTGCCCATCTATTATATTGTCAGCATTATTTATTTTTACTTAGACTCTCTTTTGCTGCAACATGGCTGCACTCTGGAAATTGCTTTATCATATCCTGGATCCTATCTTCATCTCTTAAATGTGAAGGGTGAATATATGGCAAAATTTTCCATGTGATGTAAGTGATTTGAACCCACATTTCCTGCATTCTGTGACATTTGTTTGCAGGGTAAAGAATGTGTAGTGTGTACTGCCACCACATACAATTAGAATATCTGACTATTTAAACCCAAATTTACCTTCTCTCAAGTTGCAATTCTGTCAAGTTTTTCTTTTTACCAAACACTATTCTCTCTCATCAATTGATTCTATTTCCCATCATCCTGATAATCTTTTTTTCAATCTTTGCCTAAAACTCTCCTCTATAACAATTCCCTTTTCGGTGATGATGATCAAAAAGACTGACAAAATATGATGTGAATTCTTTCCCATCCTGTTTTCCCAACCACACACTTGTTCTTTCTTCCCCCAGTTTTCTACTCTTTCCTCCTTCCCATCAATTACCCTATCTTCACAACCGGCTGACCACAACTTTTGACTTTGTACTCCTTAATCTTTAACCTCTCTCTTTCAGCTGCCTCTTCTTTCAAGCTTGCTCAGATCTCTACAATCCATTAAAAATATCTGGATCCTCTTTCCAAGCACAGGATTGCATTTGTCTGCTCTGTTTCTAGTGCCCATTAGCTGGGAGACCTATGATATTCCTTCCTTTGGCAATACTATGGATCATGCCAGAAGCCCTTACCAGTACAGAACTGACCCTGTGCCAGTTACAGGCCCAGGCACAGTGGAGTCGCTGCCGTTGGGACAAGGCATGTTATAGTTGCAAATAAACACAGGACAACCAATTAGAATTCAAACAAGCCACATGTGGCCTGGGTCCCACTGGCTTTTATAGCCAGAGAGAAGACCAGAGGGAAGAAGTTCTGCCTCCACTCTGCTCCTGAAACTGCACCCACTAGCTCACCAGCAATTAGCTAGCCATAATGGTTGTGGTTGGAGGCAGTAATGTTTCTGAGTAACAGTTGTTGGATACCACAGGAGGGGAGAGTGCTATTGTGCTCTAGTCCTATGTGCAGGTTTCCCACAGCCACCTGGGTGGCCACTATGAGAACAGGGTGCCAAATTAAATGCAGCAGGCTTTTCTTATGCTCTTATGCCTGTTAGAACACTGGAAACTGGACTTGAACACAATAACACCCTCCATTTCTGCCGTTTCCAGAAATAGGAATTCAAAGCATACTGCCTCTGACCATGGACACTGAGCATTGATTTTGCCAAGGTTATCAGTAAGTGATTTCAAATATTCTGCACAAAAATCTTGACTTTCATTTGAAAATCCATGTTCAATCCTCCATACTGAATATTTTTAATTCCCACTGATTTTAGTGGCAGAATTAATTAAGTACAGTGGTACCTTGGGTTAAGAATTTAATTTGTTCTGGAGGTCCGTTCTTAACCTGAAACTGTTCTTAACCTTTAGCTAATGGGGCCTCCCACTGCCGCTGCGGTGCTGCCACATGATTTCTGTTCTCATCCTGAAGCAAAGTTCTTAACCCAAGGTACTATTTCTGGGTTAGCGGAGTCTGTAACCCGAGGCACCACTGTATGTACTCAACTATATCCTACTGAAATAAATGTGACTAACTTTGGTATGACTGTTCTCTGATTTCAGCAACATAAAAAATGCTCATGCCGATTTTGATTCGTACCTAAAGATATAAAAATGTATAGGATGAAATCTAGTGAGTAACACTTGGCTCATGAAACACACCCATCAGGAGGCCATTTTTTTGCAGTTCCTTTTTCTCCATACCCTACCCCAAATGTGCTCTGAAATAGATTAGTAGGGATAGAGGGAAGAGGAGGAATCTCTGAAAATTGTTTTCATCCCCATTCTACTGATGACTATCTTCTCAGTGGAGCAACATCCATTAGATTCAACCCATAATTTTTAAATGTTGATATTTGACACAATCTACCAAATACTGCTCATTGATTACCACTGAACTTGTACATGGGGAATATTAGGTGTACTGAACCCACCATGCATAAAATAGTTTCCCTTCTGGAGTTAATAGTATAATTAGTATAGTATAATTAGCATTATATAATTTACTTAAACAGAATCAGAAGGTTCTCTTAAAACTGTACATACTTTATGGCAAAATCCTATGTGATGCTGTGCAAATACAGCAGTTTAATGGGATCAGACAGTGCCACAGTAACAGAATATGACCACAAAACATGGCTTTGCATCAATGCTGGAACAAAATCAGAAGCCAAATATTGTCTTCTGCCCATTTTTGGCTCTACTTCAGCTAAAGTGGACCCTTCAGATAATGCCAGTCTTTAGCTCCCATAAGTAATCTATAACAAATGTAGTTTTCAAAGAGCATGCTAGTTAAAGGCCTAATTAATTAAAAAGTGTTCCTGACTTTCAAACTCCAAATCTTCAATCTACTTTCCATTTATTGAAAACAATATTTGTTCTCTAGAAAACGCAAATTATTACATTAAAACATTCTTAATGAGTGCCAAACCATAGTTCAGATCCCAGTTTAATGCCAAGAAATAAAAAATAAAAGTGGCAATAAAGAAATAGTAAAAGGTGGTACCTTTACCTTTAGATTGTAAAGAAGTCATGGGGCATTAATGATTTTCTCAAGGCAATGAACTGACACAATAAAAGCCACATTTATTAAATTTTACATGATTTTCGAACAAAGTACTTTTTATGCAAAATAGACTTTAGCCTTTGATATAGAAACATGAAATGAAAAAGTAAGTGAGAAAAGGTCAACGTATCATATAAACCAAAGCCCACTAAATTTTTGCACTTGTTCTATTGAAGTGGCTAACCTTTAGCCTGTTAAGTACAAATACCCTTATTTAAGAAGCTTGTGGTTCACCCAACTTCACCCAGCTATAGCACAATACCACTAAAAAGTATGTGTAATTTTGAGATATTTGCTCTAGAAAGAAAGAACCAGAACAAGGAATTACAGAGTAAAATAAACCTAAACTCTGCTCTTACACCAATTCAGGAAACTGATGCAAAATTCATTCTGTTCAGAAAGCTATGGATTTCAGAAAGTTTCCGATAGCTTCCATAAAGGAGACCATAAAATGGTATATTGGGCAAAGAGAAATAAATTGGACTTATAAACTGAATGTCCCTTGTTTATAATATTTATGGGAAATTTTAGGCTCTGACTCAATCCTATGAAGCTGTAGATTGAATGTTTGTTCAAGTTTCTAAACCATACACACAAATAAATTATAATTTAAAGGGCTTCATTCCACAATAAAAATCCAAGTACGATTCTGCTCATCTAATTTCCAGTGAATCTTTATGTAAGAGAGGTATGTTTAATATGATCTAATATTAGAAGTCTTCCAATTTAAGAAGTCTTCCATTAAGCAACTGAAGCCCTGGAGAAGCTTAGAGAACAAGTCCATGACTATGAGTTACTATGAGGTAGACAGGGAGTAGGATTGCAGGTCCTAGATCAGATGGCTTCTCTAACATTAAGAGTTGAACAGAGGTCTACATTTATAAATTTGGGTCAGATAGTAAATAATAATAATATAATTTATTATTTCTACCCCGCCCATCTGGCTGGGTTTCCCCAGCCACTCTGGGCGACTTCCAACGGAAGGTTAAAAATACATTAAAACATCAGTCATCAAAAACTTCCCTAAACAGATTACGTGATTTAAAGCCAGTACACAATAATAAATACACGCCCAGCAAGTAATAAACTGAAAAAGCTCCACTTTTCTTTTTTACCTGCAGGTGGAAAGAGAAGATGCAAAAGATCCCCTACGTTAGCCACCCCCAGCCTGGTGCCCTTCAGATGTTTTGGGTTACAATTCCTGTGCTTGCTGCAGCTCAGTCAAGTTGTAGTTTGAAGCATCTAGAGGGCACCAGTTTGGGGAAGACTTCTATAGGCAAACAGCCATAACCTGAGCCACCGCTGTCCATGTGCTCATTGCAGACTCTTAAACAACAGAGAAAGAGGCATACAAGATCTGCACATGCCAAGCTGAGAAAAATCAAAGTCAGAGTCTAAAAGACAGAACTACTCAAGTGCAAGGTCACTAAACCCTATAGCCCTGAGTCCAAAGAAATCCTACAGGAAAAGGAGAGAAAGAGGTTTCAAACAACATCCTGCAAAGTATAACTGCCCTTGGATGCTTTGATACACAAAAGGGAATTCAAACATCAGTGCAGGATGGGATTTCCCTTGAATTGCATCTATCAAACATGTTTGTTCAGGAGAAAGTATTTGTTATACAAAAGCATGCATGCATAACGACAAATGAAATACTGTTGTGCATAATACACTAAAAACAGTATTCAACAGTGTTTTATTCTTGTGCAAAGTTTGCGCTTGTACTGGTGCCAAGATGTATGTCATCTTTCAGTACTGACTTCATAAATGCTGATTGAAAAGTCAAAATGATGGCCTTATTACTAAGGCTGCAAGGTTTAATAGATTTTAATCAATAGTATTAATTAACTACAGCTTCCAACAGTGAGGCCATATATTAATGGTTTGGGAGGAGATTAGAAAGCACATTTGTTTATATTTTGAAACCATTTTGAGTATGGTGTGTTACTGCAACAGCAAATTTAAAAGAAAATGTTACAAAATTAGTGCTAGCTTCAAAAAGAAGAAGAATTATATCTCCCTCAATATCCTCAACAATTCTTTACAATCTATAGTAAAGTTTTAGCAACATGTAAATTTATCTGAAATCAACCAATCAATTAAAGCCATATGTTTAGCTTTTTGAAAATGTTCTAACAGCTACAGTGCACTATTTTATGGCAATTTGCACTAGCCACACTTTTTTCCTGGGAAAGGACCATTTTGAACAACCAATGCAAATAATATAATTATGATAGCCAGTGTTATTTTTCTAGAAAAAGCGGTGCCAGAACTCACCATGAACACCTCCCTTGTTCTTTTATAATGGCAACGGCATCCACCTGAATGGTGCCAGAACTGAGTTCTGGCGAGTTCCGGCTGCAAAAAAGGCCCCTGATGATAACCATTGTGTGTTGTACTTTAGTCCCACTGACATCAACAGGTTCCAAATGTTTTTATTTATTTAATTATTTAAAAAATACTTATATATTGATTAAAATAATGTTTTAAAATCATGTTTTAGCATGTATATAGCTGAATTCTGCAGAATGAAAACAGTGGTACCTCTGGATGCGAACGGGATCCGTTCCGGAGCCCCGTTCGCATCCAGAAGCGAACGCAACCCGCGTCTGCATGTGTGCGGGTCACGATTCTCCATTTCCATGCATGCGCATGATGTCATCTTGACCATCTGCGCATGCGCGAGCGGCGAAACCCGGAAGTAACACGCTCCATTACTTCCAAATCACCGCAGGCCGCAACCCAAAAATACTTATCCTGAAACTACTCCAACCCGAGGTATGACTGTATACAGGTTCCCATATTAATATTAATATACAGGTTCCAATGTTAAGTCAGCAAATGTGGAGATTGAGATATGAGTACAAATCTCTCATTGCACTATGAGAAACATTTTTTTTTCTTCATTCAAATTTTAAATCAGTACCAATACATAAAAATTAAGTGCCACTTTTGCTACTGTTACTCTGGCAACTCTATTCATTCTGTGCTTTAATTTGATTTTTCATTTATCCCTATATGGTAAATAATTTGAAAGATTGTTCAAAATTGGCTTTGGCTGCATATAAATATATAGACAATAGGCTACAAAATATGTGGTGGAATGGGAATTATAATGGTGATATTTAACAGAAAGCAGTATTTTATCTTAGTTGGGAAAACATATATACCTGAATATCATATGTGGTAAGATATCATATGTGGTAAGATAATAACACTTGTGAGCTTTTAAAAACAGTCAAAACTTAAAATCATTGTGTAAATGCTCATGTGGGCATCCCAATCCACAACCCAATTAAATTGATTTAGTTGAATGTAAGTTTAAATCCAAGCACTTTCGATTAACAGAGTTATGCACTGGACTGAGAGCACTTGGGGATGCAATACCAATTATTGGATGCTAGTAACTATTTTAGAGCCACTGAGGTTAATACAACTGATAGACTAAGATAAGTAGTAATTAAGCCTTGTTTGAACTACTGGTATTTATCCCAATGTTGTATAAAGTGGCTTTGGTGACGTAAATACTCTCACATAAAAAACCAGCATTGTGTCAGTGGAATTATCGAACCTATTCATGTGTCACGTGAGCACTTTTTCAATACAACAGTGCAACTTGCAATATAGCTGTTGCTCAATGTGGTTTACTGCACTGGAATGGCAAGCTGTGGGTTCGAATTCCCACTTAGCCATAAAGCTGACTGGGTAACACTTGGCCACTCACTCACACTGTCACCCTAATCTACCTCTCTTGGATGGGTGGGTTTTTATTAAATGTGTGCTAATCTCTAGAAATGCAGGTGACTGTGATGAATTTTGTAGTATTTCAGGGTTGCTATTGCTCCACTCCTAGTTACTGACTTCCTTTGTCACTATGGAGTGAAAACGTTCACTCCACCTATCCCTCCATGCATCACTGCAGTATTAATTGCTAGGAACATAGGAAGCTGGCATGTGGGTGTTGTTTAGACATAACACAAATCTATGGTTTATTACAACATGCACAAGCCTCAAACTCAAGCAGTCCTCCCTCTTCAACTCAAGCACAGATGAGAGCGACAGTTTTTGTTTTTATTCGTAACTAATTTCAATTTAGCATTATGCCTGAACCTGGACAAACTGTGGTTCACTGAGTGAATGTCAAAGCATACTTTATGAAGTTGATTTGCCTCAATAGATTAACAGCAGTTTAGGGTTCAAATGTAATACTAAACTGGAGTTAATTAGAAATGGAAGCAAAATCTTCCAATCTTGACCTTGTGGTCACACTTGAGGATAAGAGGGATCTGCTTTAGGCTCATTCTCATAACTCTAAATTATGTTTTACATCTGAACAAAACCACTCAACAGACCAGTGGTCCATTTAGCTCAGTATTAGTGATCTCCAGATGTTGTTGGACTACATCTGCCGTTATCCCTGATCATTAGCCATGCTACTTGAGGCTGATAGGAGCTGTAGTCCAGCAATATCTAGAGAGCACCATGTTGGCTATTCCTAGTCTACACTGACTGGCAGCAACTTTCAGAGGTTAAGACAGGAATCTTTTCCATCCATACCTGTAGATCCCACATACTGAACCTGGGAACTTTTGCATGCAAAGCAGATTTGCTGCCACTTCACTGTGGTCCTCCCCCAATGTGCCCATCCAATGAAAAATGGGGGGGGGGAGGGAGGGTTGGAGAACATTCATGCATTAATTCATTTTACCTAATAAAATTAATTGGTATAGAAACCCTAAGGGGGAATCTAGAATTCGGCATCCAGGTTGCTCACTGGGGCAAGATGGTTTGAGCATATTACACTGATCCTAGCCTGACTGCACTGGCTGCCAATTCCCTTCTACGCTCAATTCAAAGAGCTGGTTTGGACCTAGAAAGCTTTAAATGGCTCAGGATCGCAGTACCTCAAGGACTGCCTCTCCTCATATAAACCATCATCTGAGGCCCTTCTTTGGGTGCCTCCTCTACATAAGGTCCGGAGGGTGGAAACACGAGAACGGGCCCTTTTTGCACTTGCTCCCCATTTGTGGAATGCTCTCCCCAGGGAGGTTCATTATAGACCTTTAGGCACCAGGCGAAAACGTTCCTCTTCAACCAGGTCTTTGGCTGATTAATATTCTACAGCCTTTTAAAGGAGTCTGTGGGAAGAGGGGTTATCGTTTTGTTGTTTTTGTTTTAATTATTTGCGTTTTTATCTTGTACCACCCTGAGATCTTGCAGTGAAGGGTAGAATATAAATTTAATAAAGAAAATAAAATAAATAATAATAATAATAATAATAATAATTTTTATTTATATCCCGCCCTCCCCAGCCAAAGCCGGGCTCAGGGCGGCTAACAACAATCAAATAAACAATCAAATAATAACACATTCTAAAAATATTTCATTATAAAAATTAGTTAAAATCAAATTGATGGCAACCGATTAAACAAAATTCTGTGCAGGTTGCCAGAGGAGGGAGTCAGGCTGCGCCCTGACCAAAAGCCTGGCGGAACAACTCTGTCTTGCAGGCCCTGCGGAAAGAAGTCAGGTCCCGCAGGGCCCTAGTCTCTTGTGACAGAGCATTCCACCAGTTTGGAGCCGCAGCCGAGAAGGCCCTGGCTCTAGTTGAGGCCAGCCTAACCTCTCTGAGGCCTGGGACCTTGAGGATGTTATTATTTGCAGACCGTAGGTTTCTCTGTGGGGCATACCAGGAGAGGCGGTCCCGTAGATACGAGGGTCCTAGGCCGTATAGGGCTTTAAAGGTTTAAACCAGCACCTTAAACCTGATCCTGTACTCCACCGGGAGCCAGTGCAGCTGGTATAATACCGGATGAATGTGCTCTCGCAGCGAAGACCCCATAAGGAGTCTCGCCGCGGCATTCTGCACCCGCTGGAGTTTCTGGGTCAGTCTCAAGGGCAGCCCCACGTAGAGCGAGTTACAATAATCCAGTCTGGAGGTGACCGTCGCATGGATCACAGTGGCTAGGTCAGGACGAGAGAGATAAGGGGCCAACTGCTTAGCTTGGCGGAGATGAAAAAATGCCGCCTTTGTTATAGCTGTAATCTGCGACTCCATAGAGAGGGAGGTATCGAAGATTACACCCAAACTCTTAACGGACGGTGCTGGCACTAATTGCACCCCCGCAAGAGATGGGAGTTGCCCCCTCGATCCCATATCGTCCCGCCCCAGCCAGAGGACCTCTGTCTTCGAAGGATTTAACTTCAACCGGCTCCCACGTAACCATCCAGCCACCGCTTCCAGACATCTGGTCAGCGTGTCTGGGGCCGAGTCAGGATGGCCATCCATCAACAGATAGAGTTGGGTGTCATCAGCATACTGATGGCAACCCAGCCCAAAACTCCGGACAAGCTGGGCGAGGGGGCGCATAAAGATGTTAAAAAGCATCGGGGAGAGAATTGCACCCTGAGGCACTCCACACACCAAGGAGTGGCGTGATGACAATTCCCCCCCAAGCGCCACCCTCTGTCCCCGACCAGAGAGAAACGAGCGCAGCCATTGAAGGACTGTGCCCTGGATCCCCACGTCGGCAAGGCGGTGGTCCAGGAGTTCGTGATCGACCATGTCAAAGGCTGCTGACAGATCTAGAAGAATCAGCAGCCCTGACCCGCCTCGATCCAGCTGCCTGCGGAGATCATCTGTTAGGGCGACCAGAGCCGTCTCGGTCCCATGACCAGCGCGGAAGCCGGACTGGAATGGGTCTAGAGCAGATGTTTCATCCAGAAACCTACCAAGCTGTTCAGCAACTGCTCTCTCAATCACCTTACCCAGGAATGGAAGATTCGAGACCGGGCGGTAATTGGATAGATCTGAGGGATCTAATGATGTTTTCTTTAAGAGCGGACGCACCACCGCCTCCTTCAGTTCCCCTGGGAATATCCCGGTGCCAAGGGACAAGTTGATGATATCCCCCAGGGGGCCCCGCACCTCGTCTGGACACGCTCTAATCAGCCATGACGGGCACGGGTCAAGAGGACAGGTGGTGGGCTTTCCAGCTTGGAGGAATCTGTCCACATCGGCTGGAGATATCCGGTCAAAGTGGTCCAATACTGGACCCGAGGACAGTCGAGGGGCCTCCAGTTCCTTTATTGTATCCAAATTGGCAGGGAGGTCATGGCGGAGCATCAGGACCTTCTCCGCAAAAAAGCTCGCAAATGCCTCACAGCTGTGTGTCAGATTGTTATTTAAATTTGGCTGTCCTTCAAGGGACGTTAAAGACCGAATTATACTAAATAATTGTGCCGGGCGAGAGCTAGCGGATGCAATGGAGGCCGAGAAGTAAGACTTCTTAGCAGCCTTCACTGCCATCTCATAGGTTTTCATAAAAACCCTATAAGATGTTCTTGAGGCTCCGTCACGGGCACCCCGCCATACTCGCTCTAGCCGTCTGAGGTCCCGCTTCATTTTCCGAAGCTCCTCGGTAAACCAGGGAGCCCGGTTTCTGCGGGGTCGCAGACGGCGCTTAGGTGCGATCTCATCGATGGCTGCCAGGAGCTGGGTATTCCAGCCCTCAACAAGCTCAGTCAATGAGTCGCCAGGGGGAGTAAGGTCCCGCAAGGCTTGACGGAATCTATCCGGGTCCATCAGCCTCTGCGGACGAGCCCAAATCGGCTCGCCACCTAAGCAGGGTGGGGGTGGAAAGTCAATCCTGGCTTTCAGAGCGTAGTGATCAGACCATGGCACCTTCATCGAAGGAGACATGATCACATCTATACCGGCGCCAAAGATCAAATCCAGCGTGTGGCCTGCTTGATGTGTGGGGCCCGAAACAAACTGGGAGAGCCCTAGTGTCGCCATGGAAGACACCAGGTCCAGAGCCTGTGAGGAGGGAGTGGCATCAGCGTGGAAGTTGAAGTCTCCCAATACCAATAGGTTAGGGAACTCCAAGGCCCAGCCGGCCACCGCCTCCAGCAGGCCTAACCAGTCCTTCACAACAAACGAAAAAGCAAACATTACTTTAAGAAATATCTCAGTTCCTTTTGTGGGGCAACCTCAAATGCAACAAAACACTTTATAACAGGCATAGGCAAACTCGGCCCTCCAGATGTTTTGGGACTGCAACTCCCATAATCCCTAGCTAACAGGACCAGTGGTCAGGGATGATGGGAGTTGATGGATGATGTAGTCCCAAAACATCTGGAGGGCCAAGTTTGCCTATGCCTGATTTATAAGTGTCTTCAGAAAATGTCCAGTGCTAGCCCTTCTCAGAATAGTCTGGCTGAAGTTACTGGGCATGGCTAATTTAGGTTCATTCATTTCAGTGGGTCTACTCTGAGTAGAAATTAATTGGCCATAACCCCCAAGCAGTTAAATATTTCTAAGTATATAAACAGCACTTGAAATTGTGAAATCAGGAAAAGTAGGAAGGACATTAGAAGAAAATTCCATCCACAGAACTCTACAGCTGTTTTATTCCCACACAATGTCACTAATCTCTGATTAGTACTGTGGATGACCATTCAACATGAGAAATGTGAAAAGCTTTCCCACATGTAAAAAGAACCCAACTTCTACCAACACATAATAATGTGCGGCAGAAAGAAAATTATGTTCCCTTTATACTGGTGACAAAGTAACCATATGGTAGAAAACCTACCATAACCATAGTTGGTTGTCTGCATCACTCAGAATGCCCAGAATCCCAATACCCATATTTTCATGTAAAAACACTTCTGAACATGTTCTTAGTAGGGTTCTCTGGATTTTACCTTTAAAGCTTTACTTTGGTTTTCTAAAGCAGCTTTCGGAATGATAAAAAGCATCTATTTGGAATGCCACTGCATTCAGGAGGTGCAACCTTCTGTATGGAGCATAAATTGAAGGCCCTATGCAAATGTCTATAGCATAATGTGATTCATGAAATAAACTGTGAAGCATTAACAAGTTTTGTAGGGGGGAGCTGCATTTGGACACTGTGTGGGTAAATATAAACAATGTATAAAGCAATTCAGACACGAAAAGAAATGCAAATGGTTTTCAAAAATCAACTCCCTCTGAAATGGGGATGCTGTTTTGCCCAGGGTGGAATTGGAAGGGGACACACTTTATCAGGGGCAGGACATGGTACAGGATAGACCAACAGGTCGTTCCTCCATGTCCACCTATGGATTTTTAAAAAGCACCCCTTGCAAAAGTGTACCCACTTACCCACCTACTCTTACTCTTAAAAAATTGGTTTTCACTCAAGCCTTACTATGGATCAAAGCTGACTGCTAGAAGACAGAGGTGAGATCATCTCAAGGATCTGTTTAAAAACAGACATTCAAATGAGGCTCTATTAGGTGCTATGTAGTCTGTATCTGGTCACACTTAAGATGGAATCTGAATCTTCTAGGTGCTATGCAGATTTTAGGTTGGTTTTAGTAGTGTTTGCAACCTCATAACTGCATAGCACCTAACAGAGATTCATTTGAATCTTAAGACTGAGACCAGATACAGATTCAGTCAATCTTCCCCTCCCCTCATTCTGGAGAATGTGACAGCTTGTACACTATTTTGTGACATTTTGGTTGGCCTAAAAATATATTGTCTTAACATGGATTTTGATTCTTTTTTCCTTGTGGGCCAACACAGCTACCTTTTGCAGAACAGAGTTGTTTAATTTTATCCGATAGAAGTAAGGTATTGAATAGAATGATAGGAACAACAAAATTCTTGTATTACAATCTGCATCACTACCGTGCTGTTTTTCCTACTCCACAGAGCTGTCAAGTATTACATAGTCAATTAAATAGCAGCATGATAATGGAACGTAAGTTGCCCTATAATAGCCACAAGACCTCCAAGGCTTATATTGGTCCCACAGCTATACAGGTTGCTTTCATCTACCACATCATATTAGGGACATCTCGATTAATCTTCCTGATAATTTTAGACACATCTATGTGTCATTCCTCTACTGTTTTCACCTGATAAGAGCAAATAACAGCCGTCATGAACTGAGAAAAAACTGAAAGGTCAGAATATGTTGCTAATATTCTCTTTATCCACTTGTTGTTTCCCCCTTATAATCTCTTAATTGATTTCTGAAAATAAATGCTCTCGTGGCTAAAGTCAAAGCAGACAGTATTACTTCAGCAGTATCATAAACTATGTGTACACATTTACTTTTTATACATAGATGTTAAATCTGTGAATAACTTAGTAATGACTAACTTAAATCCATTTATTTCAATGGGTCTACTCTGAGCATGACTTAGTCAAACACCACTCCAAGTGTTTAAATTGAGAAGAAGAGTAAGTTGCTGTTGAGGGTTCCTATGAATTTCTTTATTGAAACAAGATCTTAAGATCTTTCACTTGTGTGATGTCTATTTCATTTCAATATTTCATTAGTTTCCAACAGTGTCTGTTCCCTGATTAATTTATGCTGCAGCTTTGGCATTTGGTGCAGCCCCTAATGATAATATACATATGTCCTGATTTACAGCATTTTTACCTTAACTCAGTCATCTAAATGAGTGCTTTGGAAATTACCTTGCTGATTGACTGGACTTTCTGGTAATATCTGGTGGAAATCCTTAAATTTTTGAATATGACATAAGGTATGTCTAACTCAATAGCAACAAATCATGGCTTAAGGAGGACATGCACTGATCTCTGTGAGTGAAGGAAGAGCTAATTGGGAGTTAGATTCAGTGTGATTATCAGCTTGTTTATGATAAGGGAGTAGTTTTTTGAATGGCACTGTAAATTCATCATTGATTGTGGTGTTAAAACAGAGTTTGTTTTTTTCTTATTTTGCTTGGTTGTGAGGATCTGTTTTTTTAAAGCAGATGACAGTGTCATGCTAGGATATGCTTAAGTCTCAAGAAACGGAACCAATTGCATCAGCCTGTTTTCAAATCTCACCTTTTCTTATGTCAGAAAGCATATGTTTCAAATGTTTACTGTTATGAGAATGAACATTAGTAATTCTATCACTGTCGTTAGGAACTTTAGACTGACCCAATTAAAATGAACTGTGTCTATACTGCTGGAACGGACCAAGCTACAGAAACAGACATTTGAACATCCTGTTCATGATTATAGGCCATAAGGACCCAAAGATGGCATAGGCGTTTGTGGACCATCTGAATTCTTAGTCAGAAAGGGGGGGGGGGGGAGAGAGAGAGAGAGAGAGAGAGAGAAGGGAGATAGAAAAGAAAAGAAAAGAAAAAGAATGACGTGAGCTGACTGTCGTGGGTCATGTTTTTTAATCCAGAGTATTGGACATGTAACACAGCAACAAGAGCTGATCATTTTGTTTAATCACCTTTTGGATCTTTGCCAGATGGTCTCTATTGAGAGCGCTGCAAACAGAGAGAGATGAACTGCGTCTAACATGCCACTAGAGCTTTCCCGTAAATGTCTGAGAACTGAATCCAACAAGAATTTAGTCTCGGAGCAGAAAGGGATACATTTAAAAACTATGTGCATTAACTATACTTTTCCCCATAGAATCCTCACTTGGCATGAATAATTTACCCACTCTTATGCTAATGGGATCATGAAAGTATCCCTCTGTCTTTAGTGCAGCTATTCTCAGCTTTCAGTAATTACCCCACCCAGTGAAAATAACATGGCTTCTGCATTTGAACGTCCTACTACTAATACCTGGCAATTAGAAAATCATGGTTGACAGTGGAGCAGTCCAAAAAGTGGACAGAGCCCAAGGAGCCTGAGGGAAGGGTCTTTTTTTGGGGGGGGTGTTCCATTGTCAACATTTCTTTAGTTGCCTGGGATCAACATTATTTAAAAACTTCTCTCTGTCTCTGTGTATGTCTCTCAATAGAACATTTCACAATTTATTAACAATGAATTTTATTAGGGAGGAAAGCTATAACTATAAGAGTTTGGTGATTCTGTCAGCATAAGTTAAGATTTTTAAAATCTGCATAGCCTTCGTAAATATGGTAAATGAGTATTCAAACTTGCTAACTTTGTAATATTAAAATCAAATGAAGACTACCCTTGCATTGTAGGGGGGTGTTTAAGGTTAAAAAATAGTCCATTATAAAGACCTAGTCTTTGACCTCTATCCACAACACTACATACTAGGTAGTTCACTGTGTAAAAATTATCAGGCTGAAACATCTGGGAAAGAAAGCTATGAAACAGCAGGGAACGTGGCTGGTTTATTGTTTATCTTTTGTTTATGAGGCAGTATTCAAGTTTAATTACTACTCTAAATTAAACTCTAACAGGCATCAGGAGACATCCCTTTAGTCAGGCTAAGTTTTAAAAAATCCAGAGATACCAACACTAGACTTTTCAAATAATTCAGTATATATAAGAAGATATTAGTCACACTCTAGCAATTCAGAAAAACATTACTACACCTCCATGTAAAGTTTCAGAATACTGAATTATGGAGGCATTCCTATTCTAACTGGTATATATATTACTGTAATTAGACAAGTGCAAAAGTGTCAAATAGTTTTGGACACATGGGGCAGATTAAACATGTCAGAAGATGGGCCTTGTATTTAAAAACAAAAATGCATGTGATAACGCCAAAGATCCTACTAATTGCCCTCTCTTTGCTAATATTGTTCAATTATTTCCTTTGAGAAGCCATGTGGAGAAGCCAGGGGGAAAGAAAGTTCTTTGTGTCCTTTATACTAACAGTAAGCGACCAGTTCGGGATGAACTTAGCTGTAGGAAAAATACAAAGTTTAAAAGCAACTTGCAAAAGATTATTCCAGATGGCATCTGTCATATCGTATTTAGAGGGGCGGGGGTTGTGTGTGTTTTTTTAAGCAAAACTCCCACTACTATGAAAACATTCCATTTCATAGAGAGATTTCATAGGCTGCATTAGAACACAACATATTTAGAACACATAGTCACTATAAAATAATAACTTGGAATGATTTTCAAAATATATTTTATGTTATATTATTTTAAAGAACTCATCATTTGCAAGGGTGGGTGGAAACTAATGGAGTAAGATGTAAGTCTTAAAATGTATTATAATATTTTAAGAGCTCACTCACCTCTAAGCTTTAAATTCAATAAAAGATGAGAATCTGCAGTTTTCACCAGTATAATGACTAGAAAACTGTACAATAAATAAAAGAGATTTACTATGAAATTGTAGCCCCACTGACTGGTGTGGTTAATAGAAAGGGACATAATACAGTTACAAAAATATTATTTTAAAAAAATAATCCAGCAGGTATTTTTTTCAATATAGGAGGGTAAAAAGCAAAGGAAGATGGGTGGATAATAAACTGTTAGCTTCTTTAGCTCAGTTTGATCTGGCAGTTTAATGGTTAATATGCATGCAGTGTGTGTAGTGTGAGCTCAGCAGTTACTGGGCCAACTGTCTCAGTATTTCTGGGAATTCTGCCTATTCACAGTGCAGAGATGGTTCAATTGCTGCAAAATGTACAAAATGAATTTTACAAAAATGAATTGCAAGGGAAGCCCCATTACAATGATTTTACAGCAAAGATGTCAACATCAATTTTTCTCTCATGCATAACTAATGATTAAAACAGCATATTCCATTTGCTTAAGACAATTTATTTCATATTGGCACATCAAAAATATTGAAACAAAGTCATCCCTGTCCTTTTTTATTCATTGCTGCTGAACCCACACTATTGTTAAAACTAGAATAATAGTAATAATAATAATAATAATAAAACAAGCTTGGCAAGTAATGCTTAAACCAAAGGTTTCATCAATATTCTTCAATTTGTCAACATCTCAATGACAGCAACAGGAGGGAAGTGCATGTTTTTGTGTGTGCTTTAAAACATGGGGAGGCCTTTCTCTTAAAATAGCTCCCATCCACCATGCTAACAGAGATTATTCATGCACATCATTGATAAGCAAAGATCTAAAAACTTTAAAAGGAAAAACGAATTTACAAAACCTGCTTAACTGCTGCATCTAATCCTGCTGAAAAATAAGACATTTGGCCTGGTGTAGCAAAAGTGTTCTGCATGCAGAAGGGGGTTTTCTGAAGTGGATCTCCTTGCTGGCTGAGGTGTGCACCCACGAAAGGCTTCTGTGTTGATGAAGCACCAAGGGCAAGGCACCCAGTGTCAATTGCTGGCTGAGCTCCATACATGCATCCACTAATATGGTATCAGCTTTGAGAGGCCTATCATCTGTTTTGTGAGGGAAAAGAACTGTATCCAAGCCTGATTCCATGTCTCCTACATACACACACACACAGCATGGCCAACAAGTGATCAGCACGATCACACCTGACCATGCTGACGATTTAAGTAGAATGAACACTTGTAGAACTCTTTGAAATCATATTGCATATTGTTAATGGGAAAATATAACTGGAATTCATGGAGCTACCACCAAACATTTATTCTTCAGTCATTTTGACTCAGTAAAGTGCTTTGAGGTTTTGCTAAAATCGAGCGGTAGATATGTTAAATAAAAATGCATTAACTTTTTGGCCTCTACTTTCATTCAACAAGATTTCCATTTTCCATCAAGAAAACTCTAGCTGTTTTGAATGGGAAAGTAAAAAAGCTTGAACATATATGTTAGAGCTACACATGTGCCCAATTCGCATAACAATGTTAAGTATCCGATCTTTTAAAAAGTGAATATAAAAAATCCCTAAAATTTTAATCTGGCTGTTGTTTGCCCCCCCCCCGCCCCCCGGTTTCAGTATTCACTTCCGCACCAGATTTGAACAATTCTCATTATATGCCCACTGTGTTAATGCTGCTTGCATGATCAAGAAAAGAAAATTTCTATTAAAAAAATTAAGGCCAATTCCATTTTAAAAATTAATTAATAACACAACTCAACTTTTTTCAGTATGAATTAGCTCAAATATGTAGCATAGGATAAGCATGTGTGATTTCAGTGAATATCTCTGCTGACTTTGCCCTGGAACAATTAATGAATTTTTCACACAGAAAACTACATCAGACTATCAAAAAAAGTATTTCAAAGGCGGTTTTAGATATTCACTGATACAAATGTGTGGTTATAACCCTTTCACACACTAACCTCTCCTTTATAACACAAGTAGCCTTATTCAGGGTGATCGGAATTTAGCTGCTTTAAATTTCAGATCAAGTTTTCTTCTGCTTCAAAGTTTATTAAGTTCATGCTCCTAAGCCTAAGACAATGGGACAGGTGTCAGGGACATTTCAATGGATAAGGAAAATCATGAGTGTGAATCTCATAATTCTCCAAGGTTCCTAGCATTGTATCCAGCACTGTGTAAATAATTTTATGCTTGTGCAACAGAATTCCCCCCTCCTCTCCTCCCTGTGTGCACCCCCAAAATTTGTTGCAGATTTTGAGGGTGTGTAGGGGGTTGCAAGGGACGCGGGTGGCGCTGTGGGTTAAACCACAAAGCCTAGGACTTGCCGATCAGAACGTCAGCGGTTCGAATCCCCGTGACGGGGTGAGCTCCTGTTGCTCAGTCCCTGCTCCTGCCAACCTAGCAGTTGGAAAGCATGTCAAAGTGCAAGTAGATAAATAGGTACCGCTCTGGCGGGAAGGTAAATGGTGTTTCCGTGCGCTGCTCTGGTTCGCCAGAAGTGGCTTACTCATGCTGGCCACATGACCCGGAAGCTGTAAAGCGGCTCCCTCAGCCAATAAAGCGAGATGAGCGCCGCAACCCCAAAGTCGGCCACGACTGGACCTAATGGTCAGGGGTCCCCTTTACCTTTACCTTTAGGGGGTTGCAAGGGGCAAGAGAGGGAGAGGAAGTTCCATTGTGCACACAGATGTACATTGCAAAATAGAACTGCAGCTTTTGATACATCCAAGGTACATAAGAGATATGCATATAATGGGTGAAGTGTCTCTGTTGCTAGTCCTCATGGTAACTGATTACTACTTTGATTCGTGTGGCTAGTTTCTTCTTTTTTCTTCCTCTGTTCCTCTGTTCACTTATAATCCTAGCCTTGGTGATGTACCTGTTCCACATCACACTTATGCCATAATAAGTTCCACAATACACGTCATTGTCTTTGCTGTAAGAGACTAACCTGGCTACCTTTCCGGAAATTTATAAAAAAAAAGGCTCTTGCCTATTTATAGTTGCAGGCAACTACTGGAGAGTAAATGTGTGTTAGGGTTTCCTCTATGCATCAAAAGTAATCTAGCAATTTCAGTTGCACTCAGATGGCACAGTAATCCATGCCCAGATGTCCATATTGGCTGTACATACTTAACCCAACTTTTGCATGTGACTTTCCATTGCAGAATCAGGTGAACTCCCTGCTTTGCCAATATGTACAAGCTCTGTGTGCATTGCTTCAAGGCCAATGCCTTCTGTTGCAGAACCCAAGGAGAATAACTAGCTACATTTAGATGGATGTTAAAGAGAGAGTTTGTTAAGCCTTTTAAGAGCCAAATGTCTCTTGGGATCAGGCCTTCTGGGTATAAAACTAGCATGATAGGCCATTCATAAAACCCATGTCTCATTAAGTCTAAGACAAGTATTCCTTGGTGGTTTTGTGTAGGCCACATGGTTTAAAATGTTAAAATGTTTGTAGGATTATACATGAAAAGTATAACATCAAATTCACTATCTGAAATACTCTATAAAGAGATAATAAAAGATTGAAAAGTCAATGAAAAGTATATCTGTTACTATTGTATAGAACATCACAAGCTGTTAGCGGTTTAAAGCAGTGATTTGTCAGTGGTTTTTTACTTTATTTTATATAGAAGAAGGAAAATGTAGCACTCCAGAAGACACACAGATCCTTTCTTCCAGACAAATGGCTGGATGATAAAACTGCACATACTTCTAACGTGCTGATTAGGGTTTTACATATATACTTTCTGGCAAAACCCCAGAGTCTTCTTTCTCTCCTCCCCACCTCTCGGACCCTTTTCTGCTATCTCTCTTGCCATAACTCAGCTAACCCAACAGAACCAGTCAGTTTTAAATTTCAGTTGGGACCCCTGTGACCTGTTAATGAATCTACAGAGAGGAGGAAAAACTCACAGTGTTATGCCTAGTGTTGCTAGCTGACTTGGAGTCAGAAATGCTTGAAGCGTTAACGTAATTGCAAGAATGTGAAAAATGAAGCGTTGGGCTCCTGAGCAAAGTGAAAGGTCAAAGCAAGCCTTACACAAAACAAGTCTCTGGAAGATGGCCTCATTACACCATTAAATCGGCTTCTTTCCCTTTTTTCTCTTTCTTTGTAAAATGTTTTAGTGTTTCATTTCTATTAATAGAGTAAGTTAACCCTTCCTGGCTTTAAATACATACGCACATTCATACAAACAACAGCAAAAGAATACCAAGAATATCTACTTTTTCCTCTTTGACTGAATATTTTCTGACACAATTTGCTTCAGTGAATCTCTGCCACAATTAAGGTAGCAATTGCTTTGGAGCAGTCTATAATAATCAAGACTAGTACAAGATACAGTACAGTTTGGTTTTCTCTTGTACAACCAAGATGACATGCTAAAAACAACACTGAGCCCAGCTAATATAATTAGGATTATCTTTCACTGAACACTGCCCAAAGGGTTTAACTCTTTCAATGCCAGAGTTGCAACTCACTCATAACTTTTTTCTTTTCTTTTTTTACTTCATCAGTCCTTTTTAATGCTATCATGGTGCTAGCCCTTCTCCCGGCTGTAAAATCTCTTCTTCTTCTTAGAATGTTCTAGAAAGAACAATAATTTAGGCAGCCACCTTTGTTACAAGACGATCTAAGGCCAAGTATGCCCACAACAGTGCTGAAGAAGAAATTTAGGAGGACTAACCCTTTCAAATTTCCCCCACTTTTATCTTCCATTAGCTGACCCACCGAGGAAGTAACATAAGGAAGTTACTGACTTCTCTTCCTCACATTCCATTAAGTTCTTATAATGGGAATACAACAATGTTTTTGTTTGTTTTTTATCTTGCTAAGCTCGTATACAGTGATATTTTTCCAGAAAAGGAGGTGACAGAACTCACCATGAACGTCCCGCTTGTTTTCTTATAATGGCAATGGCGCCCACCTGAGAAGTGCCGGTGAGTTCTGGCTGAAAAAAAGCTCTGCTCGTATATAAGGATTGAGATGAAGAAGTGAAAGAAAGAAAATAGCCTACAGCCTACAGTGAAAGAGATGAAGTGAGAGCATCCAGGGATGTGGGTGTGTGGGTTTGTAAGGGAGGAAGAAAATATTCAGATATTCTTCTTCTGTGTTTGCAGCTTTAAGACACACACACTGAAGCTGGAAAACAGTGCCTGAAAATTCACATCTTTGCAATGCAACAGCAGTCAGAATTCTTTTTACACATGCTGGCAAGCCTCTTCAAAACTAGTGTGCAAATCGTATGTGTCATCTGAAGTGGGAAAAAGTAATGCTGGGATGAGAGAAAGAGACTGAGAGACAAAGATGTGGACTACTTACACATGTTCATCAGTGGGATGCTAATGGAATTTTACATATGCCTCCATCTCAGGGAAATTTTTACTGGCGTAGTGGCATCCTTAAGGGACCAGCAGCTATGGAAAACTTGCTACTATGGAACAAGGTTAGGGAAGCAGATGGTAGCATGAGAGGAGTACATTGCTGATGGAAAAACACAAAATATACACAGAGCTAAGAATGAAGAAACCCAGTTCTTTAATTTCCATGTTAAACAGATGAGCAGGGAAACAGTAAGGGCAAGTAGTTCTTGCATGCCTACAAGATTGTGTTCAAGGAAATCACAATCCTAGACAGAAACAACTTCAATACATCTCCCTTCACAACACAGCCTAAAGTTGGGCTGACAAGGGCTCAGGGATGGAAGGGAGGATTTGAAAGTACTGTATAGCCTAGAAGGATCAACTTCCCCAGGCTCCCATATTGTCTCAAAAGATTCACTTCAGTTGCTTAGGGGGCTATTTCCTGCGGGGTTTTCAGATATTGCCCCCTCCAAAGGAAATGATAAAGGCAAACACAACGGAAGGGTTCTTTCAGAGTTTTCATTCTCTTGCTGGCATTTCCTGAGAAGAGAAGGAGATTGTGACCAGCAAGGCTTTTGCATAGACTCCTGCCCAAGCACAGTGTAAGTGCCAACTTATGGGGTGCTAACTGTTCGCCAGAATGTGAGTACACACTTGGGAAGCCAGCTTTTCAGAACAATGTGTGTCAGACATATAGAAAATATTGGTCTACTAAATGAAGCAGCAGTGAAGGTGATTTACTGGTCAAGTAAGAGCACACGGATTGGCTAAAGAATCGGTTTGTGAACATAATGTAAATATTGTTGAGCTGTCTATGAGTCTAACCTCTGAGGCCTGTGACAGCTGCCCAGAGTGGTTGGGGAAATCCAACCAGATGCATGGGGTATAAATAATAAAATTATTTATTATTAATTATTATTATTATTATTATTATTATTATTATTATTATTACTTTAAAGAGACGACATCAAATCCTCCAATCTACTTCTGAGCAGTATATATTTCCTATCTTTACAGTTTCCTGGTCCCTATGTACTATAACACATCATGGAATTAATGTATGTGCCTTTCTGTAGAAGGATATATATATTCATGACTAAGAATTGAAGGGATCCACATCACTACGGCTATGAAGATACATAGGCTTGGTGTGCACTACACCAGAATTAAAATCATGTTGACTTTGTAACCCTTGCACAAGGCATGCATTTGTGAAAGACAGTTTTAGTTATTAATGATCACAGAGTTGGCTATTTTTATTGTTTCAGAATACGACTTTATGTTATACGTTTTGTTCACCACCATCTAATTATTAAAAAGGAAGGTTACATTTTTTACTTTTCTGGTTGCAGGTCTGAGAAGACTTTCAGTAACAAGAACAGGAACTTGTTCAGGCACTTAATCTAGCTAAATCACAAACTCCATGAAAGTATGAAATAATAATGAAGCAACTAGAAATAAATATCATACATGAACTGGGATCAGAAGAGCCCTTTGTGATTAATTTAAGCACTTACCCACAGCCCATAAGCTTCTTATTTCCCACTCCATGGCAGGAAGGTTTTTTGAGAGGCTGATCTGAGTTTCTGGCACAGATTTTGGAGCTATGTAGGAGCCTTCTGTTGGAAGGAGAGGGTTCAGAAGTCCCTCTATCCATGCAAACTGGAACACAAAGTTCCTTGGACCAGTTCATTGTGTTTATATCCCACTTTCCCTATCAGCAACCCCTTGTTGTGAAATAAAATATGGGACCTGGGTTCAGAGTCTAGCACAATGGATGATTGAGAAGAATGCCAAAATAATATGCAGTGTTCCAGCCCACCAGCTTCCATATTTCGTGAAAGAAGATGTATGGGGACTCAGTACTAGTATTTAGGTAGAGGCATGGGCATAGCCAAGGGGCAGCAGGGAGCGGTAGCTCCCCCCCCCCCCCGATAAAGTTCCTTGGTCCCCTAAGGGGTCAAAAAGGGCTCTGCCCAGGAATCCCACACTACATCATATAACACTGGTGTTAAAGCAGTGGTTCTCAACCTTGGGTCCCCAGATGTTTTTGGCCTACAACTCCCATGATCCCTAGCTCACAGGACCAGTGGTCAGGGATGGTGGGAGTTGTAGGCCAAAAACACCTGGGGACCCAAGGTTGGGAAAGGCTGTGTTAAAGGATCTACATTGGCTCCCAGTACGTTTCTGAACACAATTCAAAGTGTTGGTTCTGACCTTTAAAGCCCTAAACAGCTTTGGCCCTGTATACCTGAAGGAGTGTCTCTACCTCCATCGTTCAGCCAAGGTCCAGCTCCGAGGTCCTTCTGGCGGTTCCCTCACTGCAAGAAGTGAGGTTACAGGGAAACAAGCAGAGGGCCTTCTAGATAGCTGTACCCACCCTGTGGAATGCCCTCCCATCAGATGTCAAGGAAATAAACAACTACAGTATTTGACTTTTAGAAGACATCTGAAGGAAGCCCCATTTGGGGAAGTTTTTAATGTTTGATGTTTTATAATGTTTTGAATATTCTGTTTGGAGCTGCCCAGAGTGGTTGGGGCAACCCAGCCTGATGGGTGGCATACAAATAACAACATTACTACTACTACTACTACTACACTACAGGGTACAAGTCTATGACACAAAAACTGCACTTTTAAGTCTTCATGAAAACAGCGGGATGATAATTCATGCCAGGGTGCCTACACAACAATTATATAGCAGCAAGCTCATGTTTTGCCACTGAATAAACACTCAGAAGTCAGCTGTACCAGACTTAGCTCTCTTATAAGTACACTTTAACAACCAATAAGTGTGCTAACATGTCTTTGTCATATTCACATATTATATTTTTACGCACACATTTTTTAAAAACAAAAATCTTACCCATATAGCTTAAAAAATAAAGAAATGTTATGGCTATGCAACAGAATGCCACCTCCCTCTCCTCTCCCCGTGTGCCCCGTGCTCCCCAAATCTGTTCTGGTGGTTCTCCCAACCGTCTGGATTTGGGAAAGGTGTGGGTTACATGTGCAAAAAGGAGTAGGGAAGTAGGGGAAAGTTCTGTTGTGCAAGCACAAGGACTTACAGTAACAAAACAAGTGCACTGGACACCATCTAAAATGTGTGCAACAGCTCTAAGGCTCTATTTTCAACCATACTTAGGGAGAAACTGCACAAAAGTTGGGAGTTTCAGGAAGATAGGAACCTGTTTATACAAAAGTCTTCGTCAACCCGATGCCCTCCAGATTATTTCACCTATATGCATTAAGATTCTAACTCATTTATGCATGGGCAAAATAGAGGAAATGCAGAATCAAAAAAAGAGGATGCAGCTTTGAATAAAAGTTAGATATATATGCTAATATATATGTTCACATGCAAACTTAGAAATAACTGCTACAGTTTAATAGAAATACATGCATCTAATCATGGTGGGGAAGACTGTGACCAGGTCAGCTTTGTGCCTGATCAGTCTGTTGTCCAGGTGCTAACATTTCCCTTCCTGTGGTTCTTTATATTAGACTGGACAGCCCTTGAAGTAGGACACAGGGTCATGCTACTTCCTGCAGTGCTCTTTGTACCAAAAAAGATGTTAAGCGTTCCATCCATGGAACTCCCACCCTAAGTGTAGTTAATCTCTGTGAACTTTCCCACAATTGTGCCCCAGCTCTTCAACAGAGGTAAATAAGCACAGAACATGTAGTAGTTGTGCCGAAGGAGCATTTATTCCTAAAGAAGCCAGCAGAAATATTAATCTTATGTAATGATCATGGGGTTTGCTGTCATTAGAAAAATATGCATAAATTAATCAATCACAAATATGTATGAGCTTGTCCCTTACAACCAGTCATGAACTACCTATATTACCTTCAGTAAAAGCATCTGAAATCTGACTCTTTTGAATAAAGGATTAATGCAAACACAGTTGTACTCATATAAGGGACAACCATGCCTCATCTCCAAACCTCTGAGGTTTTGGTCTTCATAGACCGGTGCAACCGTCTTCCCTATTATTCTTGATTTAAGAAAACCTACAGCACTTTAAAACGAGGCAGTAATGATAAAAACTGTTTTGTAATATAATATAAATATACATCAAAACTGGAAGGCTGTGGAAAACCCATTTTAAAATGTTTGCATCGAAAGCAGTTACTCCTCAGGTCTTAGTCTGAAGTTTAATGAACATTTTTTTGTGGGGGGAATACCCAGTTATGCAGAATGAGTGGCACTGGATTCAATGGGATTAATAGCCCTATCTTAATTGTGCTTTCTTGAAATTAAATTCTACTGATCAGGGAGTAGCATACAACTGATTTTAGTAAAATTTGCTTCAAGCTAACATCTTTAATTCTAGGTTGTAAATATAGTGTACAAGTGGACACAACTACTTTTTTGTCTGAATTCTAATGCTGAAACCAAACCCCTTTCCATTTATTTTAATCTGATTTTTTTAATGCAGTGAAATAGATGGCAATCCACAAGCCACTCACTG
>NC_139554.1:40074471-40214471 GCF_965112155.1 Podarcis liolepis
CTCAGCCCTCCAGCTGTTTTGGGGCTACAGTTCCCATCGTCCCTGACCACTGGTCCTGTTAGCTAGGAATGATGGGAGTTGTAGTCCCAAAGAGAGCTGGAGGGCCGAGTTTGGGGGTGCCTGGACTAGATGAGCCTTAGGGTCTCTTCCAACTCCACAATTATATGATTCTATTATTGAAACCAGTTTTTCATTCACCACAGAAAGTTATACTCAACTTGAAAATCCATCATGGTATCAACATGCACGCATCACCTCACCGTGGACTAATTTGGGCTGGAAGGGAGCATAGGCTACCAATCAGAGATATCACAAACTTGGCACGCCCTCAATGTAAATTCATACTGACCCATTTGGAAGACCATTTCATTATATGCAAATCCACTGGGGGAAAAAGTTAACTTTCATTGACTTCAACCCACAAAAAATATGACTTCAGCTCTAAGTATCTTCTTGAAATATTGGCATACTTTTTATTGTGGCTGTTGCCTAAAGCTAAAGTTTATTACAGGCACATATGGTAGTATTTGGGTTTTTTTAAAAAAAGTTTGATGTTATTATATATTTGCTATTAAATGAGCACTCATGCTATAAATGGTGCTGGCTAGGAAAATAAATAAATGCATGAATTACACGCAGACAACAACAGCTGATTCCTTAACATCACAAACATTATTAACACGTAGAGTATCTTCATATATTTTAGCGTTTGTGTGTATCTGATCGTCAACTAAAGCACCATGTACCATTGAAGGCAGAGTGTACATGTATCTATTCCCAGTAGTTTTAATAATTGGGAGTCAAAGATGGCGCTCCTCTTGCTCTTACCTAATTGCGTTAAAGAGCAGTGTTACCAGGAGAAAAGCAGTGAATACTGAGTGGCGCACAATAGGAGATGGAAAATAGATACAAGAAGCTAGGTCTCCAGGGGCAGTATTTTCTATTTGCTGGTCTACAGACTCACAGCTGATAATGCAAGTTGTAATTAATATAAAAGCAGGAGACAATATGGGGAAGGCTTGTACTAGCAGGGCCACAGGAGATCACTCTGCAGCTATCCAACGTTTCTCATTTATGCACACAGCCTTCCACAGAAACACAATTTTGCCAGTGTTTTTTCCCTTGAAAGTTAAAAAAAATTGATTTAGCACTATCATTGAATTTTGCTAAATCTAGAGAAGAGCATGGAAAGCACAAAAGTCTCTAGGAATTTGAGGCAAATCTGTTGCGTTACTATTTTGCCGTTGTTACAAATCCAGTGGACATATTAAGCATTTTAACTACTGCTAGATCTGGCTTCTTCCTTTTTTTAAAAAAAGAAAAAGAATTACTTTCCAAACCCTGTTTATATGCCTATATATGGGTCACTCCTCTTGTGCAGTGCCAAGCACACTGATTTAACAAGCCTCAAACTTCTGTGTAAATGTCAGCTTACACAGATACAGATGGGTTAACTGTACATTCCTTATGCATCCCAAACTGGGCAAAATCACCTTAATTATGCAAGGGCCCCCTCTGGGACTGATTCTGATCTCATACTGCTTTTATAGTGGTACAACTCAATTTACCATGATGAAGTTGCTTCTATTTCACCATAATATGTGCAATAACAAATCTATGCACTTCAGTGACACACACAGGTGAATAAAATGAAGAAGATATAATCCACTGATTTTGATGAGTGTTTCAAATATATACAGAATCCAGAAACAGGCACTCCCTATACACAGCAAATAAATAAAACATTCCATTTCATAATACAGGGAAAGGAACTTCCACCTCTGGATTCCCATTAAGAAGATGTATAATATATTTTGTGCACAGGATTGAAGGTAGTTCTTATAAATCCGTTTCACATATGGAAAATCTGGCATGGCACAGTGGCTATAGACCAAATCCATCTCATTTCACTTCAAGTCATTTCATCACATCTGTGGCATAGCCATAAAGAAGATGAGATCTTAAGTCACCCAAGTAGTACTATGGCAATCAGATAAGCTACACCACTTACTGTGGCCCTCATGATTTGGTCCTATATGCTAACATATTACAAGACACAAAATACTGTACAAGATGGAAACATAACCTACTCCCAGGCTACAGCAAAGTAGCTAAATGTAAGAAATTTGAGAGCTAGCTGGGGTGATTGGCAACACACATAAAGAAGTTTCAGTATGGAGCATGAAGCTCTAAACTGGCTAAATCTGTAAAATAGTATATGTAATAATATATAAAATAGGCATGTGTACATATATGCATACATGCACACACGTTTCACACACACGCACACACGCTGCAATTTGATGCACACTTACATAGGAGTAAGCCCCACTGTACTCAGTGAGATTTACTTCTATTCTGTAGCACTGAAGTTTGCTTTTGTCTAATATAAAACAAACTAATGAAAAAAACCACAGTTTAAAAATATGTTCCTAAAAATATATTCCATGGATAAATAAAAACGATCAACGCTGTGCACAGAATTGCACAAATAATACAACAAATATGGCTTTTAGTGAAAAGGGGTAATTGTTTTTACATCCGCACCCTCACCCCAATCCAATGTGTTTTTAAATATTTTTATTAATTCTGAAGCATTCTGCGTAAATCTCTTACTGTGTATTTCTCCCAGTGGTGACAGTTTTCATAAGCTTTTTAAAAACATTACCTGCCTTAAACTGTCTTTTTAAACATATCTATCCTAAAAGGATGTACCTGAAAGGTATATAAATCTCTTGTGCATTTTATATTTCAGCTAAACTTTTAATCAAATCTATAAACCACCTGTGGGTACAAAAATGAGGCTTTAAAGGTAGGTTATTTACAAAAGCTGCCTCTTTCCAACAATTCCTTTTAGGTGCTAATTTTTTTACCTTACAAATCATTACCATACAGTTTTACCATATAATTATCCTCATACATTTGTGTTGGACACCTCTTCTGCTGCATTTGTATTGCTCTGTTCTATTTGGAATTGTTTTCTTGCTTTTACAATTGTAACGGTTTCGTGGGTTTTTATAACTGCACATTATATTGCTGTAACCCATCCTGAGACCTTATGGTGAAGGGCAGGTAATAAATCTTAGGACAAACAAATAAGTAAATAAATAAATAGTACTTCTAGTTCTAGAGAGCGAGGTCCAACTCCATAAGGTGATGCCCTCCCCCACCCCATGAAAGACCTAAGCAAAAGGAGGAATCAAAAAATCATATATAAGTGTTTGCCTGACTTCGACAACACCTTACCTAGCATGGCAATTGAGTCTCCATAGGGGAAATCCGGGCACATTTAAGAAAGTGACTAACTTTGCCATGATTTCATTAGAACCAAGATGGAACAGCATTATTATGTCAAATATAATGCATGCAGCGGATGTTAGCAAAACAGAAATGATTGAGTGACATTTATACAAAAATCACCAGAGAAGGTGTCAGCTTATCAAATATGTTATTCCTCAGTAGGGTTAAAATCTTGGTATCATATACGCTAAAGCCTGTAGCTTTGCAAGCCTCAAACCACAAACTATGGAATTTAGCGACATACTATTACTATTGCTGTGAGGGCAGATTACTTTCCTTTTTTATATTATACACAGTATGACCACTAGAAAATAATATAGTCACACTCCTGGAACCACCTACTCTTAAGCAGCCCTACTGAAATTGATACTACATTTCAAGTAATCCCTCCCTTTACTCAAGGGTTTGTAATGGTACGGTAAATATCGCTGCAACCATGGGATACCTGCTTCACACAAACTGCCTGCCATAGAGAGCAGAATCCATACATGCCGGTAGTAACATGGGTCTCAATCCTAAATCTTACAAAAAAGCCTTTATGCCCTGATCTTGCATTCCTGGCAATAGCCTTTTAGAGTAAGTTGATGTTCACTTCTTGGTTAATAAAAGAGCTAAAGATAAATCTGAGCAACCAGAAAAAAAGAATGTTGCCCTATGTAATTTATTCATTTTACCACAATCATGCTTTGCATGATGTTAGAAAACGGTGCAACATTTCAAAGTCCAGAAAAGAAAACTGAAGCACATATGAAAACAGATATTTTCTCCTACACATATGGAATCAATTTGTTGTAAATGGTGATGATAATTTTTTTAAGTACACATAAACGTACAGTCAATATATTAAGCAATTTCACATGTTACAAAGCAACAAACCCAGCAGGAACACACTCAACAAGAGCTGCACATCGTTCTGGCTCGGTTTCTATGTAGTTTTAAATAACGATTCATTGTATTAACAATTTACAATTTTAGGTTTAAGCGTAAAAAATCTTATATATTTAAGAAAATGTAACATGTGAACTCATTCTCAACTACAGAAGAGTTTATAGGGTGGTCTTAGGAAGCCAATCTCTCAGCCTCAGTCATCTATATGTAACATGGGGATAATATAACTTTCCTTACAGATCTATTGTAAGAATTATTGAGATAATGGTTATAAACAGTGTTGAGCACTTACATAAATATGAAGTATTGTTATATAGAACAATGCTTGTGCAAATTATGCACATTAATATTTCCCAAACTCTGTTTTGATGTTTATCCTACAACATGAGGCCCAACTCATCCATGTTCTTGACAGGAGAGTCAGCTTTGGCCTCTGTGAAGAAAGAACTCAGCTTGAAATGATATACAAGCAAGGGGAAAGATTGGTATGTCTTTTCTCAAAACCATTAATTCAGAAATGCCAAAAGAAGCTGCAATCCTTTGAGTAGTTACATGCACGCAAGGCTCCTTGGAATCAGTGGGATTTCTATAGAAAATGATTCTGCGTAAACATTCAACTGTATAGGTTAAACAAACTGTTAGTTGCTATTGAAATACCTATAGTAGTTAACATTTTACTGCCATTATTTTAAAATATGAGTTATGGTTAGCCCAAACGAAAACTGGAGCATCAGGAATACATATTAGGCTATATATGTACACATGAAACAGTGATAAATTGTCATTCCTAAGAACCACAAGTTGAACTGTAGCTAGAGTAGGTTTTTAGTTAGTCTGGTTCAGTCAGGGCATGGTTGTAATTACCTTCTACCCATCTATAGCTAATACCTTAGAGCAATAAAAGTATACGAGGGTGTTAAAAATTCAAATGCTAATTATGGGCTGTTATATTTACTAAATGCAGCATAGTATATAACAGTTGCAGCTTTTCAGTGGCTAGCATTATCCTAGCTGATATACAAAGTTATATGCCAACTTACCCTTACTATGCTATATAAAAGTTAACAGAACAATAAAATAGAATCCAATATTTGCATTTTGTTGCCATCAACCGTAGCAGGGGTATCTGGCTTTCCTAGAAAACGTATTGCTTTTGTAGAGACCAAACTGTTTCTCCTACCAAGTTAAGTTAGATAAATATCACAGCAGTGGGGTCCCATAAAGAAAATATACAGTATTTGAATATCACGTATTCAAGAGCCCTTCTGTAAATATTAGCTAGTCTCTCATTTCTTCAGTATCCTTCAGCTATATTCTTAAGCTGGGTAGTGATATAAAATCATGAGCCCCATTAGTATCTAATATACTGCTGCCACTGCTGTAGACCTATACCCATAAACATACACAAACACACTGAATAGAGGTATAGAGATTTGGGGGTGTCAAGTATCTGTCACAAACTGTCATATCCACAAGAGAAGCCCTGGCACAGAACAAATTAAATTACACTTCTTTTTAAAGCTGTCATTATTCATATTCAATCAATTGAAATATTGTCAGTATTTCAAATGCATATAAAACTATGAGAAGGATCCATGGATCAGAACAGTGGGCCAAGACATAAAACAGAGGAAACAACATGCTGTCTGTGTCCTTCTGAAGTGGTTCATCATCACCCCTGCACCAACTTTCACCAAATGAGATTTAGCCTGGGGCTGTATTTTAAATATGCATATCAAAGCAAATGGGAGGGGGGAACAAACCTACAGTATCAAATTGGAGAAGTTTTCATGCTAACCATTCTAATTTGCAGGTAGGCATTCACAAATGAATCATTTCCAGCAAAATATTAAAATTACAAAAGGCACCATTATTACAAACTGCTTTTTAGAGCATTGTAATAAAACAAACCAGCTACATGAAACTTCCTACAAAGATAGATATCTGTATCTGGATACATACATACATACATACATACATACATACAATCTGCATCTACAACTATATAATATTAGTTTAAAGTTTTATGTTGGATGACAATGTTAACTCACATGTCTAATAAGACACTATTCCCTAAATGCAACTACATGATATAACTCTTCATTTCCCAGTTGGTGTTCTTGTTGCACAAATTATTGCTTTCTTTCAAGACAAATAGCAGGGGGCTAAGGTAAAAATGTTATGGCTCAAATCTCCAGGAAATAAAAGGCTTTAAATTGTAATGCCCAGCGAAGTGGCAAACTCTAATGGGTGTAAGATAAATATATTGTCACTTTTTTGAGTTTGTTGTTTCAGATCAAAAAGGAAAAGAGGTTATTTTCCATTAAGGCAGTTATAAAATTATAAAATGCTAGCCCCCTGAAACCTCATCCTATCACTGTAGGTGAATTTAAATATTACAATAGAGCACTTCAAATTGGCTTGAGCATTCGCCATCTGCCAAGGCCCTAAACAGGCTAGTTTATCTAATCTCCTCAATATAAACATCAGCATGCTCCATTTCTACACTTCCACATGAAACAAATTCTTATAATGAAACTATTCTGGGAACACATGCAATGTTTTTGCACTGCTTTATATAGTGGATGCTGATCCTTCAGGATGCCTATCATTTCAGAACCTTTTCTAAGGGTCCCACAAACTCACATGCACACTACTTTAAGGTTTGAAATTGCATACAAGAAATATTTGTCAAAGTTCTGTCATGCTTCATGGACCTTATTAGCAGCAAATGACATCATAAAACAACAAGGAAACTTTCAGTGGTTTCGACTCGTACGTGTGTGTGTGTGTGTGTGTGTGTGTGTAGCTTAAGAGTGATAATTATAAAATACTAAATATCATGAAAATTTGTCCCTGAAGTTACCGTATTTCAAAAGAAGGGGAAATTGACAATGGAACGATAGAATCATAGTATTTAAAAATTAAATAAATGGTTTACAACATATATAAACCTGAGGTATTTTTTCTATTCTTTTTACAACTACTTCTGCTCTTCTGAACAAAGGTAATACACAACAAAAGCAAATATTTAACTACCTGACAACATGCTTTCAAAAAGGAAAATAATCAAACAGAAAACTGCTTCTTCACATGTATATCTACTTTTCTTGGCATATTAAAGATTACCTCTAGATGCCTATACATAGCATATGAATCCCCTTTTAATACCCCACAGTTAAAATATTGTTCCTAACATGGTCTGTGTTGTTTGTTTCATGAGCTCATTGCCAAAGCCTAAGTAACTCCCCCCAACCGGTTTCTTCACTGTATTTTCTTCTTCCCCAAGTTTAAAAGCTTAACAATGTAGATACTTATGGTACATTTTCCCAAGTTCTTCTCTGAAGTAAATTGGCAAACACATGCAAAAAAAACCACTGCCAGACATGCAACTGCACTTGTGAACATTCCACCAAAACATTAACTTATTCACCAGCTACTGAAGTGATAAAACTAACCACTAACCTGTAGCTAGTTACTCAATCTTAATTCTCTCCAGCCTCTGCAGTGCATTGGCTCATCAAAGTTATTGCAATTTATTATGAAGATGCTCCAGGCACTTGGCAATAAGTCCACATTCTAATAATAAGTTGTATCATAGAAAAAGCACTGGAAACCATAACTTTGTTTTAATGCAATGTATAATTGCCAATAAGTCTCAACACTTGACATTTAGAGACAGAGTGCAGAAATCAACAACTTTTTACTAAGTTTCTATTTACTACTCCTTTTCTGTGACATTGATCATAGGTCTTGCAAAGCAGAAAAGGCTGCATCTACCAATTCGACAGTTTGCCAACTCTTCCGTTTACTCAGATCATGAACTCTGCAAGCCATAAGTTAACCTTTCGGTAACTGAATGAAAAGGGCCCCTCTCCCACCCCCAAAAACTGAAGAAAAAACAACTTTAAAATATCCTACTGAAAATGAAGCATGATTTAAAGCAGATAATTACAAAATAGTGGGGATGGTGGTGGTAATAACAACAATCCACAGATTTACTAAATGTGTTATAACCTTTACAAATTATCAAAAAGACTTACATGGTCTGCTAAGTTTGTGGATGATCCTGAGAGCTCTTCATGATCAGATTTGGAGCTGCCATCTCTTTCATCAATAACTAGATCTATGGGCATTTTGCCTTTCAAACAGCTAATGTACCGATGGCAGAAATTATCACACAACTCATGGACCTGGATATATTTAAATAAAGGGAAAGAAAAAGAAAATTAAAAATAATAATTAAGTGTGGGAGGAAAAATATCAGATTGCAACTGGAGAGGGTTTTTCCCCCAGTTGTGAAAGAAATCTATTCCAAGAATAACTCTAATTAAGGGGCATAATAGTTGAAGGCAAGGAAACAATAGAGAAATTGTTACAGCACATATTATTCCCCTGAGACTTGCCTGAGCAACAAGTTAGGAAGGGGGAGAGCCTACTCTATAGACAGAAGAAAATCTGATTTAGGATAATATCAAAAGCACTGAAATCTGGACAAACGTAAATAAAATCTAGAAGCATAGGCAGTTCAGCAGGGAAGAGTGATAGAAAGGATTGGGACAGAGCAGTGAACATTTTGAAACCTCCTATAGGAACTAGGAGAGATCTTTATCACAAAATCATTTCCTTGTAGCACCTTAGCCTTTCCATAGGCACTGTGACTCTCTTTGTAATCTTAATGTTTTGCTCGGAGATAATGGGAGGATCAGGTCTGCACTGAATGAGAAGATACTTAATTTTAAAATACTATCCCTGGTTGAAGAAAATTGCAGAGGGCTGGAAGACAGAGAGGGGAGATACAATCGATTGGGAAAGGAGGGGCTAGTTGAAAGGGTGATTGGAACTGGAAATAATAGAGAAGTTCCAGAAGGGGGGGGAAAGTGCCTGTTTTGTTGAGTGTCACCCGGTGCTTTGTAGTACTAGTTACAGTGTCCAGCTGACATTTCCCAAAAGACAACCTTTAAGATGCAGGGATGGGTGGGTGCTAGAGAATAAAAAAGGAGGTAGCACCCCTTGCTCTTACCTTTTCTAATTCCAAAAGGTGAAACCTTAAGACTTGTATTGCTTGGATCATCTGAAAGAAAATTGGGAGCAGAGAAGTTGTCATTTGGGAGACGGAAAAACCCAAGCAGGGAGCCGCTGATGGTCAGGGCGCACCCTCATTATCCAGGATTTTAGCTCATTGGACACGCTCGGGCAATTTTGATCAACTTTAACCTAAAGCACTTTTTTTTAAAAAAAACCTTACTCTCTCACACACACACATTTAAAGAGAAGCAGCTATTAGTGGTTTACAGAGGTGTCCTTCCCCCAGTGGTTTCTGAAAGTCCGCAAAGCAACCAAGCAGCTAAACAGCCACTCGCCACACCACCGGCTTTTTAAAAAGAAGAAAAGGTGAAATGCTCCAGATGAATGGTTTGCCTTCACTTCTTTTGCAAGCGGATTTCTAGCACTTTTAATATTGAAATCACCCACATTAGCAAAAGAATCGTGTTGCCACCGTTTCCTTCCCTTTTGCTTCCCGGGGCTTAAACCCAGCTTTGCAATGCATTGGGGACTCAAGTGTTTGTTGTCCTCTTGCCATGTTTAAGAACTGGAGCTCTTTGAAGCCCCTGGATAAGGATGGTTCGCTCTTTCCCGGTTCCTTAGTGTCACTTTCTATAAGCATCTTTCTTTCTTTCTCTGTCTTGTCTGTTTCTCTCTCTCTCTTTCTCTCTCTCTCTCTCACACACACATGCACACAGCCTGCTTAGCAATTATACGTTTTTTTTAAAAAATAATAATTAAAAAAGGGCGAGCTGGGGTTTCTTGGAGGGAGGGGCAAGAAAAGTCAAAATGGGGTTGGGGGTGAAGTGAACCTTACCAAATTGTCCAACTCTGGATTTGAAGAAAAAAGTGGCTTTTCCGCCCGAACCTACATGAAGTAGAAGTAAGGGAAGGGGGGGGGAAATCAGTGCATATTTCAGCTGTCTTTAACATACACACTACTATTAACACTCCCCCTGACCCAAACACCACCAGCAGCAGTCCAAACTGGAGGGGGAAAGGATATAAATATGTGAACTAAAGGAGAGTGCCGCAAAGTGAAGGCCACTCTGTGCAGTTTCTGCCCCCAAACCCACCCCACCCACCCACCCTGTTTAACTGAGAGGTTTCAGAAAGACTTAAAACCCTTCGCAGAGTTTTTACCCCCCCCCCCGCCCGCATTTAACAATGCCCCTTTCCTGTTAAGCTAAGAGTGACCAATGAATGTCTCCCAGTGTCCACTGAAGAGAGAGAGGGGGAAAGAGAGAGAGAGAGGAGAGAGAGAGAGAGAAAGGGGAGACGGGGAGAAGAGAGGGGGGTGCGGGTGAAGATATGATTTGGGCCAGTTTTTGGCGAGGAATCTTTCCTCACAAACACAACCACGTTATGTAAGCACTCTCACACGCTTCGTTTCTCTCCCTCACAACTTGGAATGAGACATGGAAAAAGTTGTGTTGTTGCGTTTTGCGCGGGGTGGGGTGGGGTTGGGGGGGGGAGAAGAGGTGTTTTGTGCGAGGTGTTGCTTTTGCCTGGGGGGGGGGGGAGAGAAAAGGCGGGTTAAAAAGCGTTCGACCTGTTTGGCGAAGACGGCGATGTCCTCGTTGAAGGAGTCTGAGGAGCAGACGTCTCCGCCGGCCACCCCAGGCTCTCGCGGGGTACAGGTCGCCAGCTCGCACTTCTCAAAGACCAGAGCTAAGAGGGGGAACAACGGGTGCCTGCCGGGCAGTGACACACAAAAGAAAAAAGGGGGGTGGGGTGGGGTGGGGGTTAAAGGAGATGTTGAGAGGAGGAGGAGAAGGAGGAGAGAGAGGGTGGGGGAGAGAGAAAAAAAAAGTCTGATCAACAAGTATTTTTTTTTTCCTGTCGAAAATAAAAAGCAAAACACGTCCACGCTTTCTCACAACGCCTCAGCCTTTCCATAAAGGAAAAAAAAATGGGGAGGGGGAGGGGGGGAAGCAGCACTGGAAAGCGAGGCCAAGGCCAGAGAGGAAAACAACAGACATACACACATGCAAACTTTAAATTAAAAAAAAAGAAGCGCCAAAATCGGGCCCTCACGAACCTATAAGCCAATACAATAAGCACTGAGAAGGCGAGCAGTAAGTAGCTCAGCTGCCAAGTTTTCGTGGTTTCCACAATAACTAAAGGAGGGGTGGGCGCTCCTGCCCCCAAGCTAAAAGGGGAAACTTTATTCTTACGCAAACTGTTTAAACTGCTTAATATCTCGGTGAAATCTAACAGCAGCCAGAAAACGTGCATTTTTGCTGAAGGGAAGGGAAGAGGGGGGAAGAGGATGCCAGCAAAGTTTCTCCAGGCTGAAGAAGGGCATCCTGATAAAAATACCAACTGCCCAGCCATAAACGAGCTGAACAGAAATATATGTATATTAAATACTAACACAGACACCCCAATTGCCCTAGCAGACATTGGAGTAGGGAAAGCGAAAGTATGGCATTTGTGTATAAGCAGAAAATGTGTTTTTCTCTAGTTTTTCCTTCTTTATCTCTCCTCGGATGGTGATGACACTACATCCTATTTTAGAGCAATGTAATAATAAGCCAAACTGATCTGTACTGATGAGAGTTACTTCCATTCTCCCAACTACAATGCTTAGTTGTTCTCCTGTGGATGTCAGTAACTCCCACCTCTTTTCTCAATTTATTTTTGTCCGCGTTGGGGGTGTTTTCAAAGGACTACCCCCACCGTCTTATTTTTGAGTCGGCTCTATATTTACAGCTCAGCCCCTAAATAATAAACAAAACAACCCCCGTGGAACTTACTTCTGTGTAAAATGTGCCTGCGGAACTATACAAAGGCTTACTCTCCGGTTAGGGAAGCCTGATCAAGGCTGCTTTAACTGAAAAAGGGAATACAGTTTCAGTTTACCTTATGGGTCCATCCGAAATATCGGTGGATTTCTGCACCGTAGTGCACTCCCCCATATAGGGGTTCACGGCATTCCTGACTAAACCGACCTAAATTGCTCTTATCACTTAAAAGAAGCGCAGCAACGCAGGGAAGGGCAGCCTGTTTGAAAACGCTGCTCGAAACCTTCCCCTGCCATTTCCCTCTCGCATGGAAGCAGCAGGGCTACCCGCTCGGAACTCTTTGCTACGATCGTCTCTGCTCTGAAAGAAGATCCCCGAGCCCTCCGCGCGCGCACCCCCTCCGCACAGAAGCTGCAAAGGACCCGGGCCATGGCGCCGGGCTCGCCCTGCCTCGTACCTACCCGTAGATCGCATCCTTGTCCCGCTTCAGGGCGTCGTTGACAGCCGATCCCATGCTGGCCGGCATGACATTGGGGTGCGGGGCGTGGGCTCCATAATGCTGGCTGGCATGGAGTGGCGGCCCGTGGTTCAAGTGGTGGACTGGGGGGATCGGCCTGGGGGCGTGAGGGTCTCCGTACATGGAAGCAGGTACCCCTACTCCGTCCATCCCGCCGTAATGAGGCAGCTCATCGTACTGTCAAAAAGAAAATGGGCCAGAAGAAAGAAAGAAGAAAGAAAGAAAGAAAGAAAGAGAAAGAAAGAAAACCAGGGGGAGAAAAGAGGGTTTGAGGAAAGGAAAAAAAGAGCAAAAAAAGAGGGAGAGAGAAATAAAATAAAAAAAACACAACAACAACAAAAGTCAGAAGAGAGTAAAGCACCCAGACTCAGACAAAACAGAGCAAAACTACAAACCAGGACCAGCCACAACAGAGAGAGGGGAGGGTGGAGAGAGAGAAAGCTGTACAGACTGAAATCAAAATAAAAAGTGCAGTTTATAGAGCTGGGGGAAGGGAATGAAGGGACCGGGAGTATGTGTGTGTGCGAGAAAGAGAGACAGAGTGTGTGTTTTTGCTGATGGCGAGGAGAAATCTACCGAAGGCAAAATAAAGGAGGAAACTGGAAGCGTGGAGAGGGAGAAGCGAAAAATGTTCGCCGAGTCAGAAGAGAGCGGAGCACGAATAAACAAAACAACCCACAAGTAAACAGATTAATACTTCGGAGCGGCGGTGGGAAGCAGGGCTGGGAAGGGAAAGGAAGAACGCGAGGGAGGAGTGGGGTGGGGGGGTGGGAGAGCAAATAATCTGAAAGTTACCAGAAACATTATTTAGCAGCAATTCCCCCTTGTCCTTGTCAAAACCAGAGACAAACCAAGCAGCAAATGTAGCTGAATTTCCTAGGCGGCGGCGGCGGCAGCAACAGCCACAGCAACAGCAGCGGCGGCGGCGGCGGCGGCGGCAGCAGCGGCAGCAGCAGCAGCAGGCAAGCCTTCCCCCCTGTGAACCCCGCGCCACTGAGCAGCTAGAGAGGAGCAGGGAAATCGCGCTGCTGGGGGAAAAGCTAGAGAGGAAAGAAGCGTGGAACAATTGCAGACAGACACACACACGCACGCACGCACATTCACACAGAGGGAGAGAGGGAGAGAGAGAGATAGACACACACACACACACACACACTCGCGCACATTCGCGCACACACAAAACCGGTGAATAATTTTTGCTGCTTTTTGTTTTGTTGTTTTTTAAATAGTGGCCGCCATGAGCAGCAGCGACGGAGGCGAGCAAATCCGACAGGCCCTCTTAAGAGAGGATTTATACACGTAAGGTAAGTGTTGGAGATTTAAACCTACCCTTTGCGCCATCAGTCTGCGCTCCGATAAACTCCTGGAGGTGTCCTATATTTAATATCCCAGTCCAGCAACAACAACAAAAAGTGATTGAGTGGTGAAGAAGAAGAAGAATCCCTTTTCCCCCTTGTCCTTTCGACCCACTTATAGACTTCTCCAGCACGCTTAAATAATCATAAAAGACAACAGCAATAACAATAAAAAGTAGGCAAAGAACCCCGTCGAGTTTGTGATCTTCTTTTTTCCCGCGCGCTGCTTCTCCGTTTCCCCTTTCTCTGTCTCTTTCCTTTTTTTTCTTCCTTTGCGTAAAAAATAATAATAATTAAAAAAAATTAAAAATCGTCAACCCCCCAACTGAAGGTTACGATCGGCCCGTCAGCAACCCACATGTAACCAAACTGTCGTGTCTCATGGCTTTTTGCCACTCCAGCTGTCAATCAAAGCCATGGAATGTCAAGGTAGTGAATGAATGATGGCTGATGATGATGAAGAAGAAAAGAGGAATCTTTTTAACCTCGGGTTCTTCTCTCAGTAACTCCGCGTTTGGGGTTTGTCTTGTAGGAGAGCTATAGGTTCTTTTCTCCCTCTCTCCCCCTTTTTTTTAACTACCGGGAGGGGGAGGGTGGGGTAGGATGCGAAGAAAAATGGAATAGTTTGCAAAACGTGGACTTCCTCCGTTCTTTTTTTTTTCCCCGGTAGGTATTTTGTCTCCCTCTTCACCTCTCCCTCTGAGATGAGTGAGTGTCAGTAAGTGTTGGCAGGTTGGCTGCTGGCTGGCTTATAGAAGAGGCTCAGTTTTGCAGCGCTGATCGGCGGGAGAATGAAATGACGGAACCCGGAAGTAGTGGTGGCCATAGCCAGTCCTACAACAGAGACACATACAAGGGAGAGGGGAGAGGGAGAGGAGAGGAGAAGAGAGCGAGCACAGAACCAGCGAGCGAGCGAGCGAGCGCTTAAAGCCTGTGATATGCAGAGTATGCAATCAGGGCTGCTTCCACGCCACCCGGGGAGGGGGGGGGGAGAAAGCCACCCTGCAAATCACACCCATAGCAAATCAACGTGCCTTTTCAGATAGGAAAGGGAGAGTGTGGGATAAAGAAGGAAGCACAGGAGAAGGAAGAGAGGGAGAGAAAGAAAGGCTGCCTGGCTTCGTGCGTGCGCGTGGTGGGGGAACTGCAAAAAGCCAGAAATGGGGTGGGGGGGGTGGGGAAGTGCCATACAAGCCTAGCACTGGCATGCTTTTTATTATTAGATTATTTTATCACTCAATACCCTTATCTGCCTAACTGCACTCTTTAGCCAGCGCTTCGCATTGTGTCCCCCCCTTCAGTCTCTCTCTCTTCTGAGGTTACTTCTAGCAGCAATTCAATGGCCACTATGCAAGCCGAAGGAACTCAGGCAGTTGCAAAGGTTTAAAGGGGGGGAGAGAGAGAGAGAGTTAGAGAGAGAGAGCATGCAAAGTTGATCTGCCAGCGGAAACTAGCCTGCTTTAAACAAAGTCCTCCGTCCATGCCAGAATCTTGTATTCAAAGAAATCTCTGTGTGCGTGTTTCCTTTTCTGTGTGAAACCACTACCTTTTAGCTGTTGTTGTCGAAATTACTTTTCCAGGAGCAGAAGATAGACCAACCCCATTTGGCATCGTTCTTCATTAAGTGATCGCTTCCATCAGCCACGCTGTGTGATGTTTTTGGAAGGGGGGGGTGGATGAGAGAGGGAAATCTTTTTAGGTTTTGCTCTGAGGCTGCCAGGAGACTGGAAGGCAAAATCACTATCTTAAAATAGTGGTGTAGAATGCACTGGGGTGTTGTTGCTGTTGCTGCTGCTGTTGTTTTAAATGGGCCAATCCGCCCTGTTATTGTGAACATGTACCATTTTACCTGTGTTTTGTGGAACCTGTGCTTAAAGTATTTGCCCTGGTAATGTCTTTTTTACGGCTATGTTTATTACAGCAAAGTTATTCAGCAGATCGAGTGAAATGGTGCCCCCTTTTTCCGTTCCCAAGGATCAAATGAACTTTTGAAAATACACACAACACACTTTCTTCGTCTTTCTCCCTCGCTCCTTCTCTCTCTCACTCTCTCTCTCTCTCACACACACACACATACATACACACGCTACCTATCACGTTAGTGTGTATGTGTTTGTGCAGCTTCCTCCAATCACTTTGCTGGAACTAAAACATGCCTTACCTCAGAGCAGTCAATTACCAAAGCTACCCGAGATCATCAATCATGGGGAATGCTTGAAGTTTAGGGGAGGAGCAATGGTCAAACTATTGATTGCTGCAGTTTTGTACTCCCCCCCTCCCCCCTCTCTCTCTTTCATGCTCCCTGAACATAAAATCTAAACCAGACAATACTGTTAATAGTGGGGTTTATCAATGTATCTACTTGTGAATGTGGCCTCGCACATACATAGCATTGAAGGGGGGGGGGAGAACAACTCCCCCCAAAACAATGACACCGCTGCTTAAACTGGGAAGAGGGAGAGTCGGAGGGAGATTCGGTTCTTCGTAACAGGGTCACAGTGAAGGAAAGTTGGGGAGGAAAGGGAGGGAAAAAATCACCCAAGTGGGGGTGGGGTTGGCTCTAGAAATTTGGCCAGATTTTAATGGGCGATGGGAATGTGCTCCAGAGGTCAATAAAGCCCTCCAAAATGATGAATGATTGAGTACCTGTGATGATGATAGTGATTACCGGAGCAATTAAACAGTTTGATTAAATGAGCCATCATAACAATGATGTCTGCGGGAAATCAGCCTTCACATATAAAGAAAGATAGCGTGGAGAGAGAGGCTGACAAACGCCACTGGGCATGGCTTCGCTTTCCCAGAGCGCTCAGCCTGGCAAAGCGGGAGAGGCTGAACGCGCCGCTCCAGAGGCGAGCGAGGCGAGGAAAGGATCGGCGAGACTTTAAGCCAGACTTGCGCGCTCTCTTCCAACACCCTCTGAAGCTGCGGAGCCAGATCCAGGACGCTGCTTTTTCTCCCCCTTCTCTCTCCCCCCCCCCGTTTCTTCCCTCCCCTCTTCCTTTCTCCCCTCTAGAGGACCTCTTCCAAGATTAAAGCCGTCCTGAAGAGCAAGCGCTCTCCTCTGTGGCTGACTTGCCCGGGACTTTACTGAAAGGTGAGTAAAACCGCCCTCCGTATGCAGATCTCTTTCAAGCGGCGCTTAAGTCGGTTCCTTTGGCGAAAGGCGTCTTTCGGGCGGGGGGTGGCGGAGGGAAGGTTTTTGTCGTGGTGCAGTATTTTCTACTCTGTCTTATAAATCGGTAACGCAGTTCAAGATATTCATGGTAATGAATACTTGGTTAATCCTTTGGGTGCCCGGAGACCTACAGAGCAGTAGGTTATGCAAATCCTTTCCTACTTTTGCAGCTGGACTCTTCCAACGGATTGCTTTAAAAGAGATCTACTCCTCGATGAATGGTGCTTACGGAGGCTTTTTCCCTCCTTCTTCCGAAAATGTCACTTTCCTAAATTCCTTGGGAATCGCTTTGTTGTAACACAGCCAACACAATCCCGCCTTCCAGGACACATTTTAAACTTGTATTCTAGGGAGGGCAGCAAGAATTGACCTTGCAGGGGATAGAGAAAGCCTTAGTTTAGAAATCTATGGGGGGGGGTGTATGTTAGGATAGTTTGTAAAAAATAATAATCCAGTTGCATGAAAGACTTTCATATACTTGGGCTCATTGGAAGGAAAGTTGGTGCGTTTGATTTCTGTTCCAACCACTTGACGGCTAGGCTTCTGTAACGCTGATTTGCATGGCACTTTTGAGTTGAATATCTTTCGAAAGAGATCGAGCATCTGAATAAAACAACCGAACACCTAAATATCCCAAGAACAAAAATAACAAAATCTGGAAAATAAACGAGGACATTTGCCGTCTCGAATGCTACATTTTAATTTCTGTTCCCCGCCCCCCCCCGACTGTCTTTTTCTTCTGTTGAAGTTACCTGAGAGAATACAAAGTAATAACAACAATGTGGCCAATTTCATACCCTCCTTGGGTCGGTGAAAAGCTAACCCCATCTCCAAATCGGTAAAACGCACATTTCCCGGGTAGCTAATTGAGAGGAGCACTGTTCTTGATTTAGAGTCTGAAGTTGGTTATCGGAATTTGGACGCATGTGAGATATGTGAGATGGGTTACATTTGGGCTGATAATAATAATAATAATAATAATAATAATAATAATAATAATAATAATAATAATACATTGTACAGTCCTCAACATATTTACTCAGAAGGAAGGCCCTCTTATGTCAGTGGGATTGACTCTCATATAAGTGTGCTTAGGACGGCAGCCACAGTGGACTTCAGTGATATTTCCAAGCTAGCTTGTCCCTTCAGAGCCTTGTCCTCTTGCAAGCTGCAAGTGGGGCTTTCCTCCTTTCTAGAACCGGCCCAAAGTCCAAAAAAGAAATTAGGTGTCCGGCGTGGAAATGCATCTCCGTCAAGAATCCGCTTCCCCCTTCCTTCCCTCCCCCCCCCCCTTTTGGCCCAGGCTGGAAATGGTTTTAACAGGCGGTAAAATTTCATCTTGTGGTGTCAAATTGGGGTCAGTTGGGGGTTAGGGTTCTCAGTGTCCGCGAAGGAGCTGTCCAGCTGTGTGGGGATTCATTAAGGGCAAAAGATCCGTTTCAAGAAAAACAATACAGAGACAATCAGTAGGCTAAAGATCCTCTCCAAATCGCATTTTACAAGTGCGCCAGAACAAATATGGATGCTGAAACCCTATTCACTCCAAACTTCCAAACCGCTTCCTTTGTCTCTCGGAACGGGAAAGAAAATCCTCTAAAACTTCAAGAATCTGTTTTCAGCAACCAGGCTTTTGGAAGGGTGGCATCTTTACAATTTGAGTGTCTTTTTAGATTTTTTTTTTTAAAATTACTCCTCTCTTTTTGACAGAGCGGAATTGCACAACAGGTAATATCTCAGTCTACGTGTGTGTGGGGGAGAGAATGTGTATGTGTACAAAATTATTATTTCAGATTTACACTCTGAGCTATACAGAGGATAAGGGTTTTTTTATGGCGGCTGGGTGAGATACCGATGCAGAACGTTGCTATTGACCACCGTCCAAAAATCCTCCCCCCCCCTGCTATTTATATATTCTAATAGATACTCTCTGGTGCCATTAACTTGGGGGTCTCTAACAGTGTGGAAAGTGCATGTAGCTAATCTGGTTTTATTAAATTCGCGTGGTTCAAATCCTCTTAGCTTTTCTACATCTGTTAGAAGGACCGGCGCCTCGCTGGAGGGACAAATAACTTCAGCCATAATCTTGTTTGCAACTTTATTCAGTGTTTGTTTGCTGAAATGGAGTATTTTTGTTTTTGGTTATGCACATTGAATAGGGGGGAATAGCTCCATTTTTAATATAGGAAAATTATGGATGATTCTTAAATATTTTGATCTGAATTCTGCTTCGAGAACCAATGACAAAGAATGGATCAGATTTACTGATGAAAGCAGGGAGGTGGAGAACTCTTCAAAACAGTTCAGCCACTTCCTCACTTCTATTTTCTCTTTATACTGGAAGTATCCTCACCACAATCATTACTATTCAAAAAGCTGGCACGACTTTTTTTTTTAACAGGCGCAATTTATTTTTAACTCTCCAAATCCTTAAAAAAACAGCACCCCAAACCCTGCTGTTTTACTCCAATCCACCAGTTAATCCAAAGTGGGTGGCTGCAGAAAACCGTTGAGAAACCTCCGCCGGTTTCAATGCTTTGTCTTTGGTGGGAATTCGTGCGTTTTAGCTAAACTGGGCTATGGATCGGGCATGGTCATTTCGCTCAGATTTCTGTAAAGTATTTTGAGCAGTAGCGATCTTTCTTCCTACTTATTACACGCACAATCAGAACTACTCAGTCAGGGCGAATGCGTCACCATATAAACACAGGGCCAAATATTCCACGGGACGGATGGAGGTGTTCCTTGATTCTGGTCTTGATTCTTGTTCACCCAGTTCTTTATTCCCTCCCCTATTTCCAAAGGCCGTTTCGTGCTATCCCTTCTTTAGTTTTCTTTCCTCTCTCAGCAACCTGTTTTCAAACTTTTCAAACATCCTCTCTACCCCCCACCCCAAGTAAATGCTAGCCCAGCAGGGTGAACTTTTCTTGACCTCTATCGCTATATGCTTGCAATTTTGAAAGTTGAATTAGGAGGATTATTCATGTAACTTACCTGTTAAACTTTCCGCACCCTCCTTCCCTCCCTCCCTCCCTTTTGCTGCTCAAAATCAACATGAACTCCAGTTTCTTTATTCACTTGCAAGCCTCTATTATGCTCCCCAAACACCTCTAGGAATTAAAATGGCACTTGTGGAGTGGGTCTCTCCCCCCTTTATTTCTTTATCTCTCCTGTTTATTCTGTAAAGATCCCGCTGAACTGAAGAAGCGAGGCAATAAACAGCCCTCTAGCGCTATCTGGCGGGACTCCAACACTCCCAGAATCTGCCGCTTCCAACCAGCCCCTGAAGATCGCTTTCTCCCGCGCTTCTTTGTACTGTATAGTTAAAAGAGATCTGGCCGCAGAACTGAAAGCCCTTCTTCGGAAAGGGATGCTATCTCTGGTCCCGAAGCAGGAGTTCCCTAACCGCAGAAAGTTCGGAGATCAAGAAGGCACTTTCGCCCGTTCCTTTCAGGTTCTTTGCGCGCGCGCTCTGCCTTTCCCTCTTAATAATCCCAAACTCGCCGTCGAATTTTTTTTCGAGATAGGAAGCCCCTGCGGTCAAGCACCGATCCCTAAGCACGTTGGCTCTCTCGAAATCGGCCTGTTTCAATGGGACCGATTCTTGCCAGGTCTTTTGCGGCGCGCGCCCCAACACATCCCACCTTCTCCATAGCCCCGTCTTTACGCACTAGCATCCTAAGCGGGAATGCAAATAGGAAGCCGGCCCTTTGTTTTGTAGGTAGCGAGCAAGGAAAGGACAGAGATGGGGAACCCTTCTGTTGCAGAATCAAGCCGCCTCCTTGCCTGCCGGGCAGAAAATACACAAGCAGGGAACGCAGGAGGATGCGCCTGGTACTTCCCTAGGTTAGGGATGGCGTTTGATATCCCCACTTTCCCAATTTAATTCTACCAAATGTAACAAACAAACAAAATGGAATGGAAAACCTGGCCTGTTTTTAAGCGGATTCTAGACAGCACAGACCCCAACGGTCAATCTTTTCTCTTGCCCGCCACCCGAGCTAAAAACCGAGATGCTCAGGCGTTCAGATCCTTTTGTCCCAAAGCCCTTAAGTGGCTCAAACCGGCTTCTGGCCGAGTTGTGGATTCCGCTGTGCTTAAATTCCGGACAGTCCCTTCCAATCTGAACACACCCAGAAACTGCAAACTCTCTCTGGCACTTCAAGGAAGCTCCATTTCAAGGAACCACCCGTTTCAACTTTGAGAAAGAAAAGTCAACACGGGGATATATTGGGTGCGTTTTCCTGGGCACCACGGAAGCTGTCAAAAGGACACGGCGCGATTTCTGGAGCGAGGCTTTCTGTATTGGGCAGCGTCTTAAACTCTTTCGATTTTCTCCCCAGAAATCGGGCAGTCTTAATGCACCTTTCTTTTTTAAAAAAATTCACACCGCCGCTGCCCCTTACAAAGAGAATGCAATATTGGTGATTTTCTCTCTGTAGGAGAAGAGGGGCCTTGTGGCACACACTGCATATAGCCAGTGAGCTCTCCCTGTGCTGAGCCCCGCTGTAATTAATTGAAAACAGTTATTAGGTGGTCATTGGCAATAGCGTAAATAATTGCGGTGGGTTTTTACTTAAAATTGACCGGTCACAGAGCGGTTGGGGGTGGGGATGGGGGGTATCGATCGGAGGTATAAAAATGATGTATCAAAACATCAATGTCGATTATTTGAAATATTGTAGTCGAATCTTTTTATTGCTTCATCGGTTTAAGTGTCTGAAAGTGCAGCGTTCCAACATATATTTATGTTGTCAATACTGTCAAAACTGTCAGGTTTATTACAGTGGATTTGTAATACATTTCGGAGCTGCTCATTTGCATAAAACCCCCCTCCAGTTTTCCTCTTCCCACCCCCACCCCAAACCAACTCCCACACGCCTTTCCCCATCTCTAGAAAGAAAGCGGGCGGGGGGGGGGCGACTGTCAGTTTAATCAAAGGATTCAGGGCTCCTTTGCTGAAGCAGAAGTAGAGATCCCGCACAATTACATCAAGCCCCCCTCCGCCTCTTTCCCTTCCTGGGTCGCCTCGCCTAACTTGCAAAAGGGATCCGCCGTGTCGCCCTTGCCTTTCCGACCTGATTAAATAAAGCCCATCCCGATTCAGTCCCCATTTCAACTGGTATGATCCCTGCCACTTCTCGCTTTCTTGCCTACTTAGGCTGCACTCTCGCTCCCCTAAGGGGTAAGCTCAGCGGAAGAGAGTCGGATTTACTCCTCAGTAAACAGGTTTAGGATCGTTCCGTCAGATCCCGCTTCGAAGTGGCTGCGCTTAATTGAGTCTGCACTTCGGGCTACGCTCCTAGTCACTTATTTGGTTTCTGCCGAATTTCGATTCCGGATAAACATCCGAACCGATTTTGAAATAACAGGCTTGTTTCGGAGGAAGAAGAGATTGGGGCGAATAAGCCAGGCGGGTCGGTCCAAACAGGCGCACCTGTATGAAGCCTGGACGCGAGAAAGGCGCACAGATACTTCGGTCCCAGGAGCCGCAAGGGCATAAAAAGAATAACCAGCTGCCTTTTGATCTGTGTGTTTATGGATTTAAATGCCCCTCGCGATGGTCAAATGAGCGCCTCAGTCCTCTCCTTTGAAACGAGCAGGACAGGAGCAAGGCGAGTAAACATACATTGTTGGATTTTGGAGGGCCAGAGGCAAATCGGGGCCATCCTTAGGAAACCCCTGGATTTCTAGGACGCGTAAAAGATCCCGCTCACAAAGTTTGAAAAGAACAGTAGCCACAAATTCTTGGTTAACTTCTCTCTCGCATTTTCTTGCAGAGCCGCTTCGCGAGGCGAAAATGTGTAAAAACAAACAAACACCTGGACTCACCCCCATCCCCATCCCTTAAGCCCAGGTTGCTCTGCGGATGCCCCGCAGTTTCCTCCAGACTCACCTGGCTGGATGCTTGCACTAGCGAGTACAGCATTAATTATTATTATTATTATTATTATTATTATTATTATTATTATTATTATATTTTATTATTATTATTTTATTTATTACCGTCTAAGATTCCTCTCCATCCAAACTAGCCTGTGATAAGTCTTGGAAAGGGACCTCCAACTCTCTCCTGCCTGTAAATTGAGAAGTAAGGCGAGTGGATTGGGGGCGCGGAGGCTCTGGCCCCATAAGGGATCTTGTTGACTTGGGCTTGTGACCCCCCCCTTCCAGGAGAGGGTTTCCGCAGTGCGTGGTGGCTTCCAGGAACCCACCGTACGCGCGACCAAGACGCCCTATGCGCCGAGGGGCGTCTTGCTGCTGCTAGCGGCCGGCGTGTCTCCCCTGCTGGAGGCAAGGAGAAGATTCCTCGGTCCCTGTAAAAAAAAAAGTGCGACGGGACGCACCCAGCAGACGGTGTGGGTTGATGCAAACTTCCCCCCGAAAAAGGGACAGGATGGCCGAGGAGCCCCACTGCCTTAGCATGGAGCAATAAGCCCAAAGGCCACTGTTAAGGAGCTGGGGAAAGGTGAGGGTCCGGAGCGCCTATCCGTCGAGCCTCGTCCCCTCGGCGCCCGAATTTCGTTCCTTTCCGAGCCCGGCGCCTCCTTCCCTCGCGCGCTCGGAAAGCATTTAACAACAATTACGCCTTAATCAGCTGGAATGTTGGCCACAAATGACGCTATTAAACATCAAAGGGATGCCTCCGACTTTACCTTTTAGCCATAAGAGGATTAATTTCTCTAATTAGAGGGGATAAATATGTGCATAAATACATATCTCTCTCCTCACTCCTTTCTCCTTAATCTGACGGATTCCTATCGATGGGAGGGGAGGAGAGAGTGAGGCAGGGGGCGCGCCGGGGTGTTCCTCGACAGCATCGCCCGCATCTTTAATTCTTTTTAAAAAAAGAAAAAACCGACAGGATAATGGGATGGGGGAGAAGAGAGGCTGACCAGAAGCCCCCGCCCCAAAGGAGCAAATCCGGAGGGTCGCATCAGTTCACCGAAGTCCCTCGCTGAAGGCTGCTCAACACCGGCAGATATTACTTTTCTGTGTATTTGGGAGGCAGAACAAAAGCAAGCAAATTCCAACCCCTTCCAAATGAAACCTGGAAGTGGGGGCAGACTTGTTTGCTTTTGTTGGGATTTAGGATCCGATTTACTGACCCCCCCCTTCCTCCCCGCACTCCGAAGCTCAAGGCTGCGTTTAATCTCCCCCAATAAAATCCGCCTGACCTTGATTCTAACCTGTATGAATACCTCATTTACCTAATGACTTTGTGTCACGTAGGCAGGAGGTCAGTTTCCTTTTTAACCTTTCCCATTGCTGCAGTAAGCATTCTGGGATAATCGATGGCTCTTTGAATAATCGATGCACACTTTATGATCCCTGACAAACTCCATGGACGGGCACCTCGTTTCAGGAAAGCAAAGCTTGTCTTCTCGGAACAACAGAGGCGAATTGTGCCTCGGGCATCTGTGTAGGAGGCTGGCGCCTAGAGGACTAGCGCCTTAACTCCCGTGTTTTGTACCTCGGCACAATATTGTCCAGGAGTAGGATGCACGGCGTTATTGTTTTGTTTTTTTATAAAAAAACAAACAAAAAACCCACCAACACACACACACACGGTCTGTTTCCTCTCTCAGTAAACAAAGCCCGTGAGAAGAAACATCTTTTATTTGGTCCTCACAGGTTACACTGAAGAGATTTTGGGTTGGGGGCCAGATCTCTATTGAGATTTCAAAAGCAAGCGATCCCACACTCTTCCAACCTTCCTTTCCTTCTTTCTAGGAACAGGCGCAACGAGACCATCCGCTCACTTGGGCAAGTCTCTCTCTCTCGCTCTCTCTGCCCTTTCCCTTCTTTATTTACTCAGCGATTAAAGTACAAAGTCCCTCCCCCCCGGCAAGGCAAAGGTGCTTAAGTGCCTCGTCGCGGCGCCCCACCTTCCTAATGACTCCGGATGGCAGGACTGTGTCCTCAGATAAACACGCGCGCGGGGGAGGCGGGGAAACCCTGCCGTGAACTTTTCCCTTTCGCCAGCCGGGCTGCGGGGTCTCCTCTCTCTCTCACGAGGTAGTTCTTGCCCGTCCTGTTAAAAGTTTCCTCCACTCCCGTTAAGGAGGAACGGGAGAAACACGACCCTATCTAACGCTAGCGAGCAGAAAGAAGCGAAGCGGGTGGGTAGGAAGCGAGACCCCCCCAATCCCCTCCCAACCACATTTACTCTTTTTTTGCAAACAAAACAAGCCAGCAGCAGCGCTCAATAATGTCTGGGAGCTCTCACATTTGCTGCTATCTGCTGGTGTTAGTCAGAACTGAGAATCGTTGCAACCCTGTTACCTCTGTAGGATAATTAATACAGATTCGGGGATTCTTCTTTCTTCACTACCTATAAACATATGCTTCGTTGTCCTCCGCAGTTAAGTTATTCAGGGGTCCCTCCACTCTCCCCCCCCCCCGCGCCACAGCCCAGCCCAGTAGTGTGATTCTTCCATCGAAGTTTCGACCTGAGACTTTCCCCGCCACATATTAGAGAAGAGCAGTTCAGGGATGCGGAGGCAGGAGGGAGAGCGCAACAACTTTTGATGGGCTTAGAAAAAAAATCGTTTCAGATTCCTCTATAGAAATCTGGGATCAAGAAGCTAAGTCAAATGTAAGCCATTTTCTAAGGTGTTTAAATAATGTTACAGTGCCACATCATAGCCAGCTCTCCGGGAAATGGGAAAGGCAGACATCTCTCTCTCTCTTTCTCTCTTTCTCTCTGGGTGTGGGTGGGTGCCTGCCCCCAAACATAGGTATTTCTCCGAAGTCTGCTGCACTGATTTCAGTGGGGCTTGCATCCACATATGTGGACTCGGAATGCAGCGTAGCCCAGCCGTCCTGAGAGCTTCCTGGAAAAGCTTTCCTATTGATTTAAGGGAGAATTACTTCCATGTAACGTGTACAAAATCAAGGTGCAATCTCTTCAGGTGCAATCCTGCAGGCTGTAAGCCTGTTTAAATCACATTGACTTCAGGGAGATTTCAGCAGTACTACAGCAGCCTTGTGAGTATCACGTGTATTATCAGAGCCACTGAAGAAGCAAGGCAGCGCCATTCTAAGAGACACCTGGCCAGATGTCGACTGAGCAGAGCTAGCATGTTGATTGGGGCTTTCCTAAGTGCCTTAGACCCGTGGCCTGAGAGAAGAGATTATATGACAATCAACTTTTCTTCACACTCAACATTTCCTTCTCTTTCACCTAAATGCCAGGGACATATTTAATGGGAAACTTCTTTCCAATATTATATCCAATACTGAGTGGGACTGCACAGAAGATACATAACAAAACCTGGAGAATGAGCTTCTGCTAAGGTAGGTTTAGATAATTAATACCAGACATTTCTACAATGTGGTTCCTTACAAAATCCTGTCAAGGAGACCGTAAAAATTCCTGTTTTACAGAAAGGGAGACTGTGACTTGTCTAAGAACTCCCAGTGAATCCTTGGCTCTGGTGTCAAATCTTAACAGTTTATCTATCTACTAGCCCACAGAGAACAATGCCACTCATACTGGATTCTGAAGATGCCAGATGCTTATACTGGCATTCAATCCCTGGTAAGTCCTCTATATATACAATTTTAAATGGGGGTTATTCTTAGGTCAGTGTGTGTACAATTGCAACCTTAGTCAAGTTTTAGTCAGGAGAAAACTAGCACATCGGTAAGACTTCTATCTTTGGGGAAGATTCTATTTCTGGGGGGTGGGCTAGGATTCATACATGCAACCCACCTTCTACACACCCATAAGATAAAGTGATACAGTCCAGGAAAGACCTTACCACTTGGGTCTACTGGAACATAGGGCAAACAAAATGTTGGATGAAATCTTACACTGAACTCTGCAAAAAAACTCCCACCGATGTTAGCATATGAAGTCTGCAGCCAAAAACTGTTACACACTTTGCATGGCTAAGTGCTATATAAATGGTAATAAGCTCATTCATCATTATGTATGAAATAATGGTAACACATTTGATATAAAATGACATATGCAAACTCCTTATGATATCTATCAATGCATTTGCAATAATTACCATGCTAATTTCATTGTTTATCATTGCTCTGATCGAAGTGCCTAGAGAAGTATACATGGGCATAAGCAGTGTGGAAACAAAAACATCACAAGAGCTTGTCCTATATTCTCAACTCGAGGCTATATGGCAATCATAAGACAACATATCTAGGCTTGTGTCATACTGGATAATACTGTTCCTTGGGTGACTGAGGACACTTAAATCTAACCTTTTGATTCACAGCAGCTGAGCTGTTGAGCAGCATGATCTTGGCTAAAGTGTAAAGTTTGCTGAACCACACATAAATAGATCTATATTTATAGAAATACTTAATATTCAGTATTTTTTAATCCCATTAATTCCAAAGGGAGATTTAAGCCCACACCTGAATGGGATTTTAGGTGCCACCCTATACATGTCTACTAAGAAGCCCCACAGAGTTCAACGGGACTTATTCCTTAAAAAAAAAAAAAAGTTCAGAATTACATTTAACTTCCCAGGGCAGATAAAAGCACAATTAAAACAGGTTTTTTTTTTAAAAAAACCCTCACCTCACAACAAAATCAATAATCTTTGCAATACATTGCAGGGAGGACACCAAAAACAATTCTTAATTTGTCAAAGGTCAAGTTCAAGAGGTGTGTCTTCAACAACAACAGCTGTAAAGATATGGTGCCAGATGCAACTCTGTTGAGAAGGTGTTCCATATTTTTGGGGTCATCACCAAGGAGACCCTCTCATGAGTTGCTGCTCCTGAACCTCTGGGAATTTATTGATTAGCCTTCCTGAAAGTAGCCTTTTGGTTCACAAATCTCAGACAAATTAAGCATTTTTGACTTCATCTCTTCCACTGAAAACACATGTTTAACTCACCAAAATTAATGGAACTTTAGAATGTTTGTCTTCAGCTGCATCATACCCACAATGGAGTAGTTATCATTAAAATAGTGTGTGGATACCACAGCAAATTCTGGTAACCAAGGTATTGTACATCCTAATTGTTTTGGCCACTGTCTTGACCTACAAGCTCCATGAAAAATATTTATGTAGAATTTCATGTGGAAAGTGTTCATTATTACGTTTTAGCTGTTTATTTATTGTATATTCTGTGTTATCATTTATGTTCTTTGCATGTTTGCTAAGAGACAGATTATTCTGATACTTTCTCTCTCTCTCTCTCTCTCTCTCTCTCTCTCTCACACACACACACACACACACACACACACACACACACTTTGCCTTGTTGCACCAGGTAAATGGAAACAAATCAATCCTCTCCTGATATTGGATGGGTTGCAAACTTTGGGAAGACAATGAACTCTTTCACTTCTAGAACAAGAAAACTGTTCATAATGACATGGGATCTACCACATACATCCAAGCTTTGAGCACAAAGTACGTTATATACCCACATCAGGGAAACTCAGATAACTTTGCCAAAGCAAAATTCCCAAATCAATACTTGGGAATGTATAGAATAATATTTTTTTACCACCACCCTTCCCCATTTTTTATTTTTATTGTTGCATTTTTTGCACTCTTGGGAAGTTGTTGGGAAATAAACCCCTCCTAAAACATGCATTTTGTGATGGTAGGTAGATGCTGAAATCAAATGGTTTCTCCTTTTTGAAACATATTGTAGGTCCCCAACCCCCTTGGCCATCATAGGTTATACATATAGGAATAATAATAAAGATATATACGAGATGGCAGAAATAATAGGATAATCGGGCCAAAAAGTGATTTGGTTTAATGATGTGAGCCATGAACAGAGCCTGAGGCACAGTGTATCTACCCTTGCAGCTGAATCTTGACACAGTAAAGAAACGGTTGCATGTCAGACTGGAGATGGGGTGGAGTTAATTTTTTTCCCATGCTTCCCCATGGTATATCTTTTTCAAAAGCTAAGTTAGGGTGGAGAGCTATCACATGATAAAGAAAAGGTTGTAGCTTTCAGGGTATTTTGTACTTGCAAAAGGACACACACACACACACACACACACGGCAGAATTGAAAGATATGAGCACTCTCTGCCATTGGCCAGGGGACCAAGGGCCACTGGGAAGCTGGTTCCTCTGTCTCCCAGGAAAAACATCACAGCAAAGGGAGGGACCACATTGCCTCTATCCATTTGCCAAAGGAGAAGTAGCTTCAGGAGTCTCACATGCCCTCTCCTTGCCTGAAAGGATGCTCTAGAATAGAAGCAAAGGGAAAGGACACTCTGGCCCCATCCATTAAATGAAGGAACAATAGTCAAAAACACCAACAAGGAAGATCAACCTGTTTGAACTGGACATAAGGCTCACCACATTGTTTTGAAGAACAGATCTGCACTGTCTATCTCTCCCCCCCCCACTTGTGTATCTTGTATTTTTCCGTCTATAAGGCTAATGGCAGGGCCTCACACCCCCTCTCTTCTTCTTTTGTTTTTATTGATGTGAGCAGCTTTGAGCAGCTCCTGAAAAGCAGGATAAAACCGTAGTAAAAAAGTACCATACTAGTTTGGTAAGACAGCACAGAAATCAATTTGTTTGGGTCACAAAACATCTAATCTAAACCACAACAGTTCCCCAAGCTCGCAGTTAAAGTAGACTTTGACATTCTGTGTCCCACTGGACTGTTTTGAAACAGCAGGAGGTATAAATTAACTGTCTCTTCAATTACAGATTATCAGCATCATCATTTTGTATTATGCGGGTTAACCTATTCATGGTTAATTTTGGAAAGGATTCTCATCAGGATAGAAATCTTAACAACACTTAGGTGAAATAACTTCTGTTGGAATCCACATGTGAATGCAAATGTGTTTAAGATCAAAAATATATGTAATCTAGCAAGCAGAGTCCTGATGCATCTATTGGCTGAAAAAAGAGAGCAAATTGAGCCAATAGGGTTATGGTTAGTTTCCCATGTGCATTAATCTGCAAACAGAGGCAAATATAGAGACTTTCTGCCAATAAGAACAAGTGCAAAAAAGGTAAGTGCAAATTTGAGTTGACTATTTAGCAGTCAAAATAATTGACAGACTGAAATAATTCAAAACAGTTTTATGAATGAGGTTAAGGCAAGATAATATCAGGGGAACACATCACCAAAATCAATAGCAATTTGAGTGGGCATACACTTGTAAATTGTGGTTACAATTTCTGTGTCACAAGAGAAAAATAAAATATTGTATATGTGGTAAATAAAGCAGCATCAATATCTTTTGTATTCTTTCCACTTCAGTCTGCTGTTGGAAACCTGCCATCTGATCAGGGTTTTTTTTTTAAAAAAAAACACCAGTAAAAACTTTAAAGTTGACTACCTAAATCTTGTATTGCCTTTGCTTGTAATACTAATACTTCCCCACCACTACAAACCAATTTTCAATAATACGCCAGAGGTTTAATCCAGTCCACTGCATAGGAGGATTCACCCTCCCATCTTCAGCACACATTCACAGACATTACAGGGAATGGGGGTCTGTATTTATTTCCTATGTCTACATTCAACTCTTTGCTCTACCAAGGCAGGAAAACGGGGCTTTATTTTACTCTGCAGGGACCTCTCTTTTTCTGACTGCTGCACCCATAGTGGACTGCACTGAGTTCCACAACCGTACGGTAAAATGCAAAAATCAAAACGTGCAGTTCCTTTAAGATAACTTCAGTTATGTGGTCCGCATGCTAATCAAGGGACTGTCATGAAAGTATGTCTCTTGAAGATGATCTATGCAATATTTTCTAGAGTATGACAGTCCAGTGGGTTGCCAGTATTTGGTGCAGGCTGCTTGAGTACAGGAAGATACCTTGAAAGGCAGCCAAGTCTCCCATTTAAATCAAAGCTATTTCATATTGGCTTGCTTTTCAGGAGGAATAAAGTACTGACACTTGTGTATTATTTTGTGAATCGTACTGGACATTTCAAATACCTTAGTTTAAAATACCGATGAGCCCACAGAATTAGAAGAGAATACTGCTTAAAACAGGACTCTAATGTACAACAGCAGGCTTACATTTTTAGATTTTAATATTATTACTACTACTACTACTAAAAACGAGAAATTGTAATGTGATGCCTTTTCCCCCACAGTTGCTTGGTGTCCAGGATTGTTTTCTTGTTCTTTTGTTTGGCCTTTTTGTTGTTGTAGGAGTAATAAAGTCTTTCTACTAAGTCAAATAAAATATTCCTAAACATTGACACCAAAACCAAAGTAAATTGGAAGTGGTACTTGCTTCTTTAAACAAGAGAATCATGTGACTTCATGTAACACTGTGCTTAATAGTATCCACCTACATGGGTGAGGTTGACAATTAACCCATGTCAAAACATTGCAGAAGGGTAAACCCGGATGTCAAATAACTTTGGAAAAGGATAACCTTGTGTCCTCTTCACCAATCCCCAAGATGGGCCTGTCAGAAGCTGAAATGTCTCCTGCGCTTCCATAACACCAAAAGATACTTCTGTGCTCCATGTTAAAATTCCAAACAGATTTTTTATTTATTTTTTACGGAAAACAACTCCTGTTTGTCGATTCTGGACTATGACCAAACAAAAGGCTGCTTTTTAAAAAGAGAAAAATAAGCACGAGAGATTTCACTCACATCTTCAGGGATGGAATTGATTTTCACAACAAATCGTTGATGAAACATTATTTAATATCGTGGGCACATGCATGAATGGATTTATATATCTAGCTCTAACCTGACAAGGTGGTGGAAAGGGTTTGTTCTCCAAGTCAAGGTTTATCATTCACAGGATAGCTGTTTCTAGCGTGAAGTCTGGGAAGGGGGAAAGTGGTGTGAAAGAATATAGTTGACAATAATTACAGCATGCCGATGAAATTGAGGGAACACATTTCCTACTGGAGTAATATCAGATTACATTTACCTGGAGAAAGTGTAAGACTCGACATAGACATGTCCCGCCAACTCCTGTAACCAAATTCTGCACATATAAGGCAAAAGTCCACTGGGCTGCTGCAGCGCAGAAGGAAAATGGTATCGACTGTGTGCCCTTTTTTTTATCAGATGTGTAGCAGAGGTTCTTATAATCAGAAAAGTGAAAAGGCTGACCTTGAAAATAGACCAAAGCCTGCTCTGTCATTTTCCAATGGTCAGTCTCCTTTCCACAGCAGTGATACAAGTCACCATATCTACTTCTGCAGTTTAAAGAGACCTGTAAGATCAATGTCACTGTTAGTACGCACATACACACAAACATGCACACACCATTTGGCACACTAAAGTAACCACTGTATTCTTGTTTTCATTATAATCCTTCAAATGAAGTATTGCCAGACTCACTTTTTCCTCACATCTTGCTGTAATTCTCCAGATTAAACCATTTCACTGGGTTGGGAAGTGAGAGCGAAAGGGAAGCAGAAGATTGGCGCCTCTTGTCACAGTTGGCCTTTTGAACAAGAATGTTATTGCTTCTTTTAACTAGGAATTGATGGCAACTTTATAAAAGCTTGCAGAAACGTGAAAGAAATAAGAGTATTTCCCCAGTCTATTAAGGTTTTTTTTTTTTTTAAAAAAAAGATATAGTACACCCCATTGCTATGGCATTCCAGTGTGACTCCAAAGAATTTTCTTCCTCCTAGAGAGCGGAACTCTGAAAAAACAATTGTGCTAACAGTGAAAATAGGTCACTGTGATATTTCCTTTGTTGCCAGACTTTCAGCAACACTGAGGCACTTGATAGCATTTTATAGAAATGTCAGATTAATTGCTTAGTATATTAATTTTAGCACAACATGGAATTGCATGAACTAGACATGATTGCAGCTTTTAGAGGAATAAACTATTTCCCCCCACAAAAGTGATAAAAACTGAAGTCACTGAAGCCATTCAGAGGTATCTTGTTGCCATTTCTCCCCTATTTTATTATATTAAACTACAAAAAATCTCTATAGATCTGTATGTCATTACACCTGCATTTTAGCACAAATCATATTAAAACCAACTAAATAGCTTCATATATTATGGTAGATTGTAAACATAAAATTCAGAAAGCAAGTAATAAAAACAAATAAGTGGGCAAATCATTTTTAAAGGTCACAATCAAGTGGAGACTTGGGTTATGTATGCTAAATCTGAGATCAGTTATGGCCCATGAGCTTCAAAATCTTACTCATGATAACTAAACTTCTGAACCTTTCAAATACAGTGGTACCTCGGGTTACAGACGCTTCAGGTTACAGACTCCGCTAACCCAGAAATAGTACCTTGGGTTAAGAACTTTGCTTCAGGATGAGAACAGAAATTGTGTGATGGTGGTGCAGGGGCAGTGGAAGGCCCCATTAGCTAAAGTGGTACCTCAGGTTAAGAACAGTTTCAGGTTAAGAACAGACCTCCAGAACGAATTAAGTTCTTAACCCAAGGTACCACTGTATATATATATTTGGTATTTCCAAGCTTATATGGGGAGTTCCTTAGCTCTAAAACATATTGGGTTAAATTCTAATAATTCTGCTCACAGAATGGTGCTTGCTAATGGAAGAGAGGCAATTCCCCCCTTCTCGACTAGCTCATGCAGCCCTGAGCTCCTGCATAACTTTGGACGGTTGGAGGACCTCCTAGAACTTTGTGGGACGAAGCATGAGGAGCTGCAGGGAGAAAGGAGTGAAAATTACTTTGCCTCTTAATGTCAGTGCAGAGGTTGGAAACCTGTAGACCTCCTAATCTCCCGGGATTCCAGCTCCCATCAGCCCCAGTCCGCAGGGATGACAGTAGTAGCACCTGGAGCAGCGGTTCTCAACCTGTGGGTCCCCAGATGTTGTTGGACTACAACTCCCATCATCCAAAGTCAGAGCTCAGGGATGATGGGAGTTGTAGTCCAACAACATTTGGGGACCCACAGGTTGAGAACTGCTGACCTGGAGGTTCCTTGCTCCACCCTTAGTGGGAGCCTCCACTAAGTCAAAGGCCCTGCCATTAATAAAAGGGCACTTAGGATCCAGACCATTGCCTTTCAAAATGAGAGTCCAGTTCCTTTATATTTTTTTAAAAGCACACCAAGTTGCAAGTCATTTTCTTCTTCTTTGAGAATTAAGAAAACTGACCTGTGCACCTTTTGGTTTCATTGGTAGTTAGCAGTTTCTTCCAATACAAATATGGCTATATAAGCTAGGTTTCTGATGCAGAATAAAATTTTGGAGCGGAAAAAAATGGGAAAAGAAGGATATTCTCATTTCTTGTTCTAACCGTAGATGTTAAAGCACAAGGCGGTGGCATATCCTACTTTAAAGGTCAAGACTGTTTACTCTCATAATTACCAAAAAAGGGAAACAAACTTACAACTCCATAATGGCAAAAATGCTAATATTGCTTCACATGCATGAAAAGGTAGTGTTCCATCACATCAACCATTATTACTTAAATAACACTAATTTAAATAATTATAATTATAAATAATTATAATTATTAAAATAATGATTTAAATAATTATTTTTATTAAATAATAATAATAAATGAAACTGACTTAATATGTAATTCAGAAAACCTGTTCGTGGTTTTTTTTCTTTTCTTAACAATTCATTTAAAAAGTTTAATCATTTACAAAGCATTTGGGCCCGATTCTGACAGCCACAGTTATACTTTCTGTGGCATATGAGCAGTTTAGCAGTTTCTAGCAAGATGCACTAACAGAGATCCTATGGTAGTAGCCCTAACAAAGTTTGCAATATGTCTTGAGGCTGTATCACATAATTTTATCTTAATCCAAAAGAGGTCTGCTAAATCCTACAAATTAATGAGACAAGTTAGTCATAATTCACTGGTTTATCCCACTGACTTCAAAGGAAACTTAATGCAACCATTTTTTCTCTGAACCGAGGGCTATTTTTTTTTTTTACACAGCTACGTAAAATGTGCTACCTGTGCACATAGAACATGCATGTGTGCGGCAAAAAAGTATTTGCAAATTTTAGTAGCCTGCAGGTACATGCAACAGAGATTCAAGGCTGGCTGTGGGTGCCTGCAGTTCATATACAATAGCAACAAACCTTTGCACTGCATAAATTAGAAGGTAACCCTCAGGTTACCAATAAAAACCAAGTGCTGAGTGTTAGCAGTTGGGGTTGCCAACTCTCCCACTGTCCACAAGACACCTCTACTTTTAACAGCTGTGGAACATATAGAAATTAAGCAGATGAATTCATTTCCACATCACTGCATGGCCATATTTCAAAGAGCTTCGTCCACTGAATTTCTACTTTCCCCACAGCTGTTAAAAACGAAGGAGTCTGACCTGCGATAAAAAAAATACCCTGGCAATTCCAATTTCCTGCCAAGGAATAAGAGGCAGCAGAGGATATTTCACCTTTCCCACCCTAACAAGCCAACTATTGTATGGCTCCCTGCAGTCAGGGGTCATGCAGTAGCTCAAGGAACCAAAGGGCCATGCTAGTGGTGGATTATGGAAGGAGAAACAGAGGATTTTACTGAAGAATGTTCTAGCAGCAGTATTTCATACATCTCAGGCTCTGCCTGAGCCTCTTCTCTTTTTTCAGCATGATTATATTTTTTATAATTTCAGTAGAGCAGAGTGAGGGTGTGTGTTAGAAGAATCCGATCCAGCACCTCAAAGGAGGCCTGCAAGGTTCAGGAAGGCAAAAGTCAAGCTTCTGTAAACTACAAATTGGCATGTAGCAAATGCTACAGAAGGAAGAACCCGTAAGTGGCCCCAAGAAAGTTTCTTGCATGCCTTAACGCTGAATCAGATCACACACTTTTTTTTTTTACGGCCATAAATTTAGAACGATGCACTGGGTTTTCCTCTTTTAGCAATTTCTTTAACAGACTTATAGCCCTATGATTTGCCATTACCACCCACAGGAAATGTGCCACTGTTCAATCTTGCCTGTTAGGGAAGGTGCCAAGGAAATAGTACATCCTTTTTGGCTTCAACCTCAAGTGCTGGTCAAGTACATTTAGAAAGAGGAGTAATTTAAAAACAACAACAAAACCCCTCAATTTTCTCCTGCAGCTGGCAAGTCATGCCCTCTCCCAGGATACTCCATTACATCGCCAATCCATCCCCCCCCCTGTGAACAACAGCAATTTATTAGATTTCTTACCCACCTTTCACCCTAAGGTCCCAGATTTTGCTGGATTCAACAATGTTAAAATACAATATTAAAACGGGTTCAAACACATTAGTTATCATTCTGTGCCCACCAAGCATGTTCAGTCCACATTGGGTTGTTTTATGGGTTCCCTGCCCTGACAGTGCAACCCATGTCTGCTTTGAAGTGAAGTCCCATTGAGCTTAATAGAGCTTACTCTCAGGTGTAGGACAGAAGCTTTAGTGTTTTTCTTCTAAATACTTTTGGTACATCTGCAAAGCTTGCCCCCCCCCCAACCTGATCATCCATGCACAATGTGTATTGTTTATACTACATAAGGATTCACACTCAGTAAATGAGTATGCTATTAGTATATAGGATGGCTCTTAAATCGGTCAAAATAGAATACATGCGTTGGATTGGTTCTCCAAATTTGTTTTTGATTAGGTATCTTTTAGCCCAGATGCCATATTTCAAGTGAGTTTGTTTGTTTTCTGTTTTGTTTTTCTAGCTAAAGCAGATCTAGTCATAATCTCCCTGAGACCAAACTGAAAATAAACGATTTTGCTTCAGTTCTTGGTATTTACAGAATTCAAATGCCCAAATTTACTGCCTGTATAAAACACCATACAGCTTTTTAACTATGGCTTTCAAATGCAAAAGAACCAAACACTATGTTCACTTATTTCTTTACATAAATTATTATGTACTGCAAGTGACATCTACTGGAGAAAACAGAGCTTAAAGCTTACACAGTCTGAACCCTTTGCTGCTAACAATCTAAAGACAAGCCCTGTAATAAGTACAGCAAGGGGGTTAAAAAAAATATATTCCTTAGACTGGATCCTATAAAAATGAGCCAAGACATCTTTGTCAGGCAAAGGCAGGCTTGTGAAATTATTCTTTTCATACTATAAGAGGTTCCTTAGGCTGGAGAAGAAACTGTAGTTGTCATTCCAGAATTATTTTGGGTTTACAATACAAAGCCTTTTCAAATGCACTCATATTAGCTGCCTGAATGCTCTTCACATTCATTCTTGCTCATGTACAATTACTAACACATCTTTTGAAGTGCTCTGTGAGAAGAAAAGTGGTTAAAATTTTCAAGGAATATCTTAAAAGGTCAAACTGAAATTTGCTTGAAAGTGCAGAAAGTTTTATTTTCAGTGCATTCCACCTGTGGAAGCATAGCAATAAAAGGGATATTATGAAGATGTTTAGGTATGAAATGGCTGCACTTCATGAAAGCAGTTAAATACTCCTTATTTCATTACATCTCATGCAGACTTCATAGCATTTTTATTATACAAATCTCTTTGTCCGAACTACCTTTTTCACCAAATTCACTCTTTGTTCCTTATAGTAGCACTGTTTATTATGTATTTATTTCAAGCATTTAGTACAATCTGTTCTTCAGCAGACAGTCCTAGAGCAGGAAATACACAGAACATTAAAGCCACCAATTAAAAATATTTTGACACAAATACATTAACTACAACTAAGCCATTAATAAAAGTGCACAGGGCAATTTTTTAAATCAACAATTTCAGCTCTCTTTGCCTGGGCAAAGAGATGTGCCTTCACTTGGTGATGTACAGTAATGTTGATGCACAGTGCACCTCAGTGGGGAGGTAACTCTCTAAGTGTGGGGCTACCACAAAGGAGATCCTTCCATTTACCCCCACATTGTGGGCCTCACTTGGTTGTGAGGTTGCAAGCATTTATGCAAAGGCAGATTCATACTGTTCATATTGTTATGATTTTCGGAGGGGCAGAACCACCATAATCTCTACATTCAGTGACAGGTCAGAATTTGAACAAACTCATGAATCCCTGAATAAATTTGCAGGGTCATAAATTTGAGCAAACTCATAAATCCCTGAATTTAGCAAGGGTTGGGAATAACACCAGCTAACTTCCCCGTGAGGCCAGCCTGGTGATGGTGGGCCATTGAAGAAACAATGGTGCTGATGGCCATAGCCCCAAAGTGGAAGTCATCAACCAGGCAGAAGGCTTTGGCAGGCACAGAGGGAGGTTGTCAGGGTAACACGTGTGAGTGATGTCACTGAAGGAAGAGAGGTTGTTGTTTTACAACAGAGGTTTGGGAGTAGGGGGTTCTGGGAAGAAGGATCAGGAAGCAGGCAGAACTCCATGCGCGTTGGCTGGGAGAGGCTGCGCCGAGAGACCAGTGGCCATGACCCAAAGCTTGGTGAAGCCATGAGAAGAGCAATAAGAGACACCCTTGGAGTGCACTTGCTCCATTGAAGGCTTTAGGTGTGAATATGTGTAAAATAAACTATATTTCTTAAAGATTCTAGTGTCTGCTGTGCCTTGATTTCCCAATAGAAACACAATCCTGGTTAAGTTCCAAGACCCTGGGAATCTCTTGCTATCACTTGTCAGAGATAGGGGTGGCTAATAATATGAAATGAGACGTTTTCTCAACTATTTGGTCCTCAAATCAGCATGAAAACCTTGAATCTCAGAAGATCATTGGAAGCCAGGGCTGTTCTTTCAAAACAGGGGTTAAATATGGTTGACCAGCCATGCCTATTAGTTTCCAGGCCTTCACATTTTCCAACAACTGCAAGCTCTGAACTATTTCCAAGGTCAGCTTCATGTACATGCATTACAACAGTCCAATCTGGAAGTTACAAAAACATGGTTAACTCCAGCTAGGCCTATCTCTGTCCAGGAAAAGCTGCAGCTGGCAAATAGCTGGAGCTGAGACAACGCAGCCATAGCTACGAAAACTACCTGGGACTCACATGACAAAGTTGGTTCTAGGAGCACCTGAGCTACACACCTGCATTTTCAAGCAGACCTAAGAGCCCAACACCTAGATACCTCTGTCTTATCTGGATTCAGTTTCAACATATTGGCCCACATTCAGAAGAGCACTGATAACTTGCTGTGGATGGAGGACCTGCAGAACTTACTGAAAGGTGGTACATAAAGCAAGCAAGCAAAGGAGTTAAAAGAAGGAGATTAACATGAATGAAAAGCAAAGTCATATTCTTGTTTGTATTATGGTTTATTTTGGTTGTAAAATCCTCTGATGTAAAGAGTGTACTTTTTTTTAAAAAAATGAAAATTTAAAACTAAAAAAAAAAAGCAAGCAAGCAAACAAACACAGACACACACAAACTAATGAACAAAGCCCACACAACTCACTTCTGATAACATGAATATTATGAATTCACCTTTAGATACAAACTCAGAATTATTTAGTTTAAGATCAGCTACTTCTTACTTGGGTGGTGCTGTGGGTTAAACCACAGAGTCTAGGGCTTACCGATCAGAAGGTCAGCGGTTCAAATCCCTGCAATGGGGTGAGCTCCCGTTGCTCGGTGCCTGCTCCTGCCAACCTAGCAGTTCGAAAGCACATCAAAGTGCTTTATGAAATTTATATACAGTGGTACCTCAGGTTCTCCTGCCAACCTAGCAGTTCGAAAGCATGTCAAAGTGTAAGTAGATAATTAGGTACCGCTCCGGCAGGAAGGTAAACGGCGTTTCCATGCGCTGCTCTGGTTTGCCAGAAGCGGTTTAGTCATGCTGGCCACATGACCCGGAAACTGTACACCAGCTCCCTTGGCCAGTAAAGCGAGATGAGCGCCGCAACCTCAGAGTGATCCGTGACTGGACCTAACAGTCAGGGGTCCCTTTACCTTTACCTTACTGCTCTTAGTCTATTTTTAGTCCTGGGAAAAAAACACAAGGAAAACTTAGGGATGCTCAGGTGGTGCTTGTAGCCTGGGGCACATCTTTCCAAGCTAGGCTGGTGTGTCAACAAGTGAAACTATCTGGAGAGAACAGATCCTGCCTCTGTTGTACACGTAGTTGTGACATCCAGCCTAAATACACACATACCATGATGCCCTATATGTAGAAGTTCCTTTAAGGTTGATTTGGAAACTTCAGCTGGTGCATAACTGTTATGTGACTGTCCAGGTACTGGTTGGTGCTGAGGAGCCAAATCCTATTACATCTATATTGTCCCACAGCAATGTCTGGATCAGGTTGGCATTTGGCTGGGCAACTGCCTGGAAACCACATGCCACCTTGGGTTCCATGAGGAAGAAGGGAAAGATATAGATGTGAATAAGAAGTATATTGTACCAATCTGAAGTGCTGAGGATGATCTTCAAGGTCCTAAACAGGACTGTCTTCACACATATCAACCTGCCTGTACCATACAATAAATATCAGAGGCCCTCACTGTGTGTCTTAACCAGGCCTGGCTCCAGATTTTGGAAAGTTATGAACAGGTGGCCTTTGGTACCCTCCTCACCCACTCAGGGCCTGCAGCAGGGTGATGCTCCTGCAGCTGCCAGCCGCCTGTCCCTCATGGCGACTAATGAGCAGGGTTAACCCATGGCAGTGGTGCTTTAGCCAATAAGTAAGCCCACTAATAGGCAAGCCCGGAAGGGGAGTGGAGATTGCAGGGGTGGCACTGCTGGCTACCCAGATGGAAGTGGGCACTCTTTGTGTGTGTGTTAAGTCCTGTTGGATCCTGCACATGATGCCCCCTGGCAAATTCCCCGCTATACTGGGTGCTTATGCCGGGTCTTACCCTCTCAACAGTTGTGTGCAGGGGGTAAGTTTGACAGAAAACAAATGCCCCAAAGAAATGTATATTTTCAGACATCCATAAGATTTATCTAGGATTGTCAGCATTCACATAGAAATACAAGCATTCTACTTGAGACCATTCACTGTAATGAATAGCTTGACAATATGATTTGTCAATACGGTTTTGGGACATTGCAGTGTGCTGATCATGCATTACAGATTCATTCTAACATGAGCACCCACCATCAATGTGATGTTCTGGATTCCTCTTTCCCTTGCGACCTTTACGTTAGCAGAGCTTTCTGTGCAGGTATACGTGGGGGATATTTGTATTCATCCATCTGTCAAGTGTCTCTGAATCTAAGGTGGCTGCTATGAATCAGCTACGCTACCTGAAGGGCACAATATGTTTTCTGCCTAGCAAAATTTTCATCACAATTTTTTTTACGCAACAGACTGTACATCAGGGCAGACCAAAATGTTTTGTTTTGAACAAGACACACTCTTCTGGAAGTTCTCGGGCCAATTTGGTTTCAGAGGTCAACCTCCTACCTAACTACCTATTTTTTGTGTATCAGGGACCGCACAACTACATATCCCCATGTTAAAGCCTGTGCAAAGCTTGTCTGAGGCCCGGGGCAGGAGTCCTGTTAGAAGAAAGTTATAAATTCAAACAAAAAAGCAGCCAGTGCCTAGCAGGGAGACCCAGTCAACTTAGCACTCCAAGGATCAGGGCAAATGTACCTGGCTGCCCCCAACTTTGCACAGGCCTGCCCATATTATTGGTGCCAACATGCACCCATAGCTGTCAAGTGCCCCTTATTTGAAGGGACAGTCCCTTATTCCAGCGCCATGTCCTGCTGCTGTCCCTTATTAATGGATGTCCCTTAAATGTCCCTTAAATGATGTCCCTTAAATTGCAAAGGAAGCAGCTCCTCTCCCTCCCTCCCTGCCAGCCAGGGAGGAGGGAGGCTCCAACTGTGTTGCTTGGCTGTGTTGCTCACCCAATAAGAAGTCTAAGAACGACTGGGGGGGTGGAGCTTGCATGCCTTGTGTGTGGCTAGTTAATGCAAGCTGAGGGGTTTTTTGAATGCTGGACGCCATTTTGTTGCACGTGCTGCTGCAAACTTTGCAGTGCAAAGCCAGGCCGGGGAGCCATCTTAAGTTGAGGCTGCATAGGCCTTGTGGTGCATGTGGTTCAGATTCTATTCAGTTGAACCTCTGGTTACAAAGTTGGTTGGACAGTGTTCTCGAAGCTACCAGCATGAGTTTGACCAGACTGCAGGAGGACAGGAAGACTGGAGTGCCTGGAACAGGTGAGGCTGCAGGTCCCTTATTTTGGTTGCTGGTCCCTTATTTTCACATCTGTAAGTTGACAGCTATGCATGCACCACAACTATGGACTCCTCCCCAGCATTACCTACCAGGCTATCTAGAGGAGACGCAAAACCTACAACCTATTCAGGGCATAGTAGTATCTTCATATGGAAGATGTTGTTATTCTGTCTGATGAAGCAAAACATAACAACATAAAGCAATACAATACTTTTATAAAAAAATAATATGGATTAAAATTTCATGAGACCAGCAATTATAGTATTATAATTTCATTGACAAAGCAATAAACCAAGTGGAATTTGAATGAGAATCTTAAACTTAAGTTTAAGTTTGACTTAAGTTTTGGTCTCTTGTCTTCAGCCATCTAGTTATCTAACAGAATTTATAATTCCCATAGCATAGCCTAATTTTCCACATTTCCTCACATAACGAGGATTTCGGAATCAAGTTCATAGTTATCCAGCCAGAGCAGGCAGAAAGCACAAGTTAAGAATGGGGGAATGTTTCTCTCTACATTTTTATACTGATCAGGGGACAAAGCAGAATTTTCCGTCTTTTACATTAAATTTACAATATACGTAGGCAAACCAACATAAGATGTAGATTATGGATGTCCATAGTCTAATTAGGGTAAAGTGCACCTGGGACCTCTGTTTTCTCAGCAGTTCTTTAGCATATCTATCTATCATCTATCTATCTATCTATCATCTATCTATCTATCTATCTATCTATCTATCTATCTATCTATCATCTATCTAATCTATCATCTATCTAATTCTTTAACTTTATCATCAGGTTCCTGTCACCCAAAGATGCCAAGTTCTCACAACTGCCCCCATGTTTTAGCTAAAGCTCCAAGCAGCTTGAACAAAATATCAGAGTTGCAGTTTTCAAGTCTTGGGTCATCTCCTTTGGTCCTTCATGAGTGCTCTGCTGTTTGTTGAAGTTTGCTGAAGCCAAAGTTTGCCAAAGCCTTCTGAAACCTAGGGCCAAACAAATAGGGGTAGAATAGGGTGAATACAATGATTAATTATTTTTGTGATAGCCCATACCCAGGCATTCTGAAACAGATCAAGGGAAGTAATAGTGCCACTGTATTCTGCTCTGGTCAGACCTCACCTGGAGTGCTGTGTCCAGTTTGGGGCACCACAATTCAATAAGGACACTGACAAACTGGAACGTGTTCCATGTGTTTGACCAAAATGGTCAAAGGCCTGGAAACGATACCTTATGAGGAACGGCTAAGGGAGCTGGGCATGTTTAGCCTGGAGAAGAGGAGGTTAAGGGGTGATAAGGTAGCCATGTTCAAATATATAAAAGGATGTCACATGGAGGAGGGAGAAAGGTTGTTTTCTGCTGCTCCAGAGAAGCGGACACGGAGCAATGGATCCAAACTACAAGAAAGAAGATTCCACCTAAACATTAGGAAGAACTTCCTGACAGTAAGAGCTGTTTGACAGTGGAATTTGCTGCCAAGGAGTGTGGTGGAGTCTCCTTCTTTGGAGGTCTTTAAGCAGAGGCTTGACAACCATATGTCAGGAGTGCTCTGATGGTGTTTCCTGCTTGGCAGGGGGTTGGACTTGATGGCCCTTGTGGTCTCTTCCAACTCTATGATTCTATGATTCTAAATCATGCCCGTTACCGAACAGGATTGAGTTCTGCTTGTTTAGCCTAATACTTTTCATTACATGGAAGAGAAGGGAGGTGTTTTTTTGTTTTTGTTTTTTACAAACTCTACTATCCCCCCAGGTGAATATAGAAGACTTAGGGCAGTAATGGTACCCAGATTATTTGGATGGGTGGAGTAACAATACTGCAAGCATAGATGATCTCTGTGCTAGCAGCTGGTGGGGCAGTGGTGTCTACCTGACCTCCTGCCGCCAGTGTCACTGCTGTTCATCAGGACACAGAGAGGGAGGGGCAAGGTGGCACTGGGAGCACTGGTAAGCTGCAGTGATGCAGGAGGCGGTCATTGCTGCTGATCACTGCTGTTCTGTATGGAAAAACTACACAGACATTACATTTATAATGAGGTATGCGCAGCAATTAGCAAGATTGTTTCAGTTTCTGGGCACATTGGGATACGGCAAATGAGTAAAGTTGTACTTGTTTTTAGACTCTCTCATGCTTGTGGCAAATTCAAAAGCAGTAAGATATGTCAGAACTTACAAAGAAAACAAAAAACTGGTTGGCCTGTTCCTGCTAACATACAAATGTATTGACTGTAGCAGCTTGGAACTAAACCACAGACCACCTTGTATATAAAAATGTAGATGTTTAGAAATGGAATGTTGAGCACAGATTTGATAAGTGTGGTTACTTATTGGCAATGAATGAAAGAATTGTTAAAAGTTTCCCTGCATTTTGCGTAAGAAACTCAAATTTCCTTGCAGCAAACATCTCTTTGTTTTTACAGCACCTGTAAAATATGGGGGAAATATGAGTTCATAGACTGAGGCATTTAGAACATCACTATATTGGGGAAAACATTCAACCTGAGCAATATCTCAATACAATCCTATCCACAATTAAAATATTATGCCCATAACTTCTGTGACAAGATGGGTTTTCAAAGGCCTCTCCTGGGAATCAAAATAGTAATTACTCGTTCATCAGGCTCAAGAGGTATGTGCGCTAGGTTATACAGAGCTCATTAAAATAGATTTAGAAGATACATGCAAATACCCAAAGAGGTGGGAAGACTCCCTAGGTGGAGAGATTTGATTCAAACCATGTCCTGTAATTTGACACACAACTACTTCTTCCATATGAGTTTTAAAGGAAAAAATAATAATTGTCATTTAGAATAGATTTCACCTTTGTGATATCCAGAAAAGGTATACAGTTTCATCCAGATTGTGACTGAGGAATGTTGAGGCAAGCGTTAAGTGTAATAAATGTACGCAGTGAATTCTGGATTTTCATTACACTAAATCAGTACTAACAAAGCCTCTGTTACCTTTTTGATATGCTTCAAACATTCAGAAAACAGGAAAAAAGATTACACACACATATAAGAAATGTAATGATCTGTTTCTATGCCTGAAATATATATGTATATATATGTGTGCATCTGTGCCCATTTCTAGGCAGAATGACACGTTATAAAGAACATGGCACCCATAAGTTGAATTTCCTCTCCTCCCTTGGTGGCATCTAGTTTTACATATTGTTTGTTCTGATTATGATGTGTGTTTTCCCTCTTTTACATCATTGGCTGCTGCTGAAAGGGAAATGCATGTTGAAAGACTGAGGGACAGAAGACCAGGACACAGAAATTCCATGTCTGAATCAGATCCTGGATTTCTGAATAATTCCTGGTTGTCCTGGGACACAAACCTTGGTGTTTTGCTACAGTCATCCATTGCCTTCAGAAACTGCCAGACCTGGATAATAATAGGAGTTGGTGCTCTTGCATAGACCATGGGTGGCACAGTATGGAACAGAAGCACTGAATGTTATTACACATATGTGATGGATTCAGAGTCATGGGGTATCTTGGGAACCTTGGAAGATGTTGTGGGGATAACGTGTCCATCTATTTCTGCTATCAAGCCACAGCCAGTACAGATGTCTCAAAGCACCCTAGAACAGTCATGCTTCCCTTGGCCACTTCCCAGAATTGGATGAAACATGCCATGCATTCCAGTAAGTGTCTCTCACCCCCATGGGATGCTTTCAGGTGGAATTCCTAAATCTGGAAGAAAATACTACCATGCACTATGCTTCTTTATTTACTTCAGAGGAGAAAATAAATTAGATGTATAATTTGATATCAAATTTGAAACCTGCATGCTCGAGATTTCACATTTGCAAGATGGCTACTGCTTTCCGATGTGTAATCCTTCCCAATTGGCATTGTTTCATGTTGGAAAACATAATGCAAGGGCTGTCACTGCACAGATAGATGCCACTGCAATGTTCATGTATACGGTGATTTCCAAATGGTGCTTCAACTGTGGCAACTGAAGCAGAATATGCCTGTGTGTTGATAATAATAATAATAATAATAATAATTTATTATTTGTACCCCGCCCATCTGGCTGGGTTTCCCCAGCCACTCTGGGCGGCTTCCACAGAAACCAAAAAACACTAAAATATCATACATTAAAAGCTTCCCTGAATAGGGCCGCCTTAAGATGTTTTCTGAATGTCAGGTAGTTGTCCATCACCTTGACATCCGATGGGAGGGCATTCCACAGGGCGGGCGCCACCACCGAAAAGGCCCTCTGCCTGGTTCCCTGTAGCTTCGCTTCTCGCAATGAGGGAACCGCCAGAAGGCCCTCGGCGCTGGACCTCAGTGTCCGGGCAGAACGATGGGGGTGGAGACGCTCCTTCAGGTATACTGGGCCGAAGCCGTTTAGAGCTTTAAAGGTCAACACCAACACTTTGAATTGTGCTCGGCAACGTACTGGGAGCCAATGTAGGTCTTTCAAGACCGGTGTTATGTGGTCTCGGCGGCCGCCCCCAGTCACCAGTCTAGCTGCCGCATTCTGGATTAGTTGTAGTTTCCGAGTCACCTTCAAAGGTAGTCCCACGTAGAGCGCATTGCAGTAGTCCAAGCGGGAGATAACTAGAGATAATTCATCGATACCTTATACATATGATGATTTAGGTATATGGTATTTTTAAGAAGTAGGCAGGTCCTTTTCTTGAGGTGCTTCCAAATAAAATGAGAAAAGGAAAGGAAATATGGAGAGGATGGTGAGTTGTACCCAGTGCAGTTATGCTCAGCCATGGAAATGAATGAACACAGCTAACATTTATTATAATGGGCTTACTCTAAGTTGAACTTAACTTGATATAACCCAATGCAAGCTTACCCAGGGATGGATGTGGGGAAATGTACTCAAACATTCTTGGGCTTCATTTCAATTAAAGATCAGTGTTTCGTATGAAAAGTAGGTTTTGGTGAGGGGATTTGGTCTGAGTGAGGGTTTCATGCATAATGGGCAGCACAGGAGCCTGGGCAGAGTAATTAAGAGAGAACATAAAAAGAGCCCTGCTGTATCAGAACAAAAGTCTATTTAGTCCCACCTCCATTGTCCCACAGTGGCCAACCAGATGCCTGGGAAGCCTACAAGCAGAAATGGAACCCATCAGCACTATTCCATTGAACCAGCAACTTACTTTGAGAGGCATGCTGCTTCTCCCCTTGTGCTTGAGAGAATCTATGCACATGTTTATATATTTTAAACGTGCCATTAAATTCATATAGAATTTCAGAATGAGAACCTATATTTGGTCATATTTTCTATATTTGGTTGCTAGTCTTCATAATAACGGGAGACTCGCAACATTTAGGTGAGAGGTTTTCATGACAATGAAGAGCATTTGATGTGGAAGCTCTTACAGCATGAGCTGTGCATCTTTTGCTCTTCAGATAGTAATTCTTTAAAATATACGTACGTAGGTTTCTACCTGATCAGTCATATTTGAGGCAAGTCATTAGCAACATGGTCTAATCACAGGACTGCTGCAAACCTGAAGGAGCTGAAGAGGTGTTATACAGCATATTCATTATTAACATCATTGCTTAATACTATTGTTTACCTCTGCCTCAAGACATATTTTCAGACTATGTACACTTAACTCCCTTGAATAATAATAATAAAATCACTGGCTTAATTCATTAGCAATAGTTACATTTGCATAAATATATTAATCTGGCAATCTGATGGGGTTGCATTTCTTTCGCATGTTAGATGTAGGGGAGAGGAGTTTCTCCCTATTATTGTCAGGTTGAGTTAATGTTCAACTAGGGATTACTTTGCTTGATGGAGGAGCAAAGAGATGTGGATGTTTAATTCTTCATTAATCTTTTCCTTGCCATAATGAATAAAGGTGTAAATATTAACACCTCTGATTTTCAAACATCAGTTTAAGCTACCATCCATAAATTCACTTTCTTAAAGGCCACATGCTTCAATAACTGAGCTCTCTCGCCCCAATTGAATAATTCCACTCAGACCTATGATTTACCCATCTTTTGGCTACTAAGCTACCTGCATATAAGGTTTTGTAACAAGGTTTTGTAATAGTAGCCGATTGGTTTGCTCTAATTTCCCAACTTTATTTATACTGTTTCAAAAAGCAACGAATTTTTTATAAAAAAAAACCCAAGACAGAGATAGGAACAATCTTATTATTACTGTGTGTTTCAATATATTTTGTAGTTCCTCTTTATAAATTATTTGTTGAAGCCTTTGTATTGTTTTCTGGTTGTAACTGACAGCTTTATAATTCCTGGGGGCACATTTGAGGTCTCTTTTTCTTTTCAAACATTCTTCGCTATCCACAGTAAGGGCTGTTTTTCTTTGTTTCTTTGCTGTCTATGGAAAGCAGATCAGAGGCTGGCACTGAATGTGGTAGGCTGTGACATTCCACTATAACTAGCAGTTTACTTAAGCTATGTAAAGACCACGTTCCGAGGATGCCCTCCCTTCCAATTTCTCTGCCAAACCCACTGTTTTCATAAATCATGACAAAAAAACTTTCAAGACCTTAAAACAACAACAACAAAAACCCAGCAACCAAAAACCTACAATATTTGCATTTCACTTTTTAATTGTTGATGCACTGATGTCAAATCACCAAGCAGTGTATTTTTAGTAGCTCTCTCCATGACTAGTTGGATGTGCAGGAATAAGCAGTAAGGGAGTATCACTTCTGGCAGAACTAGAGTGAATTAGAAATTCTATTTTCTAGACAATTTTAATACATTCACTTTTTTTTAAACCTCCTTTAAATCTAGCTCTTGCTATATTTTGCAATTGTGGGGATTTAGTGCATGATGCCTACACATGTGTACGTAATATTCTCTACCTTTTGTCTTTAATATTCGTTGGTTTTTAATTATTAAAGATAAGTATTTGAATTATAAATATTCTAGTTATACAGGAATAGGCAAAGCAGGGACATACCCTCAGGCAAAATTCTTCCATTATCCATAATCCTTCTGCCTCCTGCCTCCATTTCTCTACCCCCCTATCTTCATGTCGTCTCAAAAAACACAGAGGCATTCTTTTAAACTAACCTTCTCCTCCCCACTTAAACCACAGAAATCCCTTCTCAATATGTATAGGGGCCTTTTCCTTGAAGTGGGATGTCATACTTGTCCTAAATATAATAAAGTGCTATCTTCAAGGCATTTCTGCATCCAAAACACTCCCTAGAAACCTGCCTAGTCCTCCCATCTAACCAGTACGGATGTCACAAATCATAGCACAGAAGCTGCTTTATAGTGAATCATTAACATTGTCAGGAATGAGTTGGCAAGGGGGAAAAAAATTACAGATTTCCATTACAGAACTGAAGTAGCATATACAAATGACAGCATTGTCATTTCGCTTGCATTGTTTTATAAAGCACACAACTGATTAGGAAGAGTTTATTCCAATATACATATACATACGCATACACACATACATCGGGTATGCATACATGACAATTATGTTTTCATCATGTAGCATTTGCAAGTATGTGCGTTATATATATATATATATATATATATATATATATATTCTCTCATTCTGCAGTAACTGTCCTAGCTAAGGTGGAATTTGGAATTAAATAAGTAACAGTTTCTTCTTCCAGCGGGATTGTGTAGTTTTAGTGAATATATCAGGGAAGCCAAAAGTATAGCTAATGCAAAATATATGTGTAGGAGATCTTTAATCTACATTCAAGTTTGTAATTTAATAAAGTAATTTCTAGTGTGGGATTCTATAAAGGCTGCTAGAATAACACTGATGCTGTATTAATAAGCTAGCAGGATGTCTACTGTCAATTTTCCTCCTTAGCACAGCTTGAATGGGAGATAATATACATTTATAACATGCAATACAATTAGTTCTCTTTTGAGCATCAAATATTGTAAAGTAAGTCATTTTGATCAACACATGTGATGCTTTTTTACATAAAGAGCCCTAATATATTTGTATTGTAAATTAGTTTTCCCCCCTATTTCTTAGAAGACAATCGCATGGAATTATACATGTCTTTGTTGTTCATGGAGATAAAAACGTGTCAAGCTATCAATAATAAGAAATGTGTGAGGATGTGCAAGATGCACCTACAAAAAAAGGAAGAAGGCTGATTTTCAAAGAATAAGTTAATTTGCTTTGACAACACAAGGAGTTATCTTTAAATACTCAAAATGCTAAGAAAAACTATGCTAAGCAACATGTGTGCTTCAATATTTATCTACAGTTATGCATGCATATCATTTTAGCATAATTGGTCTTCACTTCATGTGGCCAGATGGACATAGAAAACCAGATTCTAAATTTATTTATACTGGGTTAGCTAATTAAATTGAATAAATCCATTTATACCAGGGGAAATAGCTTGGATTCATGCCTAAGGCATTGAAATGGGAACCTGACCCAGATGCTGAAAAATACTCATGACTCTACAGTAAATATTGCTCAAACACCAAGCAGTTATGCATGAAGCATGCTTGGTGGTAGTTTTCATCCAGCTACATTTAACTAGAGTGATCTTGGTTTTCTAATCAGAGGCAGTGTGACTGTGGAATGATTTCTTCAGTTCAGAAGCACATGCTGATTCATTAAATTCACTGTAAATATTCATTTTAGCTTTATTTGTAATATTTATCTTAACTGTACTGTTTCCTCTTTTTGAGGTTTGCTGTCTTGGGTTCCTTTGCTAGGAAAGGAAGGACAGAAATTTAATAAATCAATACTGTGATGGTTCTTGCTTCCATGTCATCTGCAGGTGGCTCCAAAACTACCTTAAAAGATCCCAGAACATGGTTTGAAAGGATGTGATGTAGGCTGCATTCACATAACATTTTATTCCATATTAACATTTCCACATTACATTTGAGCTTTCACACAATATGAACGCTACTTCCAGAACTATGGTGCAAGTTTAGCACTCATTCCCTCATTATCTGCAAACCATTGTTTTTCCTGGAAGCAAATAACACGGAAAATGAGCACTCAACTTGCACTACATTCCACTATAGTTCCAGAAGTGTCTTTAATGTCATGTGAAAGCTAAATTATAATGCATTAAAGCACATCTGAGTCCATTCAGTGCCTCAATGGATGATGGTCTGGTAATCCCATGTAAATTAACTTGAGTCTGTGAGGGAAGAAATGTGAGATATAAATGTACCCTCCCACACACAGCCCCGAAAGTTAGATAAAAACCCACCCTTTGTAAGCTTCTACATGAATGGGAGTTGTTATATTTCTGAAAGATAACGAACATAAAATACAACTTTCACTGCTATGTTAGATTTTCTACCTGTGAAACAGATTTCCATATAGGTCAATGAATCACCAATGTATCTATAACAAGGGAGGGTATATAAGTATGCCATAAATAAGATATTCCATACATATATAATATCCACGACCCCAGTGAAGGTGTTATTTCAAAAATCACTGAAGGCTTCTTTTATTATGACAGAAAGATTTTAACAAAATACTCTGTGGGCTGAATTTAGAACTTTAAAAAACTTGAAAAGATTGCAAGCAGAAACTGGGATTTCATATATATTATGTGTATAAGTATAGTTAAAAGGCAGTGGATAAGAAAGGAAGCCTGCCTAAGGGAAAAGAAATCAGTCTGCCTATCTATTGCTATCTATCTATCTATCTATCTATCTATCTATCTATCTATCTATCTATCTATCTATCTATCATCTCTAATATAAACTTATGTGTGTCAATTAGTGTGTCCTAACCAAATGGATCAAGGTCAGAGCATTAGTAGGCTTTTAAAAAAACAGATAAAAGACAAAAATATCATTGTTTATCTGGTTTAAAAACATATTTTATCTGGCAACGATACATACATTTGGCTATGAGTAAGAAGAAGCCTTTAATACAAAGCTTCTGAGTTTGTTTCCAGGGCAAGGTGCTGTCAGGATGTTACAGGGATGAAGGGAAGCTGAATATTAAAATTCACCACATGACTCATCTTTCAAAGCCCCATTCCGAGAGGTGATAAACACCTTCAACTGCATTTTGAAGATAACATGAGTTGAGGTTCCCTTGCCCTTCGTGTGACTGTCTATTTTCAAATCTTACTTTATTCTGCTACTGCCATCCATGGGAGCAATGGCAGCTGGCTATATGTTACAATCCCCCCCCCCAAATATACGTAACAATTAAAGACGCACATTACTACATGTATCTTTAATTGGATATAATATGCTGTTGATTACCACTGGACTGAGTGAAGTATCCTGCTGAATAAAGGAATTGTAAGTTGATTATTATATTGTGTTTTGCTGGGTTTTATCATATATATTTAGTTGCAAGCCACTCTGAGTAGAAGCGAGACATAAATTATTGTTGTTCTTATTATTAATTTATATTTATTTTAAAACACATCCATTCTGCCTTTCTATAAAATTCTTTCTATAAAATACTGAAAGCCACGTCCAATCAGACAATGAAAGCAAATGAAAATCAATCAGACAAACATTAAAAGAACAAATAGCAACAATCAAAAATTGCTGGAAGACAAACCAGACAGAATCAATAAAATAATTTAAAATGCCTGCATAAATAAGAGCTTCTTTATCAGTCAGCTAAAATTACACAGCAAAGGAGCTTGGCAACCTTCCCTGCAATGAACCACATGCAGCAGAATTATGGGGGAACATGACCTGTTCTGAGCATGAGAAGATCTCACTTCTCCAACAGGACGGCACCAAGAGCGTTGCCCCACCATTGATTTCAGAGTTTGACAGGCTCATGCAAATGGCATTCACACAGATTGAATTAGGGAACTGGGCTGCAGACACAAGAGGAAAGCAGGAACCAGTTAAACTTTAGCAATCCATGGAACAGTTTTAGCTGCAGCAATGTAAGGAGAAATTGATAATTAATTAATTAATTTATTATTATTATTATTATTATTATTATTAGCCAAACAGTCTAACAACGGAGCGAAATAATAAACACACAAATGTGCGCACCCACCCACCCTATGACTAAAATCATCAATATAACCAGCAGGAGGCAACATAAAATCAGCAGTATGAAACTCAAAAGGAGAATCACAACAAAACAGCGTTAGCAACCCTTCTTCAAGGACCAGTGGAATTAATCTACTGAAATCACCTCAGGAAGGAATTCCACAAATGGAAGCCACTATTCCACTAGATTACAATCTTGTGTCTGTTGTTGGGAGCACCATCTCTGAATTACATCTTATTTTTCGGGGGCGGGGGGGGGGGAATAGCAGAGTCATATGAGATAAGTCATATCCTCACATATCCTGGTCTTGGCCATTTAAGGACAAAACCATTTCAGAAACAAAATATTTTTGGGGGCGGGGGGCAGATTTATGTCATGTTCTCAAGGAAGCAGTTGCTGCATTCTGGTACAGACCAGCTGTTTTTTTAAAGGCACAGTACATTACAATAAATTGAGAAATCGCCGGGGTAAGAATTACATGGCAAAGGCCTCATATAGGAGTACAACTGGAGTATCAACCAAAGCTGGTGAAAAGTACTTTTATGACCACAACTGCTTCATGGGACTAAAGGGCCGGCAATGTCTGTCCCCCATCCGAAACTCTGAAGAGATACTACTATCATGGACACATTTTGATTTTTTAATAAGTGCTGTGTGTGCCATCTCATCTAGCCACTTAGCACAAACCCATCTCTACCTCCCATATGGCTATCTAGTCCACCTCCTCACGCTGAAAGTAAACCAGTGGTGGGGGCAGGGCAATATTGAGCCTGCAATAATTCTCGGTGTGCAGTCTGTGCTCATCATGGGATGGACCCAGATTCAGTTAGAACCCACTGAAATCAAGGTGAAGAGGTTCAATGGGACCTAAGTGTGACCAACCCATAGTCTTTTATAATTACCGTATGCTGTGGCCACTGAGAGGACCAAGGTGGACATGGCACAATTCTATTACATTCATTACTAACTCTGTAAGCCATTTGAATACTTTTGCAAAAGGGCAACTAAGAAGCTCAAAGGTAAACAAAGACCAATCAATATCATGGCTCCCTGCCTGTAGTATAAGATGGTGTTTGGTTGGACAGAGAGTTTAAAATTCCAACAGAAATTAGCATAGGTCAGGAGGAGGAAAGGAAACTATTGGGATCCCCTGCTGGAGCTTATAAAATGTATCAGGCTTACCAAGCGAAGTTAGGGACATGGGTCAGAGGCATTAAAAGGTCAATTCCAGTGTTTATAAGTGCAAGCAGCAAGCAGGAGGCAGCCTACTCCCCTCTGTTTGCTATGGGCCCACAGAATATGCTAAAGTCTTTGCCACAAGTCATCTTTGTTTGAGAAAAGGTTAGATGCTTCTCCGTTTCCCTGCTTGATATGGCTTGACTGCCCTGATTGCTCATGAAGGTCTTCTTTGTTAAGGCAATGAACCAGGAAGGAGGAAGCAAAACCAATGTTAATATAAACCACAATAGCAATAGCTGATGTTTTTAAGATGACAGATACAGTGCATGAATCCGTTGGCACAGATGGACAAAAAATAAAATAAAAGATGGACCATTCCATAGCCCTCATGCACTGATATACTTTGTTTCCTAAGGGAAAAAGATTCTGTTAAACCACCCAGGGTCAAGGTTTCCACTTGCCTCCCTGCCTCCCCCCACAACTGGGACCCTTATTAGGAGGAGCTACTACTTGAGGGGTTTATTCCTGCCCTCTCTGACATTTTTGGGAGGGGACATTTAGGCAAAGAGATGAATGTATATGGTACTTCTTTTCTTTCTTTTTTCTTTTTTAAAGTAGGATTTTGTTGCCTTAAATTATTGCATGCTGCACTTTGTTCCTTGAATTTTGTTCTTGAGTGAATATGTGAATTTCTTGTTTTGCCAAGTTCAGTTCTCCACATTTTGACACCAGTTTGCCTTTTTTTAAAGTCCTCATGAAAATTCATCAGCATTTTAGTCTGGATTTCTCCTAATATTCATTCACCTTTTCCTCCTAATTTCTGCCAAGATACAGATTTTTGTACGCAATTTTGCCTAACATACTTATTTTTGCAGTGTAATTTTCCTGAATATAATGCATGTTTGTATACTTTTTTATTTACAAATATATTCGCACTTCACCTTAGTATATGTATTTTTGTACACATTCCGTGGCTAGTATTGCAAAATTAAGAGAAGCGCCAGAGCAGCATGGGGGCTTGGTCTGCTGAGGCACCAAGAGGCTTCTTCCCTGTGTCTCAGCTGTGCCAGTCCACCAAGCAGCCCTGCTTTTCCAGCTCATGCACACAAGCAGGAGAGACAAGGCGGCTTGAAGAGCTGACATGCAGGGACGCTTCTTCCTGTGTACCAGCTAGGAAAGAGGCCAGGAGGTTGAAGAGCCTCAGCACAACCCTGCTACACCTCTGGCTCGCAAGGAGACCCTTTCTGGAGGATGTCTGCTCCAGGTTCTGGGGAGGGTCTGCTCATGAGCCAGAGGTGCAATGGGGTTTTGTTGAGGCTGGTCAGGTCTCTCCCCCCGCTTCTGGGGGCCCCTGAGAGGTGCTGGAACACAATCCCTATGTGTTCCAGCTGAAAAAATCCTAGTTAAGACCATAGAGTAAGCTTTGCTGCCAGGCTTAGCTAGGCCTGGTTATCAAACTCTTTGTTCTTCCATTCCACCATGTGAACTCCTACAAATAAGGAGGTCTGGGCTGATTGCTCCAAGCTCAGACCATGTGGCTTACGCAAGTCATCCTTGTGTTTATGTTTATTATTAATTAAATTAGTATACTGCCCTTCATCTGAAGACCTTAGAGCAGTTGACAATTATTCTATACAAATAATTTAGAAGCATTCACCACTTTGGAACCTAATTTTACTGCCTGTGTTTTCTGACTGCTATATGAAAAAGCACATGAATCTGACCTTTGAAGAATTTGTAAGTAAATTTTTAACTTACCAAATGTGCTTGTTTTCTATGCTAAGGGAAGTGGAGATCTTTGAAAGCAACTTAGAGAGGGAAACTTTTAAAGCTCTAATAGCCTATATTTCCATGCTTTACTTTGCTACACATTTTGTGATTTTAAATCTCTGCTGGAGTTCCCCCACCAAAGAGTACTTGCCCCAACATGGACCTCGTTTTTAATCCAATTTTTCCTTTAACCAACCAAAACACCAACAAATATTAGGCTTTAGTTTGTAGGTAAGTAGGCTCCAGAGCTTTACATTATTTTAGAATTAACAGTGAAAATAATAAGGTATCAATTCTGGCTCAGAAACCTGTTACAATATTTCTTTATTTTATTTAAAGAATTTATAAACCACCACCCACCATTCAAAAACATTGCAGCAATGTACAGTACACAAATAAATACAAAATACAAAGTTAAAACAGTACTTTGTTTTTTATATTGTGTGACATCTTAAAAAGTGTATAGTGGAGCTCTGGCACAGAACATCGCACTACCTAGATCATTCTTTATCTTTTTGTTGAAACAAAACTTCCCAATCTTAACATATGAAATGCAACAGTAACAGGAAAGGTCTACCATTTCCCTGCAATAAGGCCTCCAGGCTTTACTTCTATAAATGTATTCTAGCTCTGTCCTGGAAATGCCAAATAAAATTGCCAAATAAATGCCAAACAAAACTTTCAACTTTGTTCAGTGCATACTTTGCCCATTACATTTCAGATGCAACATCTGGTTCTCCCTAGAGTCCTGCTTTTTACCCAATTTTCCAGCTGGATTGACTGAGGCAAAGGGAGGTCAAGCAACTTGCCAAGGTCAGGCAGTGAGCTAGTGCTTTACTAGGGATTAGAATTTAGGAACTGCCGAACTAATGGAACAAATAGCCTTCATGGTCCAAATCCCACAGGGATAGGCAAGTCACAAAAAAAGGAGAGGATTAACCAAAAGGGGACTTGTCCGCTTGGGTAAGCAAAAGATGCCCAATACAGAAGAAATACAAACACTTTCAAGTTGCTGAACCATAATCCCAGGACCGCTGATGCTTGTGTGCCAAATGTTTGGGGAGGATTTTAATGACTGGTAAGTGTGTGGTTAATATTTGAAGCCCCTGAAGCAGAGAAGGCCCGTGCATCTATATTTCAAAAGAATCAGAACATAGCCAAATCTCCAGCCACCCCACCCCATCTTGTTTAAAGAAGCTCGGTTCATCACACTGCAAAGAAAGCCTCCTTATTTTCCACGGAGGGGTGTCAACTGTGCTCCATGCAAAAGGTAAACAAATATTACAAGGCTGCCTGCCTCTCACCAGCAGCACATTTGAAACCAATGTCACCATTCTAGTTACAGAGCAAAAATGGAAACTGTCTGTTTTGATTTAAATCTGTCCCTAAGCAATTTCCATGAGTTAACGCGGCAGAAGTGCAAGTACAAGAACAAATAAACAAAGAAAGCCAGGCAGCTTCCTAAGCAACTAAACATTTCCAACGGGACATTCAACCTCCCCAGTTGCACTAATCTTAATGATCAATAAAGGGGCGGGTGACACTAATTTTACTACTGGATTGGAGAGTGGGGCATGAAAACGCTAATTAAAAGTCAATTGCATACCTGAGCTCAAGTCTGCTTATGATTCATACACTTATTGCTGCAGTTCACATTGAAATGACAAAGAGCATTATAAGATGGCAGGAGGGCCTTTATGTCCCCTGGCTGTTCAAGAGTCTCTTCTTGCACTTTCTTAACGATGCCAGAATGACTCAGTTTCATTTTGCAGTTTTCGCTTGCATTAAATAGACAAGAGATATGGACAAACAGCCACAGGGAGTTTTTAAGGAAGGCAAAAATAAGGTAAAGGAAAAAAATATTTTTGGATATGTGCAAGAAAAATGGACCTCAGAACTTTGGGCTCCTCCAGATGACCTGTTTCTTTAGCATTTACTCTGATGTGCAGGCACAAAGCTCATGCAGAGATTACATGATGTATGCTTTTTATTGAGCGTTTATTCTGATTTGTTTGCAGGAAGGTTATATGACAATAACGCCTATCCTTATTTCACTCTGATTTAGGGTTGCCATGAAGATTCGGACACAAAAGTTGTTGAGCTTTATTTGCAAGATCGCGAAGAAATTGCTTGCGGCCACAGCATTCCGTATATGGACACACTTTGGAACGCATTTCCCCATCACTTTCCTAACTGCAAAACAAATTAAAAACAACAGTGATCTTGTTACTACAGAGCAATTTTATCCAATTTAATTGCACAAACCTAAATCTACAGTATGTGATAGAATCCCTTCCACAAAATGGCGACAGCTGGAGGTGACCTTTGTCTTTGTAGCCTAACCCTAACCCAAAAAACCCAAGCCTGCTGGAATTATTTCCAGAGGAGCAACCATGTTGTAGCAAAACTCAACTAAAAACTTGTGGCAATTTAATAACTATCACATTGATTATGTTCAGGGAAGTTTTTAATGTTTGATGTTTTGTTGTGTTTTTAACATTTTGTTGGGAGCCACCGAGAGTGGCTGGGGCAACCAAGTCAGATGGGCAACATATAATAATAATAATAATAATAATAATAATAATAATAATAATAATAATAATAATGGTGATGGTGGTGGCATAAGCTTTCACAGACTAGAAACCACTTCACTGGATGCATGAAATGTTACCCCAAGTTGAGGGGGGACAGAGAGACATGTTAGCAGTGCAAGGCAAAAAAAAAAAAAAAAAGTAGACTGTAATAATTGCCTGTTGGAGCTATTGCAGGGCATGGAAAAGAGTTCAGTACTGGGTGAAAGGGATGACCTTATTTTGATGTTATTATTATTTTATTATTATTATTATTTATTTAATTTATATGCTACCCTATTCCCGGAGGTCTCAGGCCGGTTGGTTAAAGCAGAAAAAAGGAAAGATTGGGGGCAACTCAGCTGAACATCCTGCATTACCTTCCAAGGAGTGTGCATTCTGTCTATTACATGAACCAAGCAGGGGCGTCTTGCCCACAGAGGCAAGTGGCGCAGGGCGCCAGGGTGCCAAGTTTTGGAGGGCGCCAGGGAAGAGGCGGAGGCTGGACACGGCGCCTCCTGGCATCAGCTTGCTGCACTTGCCTGCCTTGCCATGCTGCGCTGAAGCAGCGTCGCGCCCAGAGCCTCTGCCTCTTCCCCGCTGGAGGAGCCACCCTCCAGCCGCTGCTTGCCTCCTCCAGCAAGCTAGATATACTTAAGACGGCCCTGGAACCAAGGCACAAAACCAATTTATTGCAGAGGATTGTGAAAGAGCCTACAAGTTAGCCCCCTGTGACTCATCTCAGCCCTTAGCCTAAGAATCAGAAACAGCCTAGAATGAAGGAAGGCAGATATTACACTGAAACTTGCATCTAAAAGCAGGCCTCTTCCCTTTCCACAGCAAACGAGATGTGTCTGGTGCACCCCACAGCAGCAGGAGGCAGGTCACGTGGGCAGGCAGGCGGGCAAGTAAACTTTGGCAGCCTCACCTTCTACAACCAAAAGTCTCATGCTTCCTTGCTTCAAACCCAGAACAAATAAAAATAATCCACATGACAGCAAGTCTGAGAAGGAAACACATATTGAATAAAGGGAAACTGACAAGTGTAAACTACTCAGTTTCTCAAATATTTAGGCTGCAACCCTAATCCCATGTAAGTGGGACAATGGGAGTAAACCCCAATGAATTGAATGGGACTTACCTCTGAGTAGACATGGTTAAGTCTGCACTGTAAATTGCTGTGAAATTGGCATTTTAAAAATAGGCTGTGTGGGAAAATTGATGGGGAAGATGAGGGAGGGCATTCTGCCTGTGTGCTTTTAGCCAAACTAACAGCTCTTCAAATACAGTGGTACCTTGGGCTACATACGCTTCAGGTTACAGACTCCGCTAACCCAGAAATAGTATCTCGGGTTAAGAACTTTGCTTCAGGATGAGAACAGAAATCGCACGGCGGTGCAGCAGCATCAGTGGGAGGCCCCATTAGCTAAAGTGGTGCTTCAGGTTAAGAACAGTTTCAGGTTAAGAACGGACCTCCGGAGCAAATTAAGTACTTAACCCGAGGTACCACTGTACACGGCTAGATTGCACAACCAGAACCTTTCCTTCTTGCCAAAGGAAGGAGCTGCGGTTGGCTGAGCGCCCCTCTTGAGCGGCCGCCATTTAAAGCAGCCCCTCTCCAGAGCCCTTTCATGTGCCGCTCATTGTCTCTCCACTGCCACCTCCAGCCCCTGCCGTTCACAAGACCCAGGACCCACAGTTGGCGGAGTGCCCCTCTCGAGCAGCCACCATTTAAAGCAGTCCCTCTCTGGAGCCCTTTTGCGCACCGCTCATCGTCCCTCATTCATTTTTTTCTCTTCAAAATATAGTCCGGCTCCCCACAAGGTCTGAGGGACAGTAGACCGGCCCCTTGCTGAAAAAGTTTGAGGACTCATGGTACTCTCTTGGTTGCTGTTTTTAAAAGGCTACAGAGGCATAATTTAGCTAAAACTGCGAGGAGTCAAAGGTGGGCTTTATGGACATAATTAAGGGCCCTCTATCTTCTGCCCCACAATGTGAGCAGCCTACCTGGTTCTCTCTACCACAGACCACTCACCATATTTGCACCATCCTGGCTTCTCTTCACCAGGACTTGATGGTGTCTTGGTGGGTATCTTGTCACTGCTGGGTTTTCCCAGTAGATACTAATATTAGTGCTTAAGTCGGTGGACACAAAGTGCATGTCTCCAAGGCACATGTTCTTCTGGAAAATATAAATGGAGCTGCAGCGTGCCAAAAGCCCAAGCAGGCCATGCTGGTCCAAAAGTTGCCAAGGCAGGCGGTCAGGTTATAATTGTAGCTGAAGTTCTGATACCACAAACTGGAAAGAAAAGCGCCAATTGTTTTTAATTTTTAATGCTCTTGTCTTTCTTCTGGAAAAAACATGGGAGCCAGTGTGGTGTAGTGGTTAAGAGCGAGACTCGTAATCTGGTGAACCGGGTTCGCGTCTCCGCTCCTCCACATGCAGCTGCTGGGTGACCTTGGGCCAGTCACACTTCTCTGAAGTCTCTCAGCCTCACTCACCTCACAGAGTGTTTGTTGTGGGGGAGGAAGGGAAAGGAGAATGTTAGCCGCTTTGAGACTCCTTCGGGTAGTGATAAAGCGGGATATCAAATCCAAACTCCTCCTCCTCCTCTTCTTCTTTTTCTTCTTCTCATATTCTGCGTATTGATTCACTTTATACTACAGGCATGTTCCATATGAATAACAGCCCTACAGAATGCAGTGAACAGGTATGTCAGGTGCTGTAGCATCAGTTGCTAGACTAGTGCTAACTAATTTAATTTAATAAATGATGCTATTAAATTTTTATCTTAAAGATACTGATTCCCCAGTGACTCGGAGAAGCATGCCCTAAGTGGATTCCCTACAGGGAATTGAACTGCATTCCTCAAGGTAGTTACTCTAGTGTGAGCCCATCAAAATCTGTGGGACTACTTCAGATATAACCGGATTGAGGACTGAAACATAATTCCCTTTAGGATCAAAGTGCCAATCAGACAGCCTGTAACAAGTGCTGAATTTGATGCGTAGGTTCTACAATAATTGACATATGCAAATTTCATATGTAGGAGATAGAGATGCTCACTAAAGGGTAAGTAATAGAGTATTTCTCCGAAGCATCTCAGAGGTTAAGCCCATAGCAAGAGAAGAATGAGAAATATATATTAATGTCATTCTAGCCACTGCTTTTAGATACATTTGTGCATTTATTTTATACAGTTACATGCTGAAACTTTGCCATTGCTTGGTGCTTTTACTAACCTTTTAGGAACTCCCCATTAGCTACAGTTATTTGACACTAAGCGAAAATTAAGGTGTTCTTATCACCTGTGTCTAATATATCTTTTTTTCTAAATAAATCTGTTGGAGCTTCTTACATCCTGGTGAGGATGGGGTGGTAGGGTGTGCTGAATTTTTCAAATTCCAAATTCCCAAAATGAAGGGTGCTAAAAACTTGTAACATGACTTGGGAATTCAAAAGGTGTTTTGGTTAAATCAATTTACAGTGGTACCTCGGGTTACATACGCTTCAGGTTACATACGCTTCAGGTTACAGACTCCGCTAACCCAGAAATAGTGCTTCAGGTTAAGAACTTTGCTTCAGGATGAGAACAGAAATCGGGCTCCGGCGGGGTGGCAGCAGCAGGAGGCCCCATTAGTTAAAGTGGTGCTTCAGGTTAAGAACAGTTTCAGGTTAAGAACAGACCTCTGGAACGAATTAAGTGCTTAACCCGAGGTACCACTGCAATTTAGTTTTGCTTAGTAAGTAAAATGTGTGTAAATTGCATAGAAATCAATTTCAAAAGGTAAAATTAAAATGCGTTGGTTTCCTGAAAGCAGTTTATGTGCTTCTTCATCAAACGTAGACTTATCAAGCTAAATGTTGTCAAATCAAAAGGCCCTTCTAGTCCAGCATTCTTTTCCCACAAAAGCCAAACTGATGTTGATGGGAAGCCTGCAACCAGTTGTCCCCTCCCCCCAATCAAGTAAACCAATAGAAATACTTAAATAGCTGAGGTCCCCCACCAGCATAAAGCGTGCCCCCACAAACATAAATCCTGGCTGCGCACATGTGCACCTTAGCACAAGCAAGATTCTCAGCTAACTTGTGATTTCCAGAAATTGGTACTCTGCATCATGACTAGTAGCTCTTGATAGTTTTATCCTCGATGAATTTGTCTAGTTCAAATTGGTCACCATCACTATCTCTTGTGGGAGCAAATTCTATAGTTTACCTATGCACTGTGTGAATAAATGTCTCTTTTGTCTTTCCTGAATCATCCAACATTCAATTGCCTTGGATGGCCCAGAGTTCTAGGATTATGAGAGCTTAATATAATCACCCTTTCACTCATCTTTGTCTATGCTCCCTCCTAGCACTGCTCAGAGAGTTCCAGTGGCCAAAGACTAAAACACATATGCTAACTATGGTCCACTATGATGAGTCTGGCAAGAGAACAGGAGATACGTTCCCCATCATTATTCCTGGCAACTGCTGAGGGTCTTCCTGCTTAGTGGAAGTACAGTGGTACCTCAGGTTACAGACACTTCAGGTTACAGACTCTGCTAACCCAAAAATAGTACCTCGGGTTAAGAACTTTGCTTCAGGATGAGAACATAAATCGTGTGGCGGTGGCAGCAGGAGGCCCCATTAGCCAAGTGGTACCTCAGGTTAAGAACAGTTTCAGGTTAAGAACAGACCTCCAGAATGAGGTACCAATGTACTTGGTTTAACTGGGTGACCCGTGCACCACTTGCTCAACACACAGAGCTATTCACACGAGCTGTTTGTCTGTGTTTTTCAAAGGGACAGGGTTATGCATCAGTGGGGAACTATTAAATGAAACATGAAAATTCTAAAAATGTTGAATGCCTGAAGTGTTGCTTATGTCTTAAGTGTAAAATATGAGTGCAACAGAGAGAAGCAAGTTAGATTTAAATAAGCCACAGTTTAAAAGCCCTCCCAGTGGGCTTTACATATTACTGAGCCAGAGAATGACAACCTCTCTCCCTTTAAATCCCCTGTCAGGGTACCTGGGTGCCAGATTCCCCAATACATCAGGTTGCCAGACACTTTTGTTGGTAGGAAACAGTTTTCCATACTAAACCTGTATAATAAAACATGGAGAGCCTTGTAGCATATGTGGACCACTGCAGGTTGTCATTTTTTTTAAAAAAAAGTGTAGATAGAATTTTAGAGATTAATAAAGCATTTTGAATGACTCAAATGTGCAACAGTTTGTTGATGTGAAAGTTCACTAGGATATATGCAGGCTCCCCCCCTTCCAATTGCTCCCCCCCCTCTCAATTTCAAGTCCCGCAACTGTAAATTAAACCACTTATTCACTCTGACAGGCAGGCAGCAGAACACAGATATAGTAATCTGCCAGTCTAGAATCTGGTATGCATTGGGAGTCATGAAATAGATCTCAGCAGGCTGAACACGGTGCACCCACCCATTTTACAATACTGTGATTACAGCAGGTAGGTGGTTCAAATAACTCTGCATTTCAGATATGCAGGAGTCCAGTGTAATGTGTAGCATGATTTACTCAGGTTTGTCAGGATGCATGCTGTAATAGCATGGTTGGTGCAATGTCCCACTGGCTTGTCTTTCATGCTTTTTGATCTCCAGACCTTTATGAAAACGATATCTTAGCAAAACTGTTTTGGAGAGGAATAGGGAGAATGGCACCAGTTGGTGCACAGCACCTTTTATTGTGCCCTGCTTACAAACTGAAAGGTGCTGGGTTCTGAAAAACACACCGTGTTGCCGTGGAAGTGCTCACTCCTTTTCACAAGCACTTGTTTTGCTTCAGTTAGCAGGGTAAGGCAGGCTCAAAGGAGCTCCTTTCTCTAGATTGCTTCAAATGTTTCAGGGCAGGGTCAGGCACTGAGAGCACAAAGTCTGGTGCATGGTCCAATCTAAGCTTTGATTCCTCCCCTCTCCCCGCCTGAATCATTTGCATATGTCATAATGCAAATATAGGTTAAAGTACAAATGCAATATCTGCATTCTATCTATGGGGAACATTTGTATATTATCCAATTTCTGACCAAAATGCATTGTTACTACCAAATTGAGTGTACCTGAAAAGTATGACTCTTCATTTTCCTGCTTATCACATCTTCTCTAAAGAAACAAACATGCATCAGGGTAAGCAACACGGTGCCCTCTAGCTGTTGCTGGACAACAACTCTCATCAATTCACATTTCCATCCAAAGGATTTACATATCCTTATGTGGGCCCAGGATCCCCACAATATACAAGCGAGCCAAGGGCAGACTTTGGTAATCTTTCATAATATGGTGCTCTGTGTGAGGCCAAAATTTAGCTTTGCTGTGTTTTATTTGCATTTTAACTTCTTCTTCTTCTTCTTCTTCTTCTTCTTCTTCTTCTTCTTCTTCTTCTTCTTCCATCACTCGCAGCCGAGTAAGATTGTCTTCCATAAACACGGTTTTAACAATGTGTCTGTAAGTGATTGTGGAGGCCAATTCTGGATCCATACGTCCTTCCATAGTGGGGACATTGGTTTCCGAGCGGGAGTTGATCATGGTGTGGATTTGCCAAGCGTGCCCTCCTCTTAGCATGTTTCTCCCTTGTGTCCTGACTTCGAGTGTCTTCAAAGCCCATGACACCTTTGGTAAAGGCTGTTCTCCAACTGGAGCACTCGCAGGCCAGTGTTTCCCAGTTGTCAGTATTTATACTACATTTTTTTTTAGATTTGCCTTGAGACAGTCTTTAAACCTCTTTTGTTGACCACCAGCATTACGCTTTCCATTTTTAAGTTCAGAATAGAGTAGTTGCTTTGGAAGATGATAATCGGGCATTTGCACAACATGACCAGTCCAACGAAGTTGATGTTGAAATTAATGAGTTGGCTTCACATCTTGAAACCCTTGCTTGAGACAGTCCTGTCCCATATAGAATAGAGGTATATAAAGAAATGCATGGTATGAAGAAGTGGACAGCGAGAGTTTTGTCTTCCTCTCTCATGATACTAGGTCCCAGGGTCATTCATGAAACGGAATGGTGGGAAATCCAGAACTTCACACAGTACATAGTGAAACTGTGGAGCTTTCTTCCACAAGACATGGTGAGAGCTGCAAATTTAGATAGCCTTAAAAGGGAATTAGACAAATTCATGGCAGTAAAAGCTATTACTGGTTACCAGCATCCCTCTGAAAGCCAGTCACCAGGAAGCAGAAGGAAAGAGCTCTTACCCTCATACTGCTGGAATAAATAGGCTTCTGGTCAGATCCAGCAGGGATTTTCATTTTAGTTCAGTGGGACTTACTCTGAGATAAGTGTGTATAGACTTGCAGCCTGACCACTATTTGGGAAGAAATATTTCCAATTTCTAAAAATAAAAATAAATGTGTGAGGTCAGGCCACAGTTTGGTAAAACTCATGTTTTAAACTCTATAGTCAGTTATAGTGTTTAATACTTAAGCTATGACAGGGAAGTCATTTATGCTATGTTTTTCTTCCATAAACCTTTCTTTTCTTTGACGACAGTTTCCATGGAAAAAAGCTGTGTACACGTCTAACAGTTTTTATCTGTTCTTAACAGAATACAGGGAAGAGGTGTACCATTCTGTGGTTTAGAAAGTGAACTTAAGTGAAGAGGCAAGGTATGTGTCTGAAATGATCCCAGTTTTACTTCTATGGGTTGAATCTATGGGCTGTCCAGACTGAATGAAAAGAGTGAGACGATGGAAGCTTTCTTGAGTTTGGGCCATTGTGAAATCTTTTTAACCTGTTTCTGTTTGTTATTGTTAAAAGTCACAGCACCCAGAGTGGCGTCTAGAATTGTGGGGTGGTCTTCTGTAAGGCTGCTCACAAGAGAAATATGGCTTCAGCTATGGCTCAATATAGGGCCACATATTTATTTAATACAGAGATTGGGAATCTCTTTTAGACTGAGGGCCGCATTCGCTTCTGGGGAACTTTCTGGGGGCTACATGGCACTGGTGGTTGGGGCAAATGACAAAAGTGGGCATGGCCAGAGAGAAAGGTTAGCAAAGCAGAAATTGTGAATTTTGGCCTTCCCATTCACACATCCCTCTCTGCACTTCATCCATGCAAGCAAGAAGTATCAAGAACACATTCCAAGCATGTAAAGGCACTCAAAGAGAGTGCAAAGCAGGGGTGGAGAGGGGGGGTGACTCTGGAGAGGGTAAGCCCTGGGGGCCTGAGATTCACCTTCCTTGATTTACAACCTCTGTATGTCACTTTTCCTTAAAAGTCCAAGGTTAACAATTCAAACACCCACACCCACACACCCATACAATATTGCAACTGAAAACAGAGGTAAAAGCCTATAAGGCAAACTAAAGCATAATTGACAATAAAAATAGCACGAAGGAAAACAGTTGGCAGCCAGAGACAACATCAGAATAAAACAAAATAATTAAAGATATATATGATCATTTAGAATAAGAGCTGGCTAACCCCACCGGAGTCAACTAGCAAAGTCTGTTTGGGATTGCTACTTTAGTGACTTGGGGGGGGGGGGGGAATTTCATGCTGTTACCAGGCTCAGAAAAACTTTAGGAAATCTCATGAATGACACACTCAGCCATGCTAGAATGTAAAAATGTTAGTGACATCAGTTCCCAGCAGTTACACCAATCCTTGACAGTATTTTATCTTTTTTGTTTTTGTTTACCTAAGTGCAACTTTTGTGCCCATTTGTATACTTTTCCCGTGAACTTAGTGTGTCTTGTCTTGCCACCTTTTATTCTTGTGCATCAACTGACTATAATTTTGGTATTTTCATGTCACCTCTTTCCTTTCACCTCCAGCTGCCAAGGAAAATTAGTACTTAGCTCCAGCATACCTGTGTTCCTTCACAGTGGTGTTTAATGGATAGCAAAGGCCGGTGGCTTGAAAATGACTCTCAGTTCAAAATTGCTGCTGACAAGGAATCAAAGCTCTATGCATGTGCATAAATAGCAATGGGAATAAGTCTGCTAATGCCAGCATCTTACAGCATAGAGAGACTGTGAGATGGCCTGAGTATAAGGATGATTCTTGCAGTCGGATGCTGATACAACCTTTTTTCACACGGCATAAAAACATATCTTCTAGAATATCGACAACTGCATTTAGACAAGGAGACTCCCGGCCTCCCCATTGGATGCCTAAGTGTTTATAGCCATCACAGTGTTCTTGTTTATGGCCTGTGGTTTTGTAAATTCTTCTCTGTAATTTCCATACTGAAGGCCTACTCTCAGGTCTGCATATATTTACATGTTTTACTTGTAAGCTTTTAAGCATCAAATTATACAAAATAGAGGTGAGACCTCTGCCAGTTGAATCTTTGTCTTATTGTTTCCATTGTGCCGGGTTTCGGCAAGATAAATAAATAAGTAAGGATGCAAATTGGTCTGAAATACATGACAGCTCGCGTTCCACAGGTTCGTGTTTTATGACATTGCTGGCCCATAGCCACTTTAGCTATTTCATTGTCTGAAGGATGTCCTTGATTTGCTCTCGTTGCCAGTGTAATGACAAGGCTGTGCAGTCTGTGCATACACTGCTGTCAGATGAGTGGCTCTTGCTCTTTTGGCATCCTCAGGGTACAAGATGGAATGCACAAAGGGAGTTGGTGGCAAAGTGCTACCAGCTTTGTTTGGGCAGGACTGAGCCTTCAGGCCTTCGCTGGAGCGCTCTCAAAATCATCCTAGTACCTTTCCAGAGGCCATTTGCAAGTCAAAAAAGTTGGCGTGTGTGGCTTTTCTGCAATTTTTCAAGAGAACAGGAGAAGAATCACGTTTTAGGACTGGGAACAGACCTTTACTTGGAGCAGATCCAGAGTGACACTGTGGTTTGTTGCTAACTTTTACTCAGAGTAGACCATTGAGAGTCATGGGCCTAATTTAGTCAGGCCCATTGTTTTCGATGCGTCTGCTCTGAGTAGGAGTAATACCGTACAGTGGTACCTCTGGTTAAGAACTTAATTCGTTCTGGAGGTCTTAACCTGAAACTGTTCTTAACCTGAAGCACCACTTTAGCTAATGGGGCCTCCCGCTGCCGGCGTGCTGCCGCCGCGCGATTTCTGTTCTCATCCTGAAGCAAAGTTCTTAACCTGAGGTAATATTTCTGGGTTAGTGGAGTCTGTAACCTGAAGCGCCTGTAACCTGAAGCGCCTGTAACCTGAGGTACCACTGTATTGAATATTGTCATGCATGATGATGTAACACCATTCCGAGGAAGCATTGTGGGAAAGACATAGCTGCTAGGCAATTTGGAGGAGCAAAATGCAGAGCGATAATTGTTTTGTTTTTTAAGGCGAAGTCCTTTTTTATGGTAAGAGGATTAAGACAACAAATGGAACCTGGTTAGCTTTGCCGTGGGCTGACACTCATCAGATTGTGGTAACACAGAGGTGGGCTTTTCGACTTGCGCAACCAGTGTTGTGGAATGCTCTCTCTGCTGAAATATAAAAGGCCTTATTGGTACTGGCATTTGTACTAGAATCATACCAGCTCCTGAAGACACACCTGTTTAAACAAGCGTTGTCCTGATCTTCTGATTTGAACCTGCTGCTTTAATTGCTGTTTTTACCGTTTTAATTGGTAGGCTGTTTTAATGGGCTTGTTTATTGTACATTTTAATTGTGGACACTTATTTTAACATTAATGCAATGGTTTTATTATGTGTTGTAATTATGTGCGGCTATTTTAAAATTAATTAATAAATAATTTCCGGGTAAAGCTCTATGTCCCTTAAAACATTTTGTAATTCTTCTCTTCCTGTCTGCAGACGGATTGCCTGTAGTGTTCACCCTTTTTTTTTACCCAATGCCTATTGAAAGTCTGCAAAAAAAGGATCACAGTAGAACTTTCAGCCCAGCCAATTTCAACACTAATTTCAATTTGAAGGTAAATATAAAATGAAAGGAAATATAGCAATAACAAAAATCTGTCCATAACTACTTGTTTTCACAATAACAATCCATCTCTGTCTCATTCATACCTAATTTAGATCCTGAAAATTGCAGCGTGGGGTGCCAGCTCTTCAATATTTCTGTAATTCCTAGCATTTCTTAGAAACACAGTTAATTTAACAAGCTTAATTTGTTCTCATAGCATATACAATAATTTCTATTAATGGCAAATCAACATGTTGATCCAAATGAATGAAGACAGTTAAGGACACCGTTACACATCAATATCATGGCCACAACCAGACTCAAGTAAAATCGTATAATGAAGCTGCATGAGAGCGTTTGACTTCATGTTGACCAAACAGAAGCCAAGAATGAATATGCTTCCTTCCCTTGACTTTCCATATGATACTGTGAGAGGCTTTGGAAAGTGAAGGCAGGCAAAGCCTTTACAAAGTGACATTTCTGTTTCGCACTTTCAAGGAATTCATCCTTAACTGTGATGTGACAGCGTCTATACTGTGGAACTCCCTGCCAACTGATATTTCACTGGCACCTTCATTCTAATGTTTTTGACAATTGTTAAAACCTTTTTCATTTAGGTAAGCCTACCTAGACATGAATATTTGATATCTGCTTTAATATGAAATTTTGTTTTGTTTTACTAAAACAAACAAACAACTGCTCATTTTCCTTTTTTTTTTGGGAGTGGGGAGGAAATCAGCTTGTTTTTAACATTTGATTTTATCATTCTTTTAAATGTATATTTTATGTAAATGGCTTAGAGGTTTGGATGATGAAGCTGTGTCTAAATCTTGTTAAATATAACAAATAAAATAAATTTGGAAGTAATGCAGAAATCCAATGAAACTTTCCTCTTCAGAGATGTTCTCAGTGCCTCAGTATGTAATCAGGAAGCCTCCTGCCAATCCCTGGACCAGTTTTTGAATGATAACAATAAAAGTTTCTGATTTTTTTGTTTTTAAAAATTAATATAGTGACTGAAAGCATGTATGTAGACATATTTTCCCCATATTAAAAAGTGGGCATGGAGAAAGGGGCAAGACTCACAACTGAACTCGTGCTTGATTTGTAGATCTGCACAACCATCAATTAAATTGTGAAAGAGGGAGACAGTGGGTGTGGCTGAGTGATACACTGTGCACTATCTTTTAAAATATACTGTAGTAAAATGAAATTTTTCAGAGCACCATTAAACGAGTAGAGAAGAAAAGCACTCTATGCCTGCACTGACTCCAGATGCCTACCTTTCCCACACGATCCATCTGCCAACCAGTATCTTGGGGGGCTTTCCATAGCAGAGATAAGTCCCATAACAGGAGGTAGCAAGAGTTCACCCACAGAACTGCTGAAGTGGGAGACTGCAAATATCACTTTAAAATCAATAGACTAATGCAATGCTCTTTTTGTAACGTTGTGAATAAAATTGAACCACATGTAATAAAGCAAGATGAAAGATATGTCCTAAAATAAATATCCTAAGTTCCCAAAACAAGAGAATTCTTAGAACAAATAAAGTATTAGCGTCCCCCAAAGGGTTATATGGGGATGCGGGTGGCGCTGTGGGTTAAACTACAGAGCCTAGGACTTGCTGATCAGAAGGTCGGCGGTTAGAATCCCCGTGATGGGGTGAGCTCCCGTTGCTCAGTCCCTGCTCCTGCCAACCTAGCAGTTCGAAAGCACGTCAAAGTGCAAGTAGATAAATAGGTACCGCTCTGGTGGGAAGGTAAACGGCGTTTCCGTGCGCTGCTCTGGTTCGCCAGAAGCGTCTTAGTCATGCTGGCCACATGACCCGGAAGCTGTATGCCGGCTCCCTCGGCCAATAAAGCGAGATGAGCGCTGCAACCCCAGAGTCAGTCACAACTGGACCTAATGGTCAGGGATCCCTTTACCTTTACCTTTTAAAGGGTTATATGTTTAACAGCAGGGCTGGGGGAATTTGTGGCCCTCCAGATGTTGTTGGACTCTCAACTCCTATCAACCTCACCCACCATGACCGATGGTCAGGGATGATGGGAGCTGTAGTCCAACAACATCTGCAGCTTAGTAGATTTCACTGTTTCATTTCCCTTTTGCACCTAAGTCCTACTGCAACACCTTTGAGCTACTTTTCTTAAAAGTGCCAGAATATCTGCTGTGCAAGTTATCAGCTGACCCTTTGAATACTGTCTCTTCTATATCTGTAGCTTCAGTTGCAAAGGTCCAATCAGCATCCTGATGCCAAGCAGCGGTCTTGTTTTGTGTTTAGGTATTTCCGACTCCTCCAATGCCACTTCTCCCATATACCAAGTCTAGGATCTCAAAGGAGTTGATGGCTGCCAGCCCTATACAGAGCATCCTAGCAGGATCACACAAACAGTGCCGTCCTAACCATGCCTGCTCAGAAATAAGTCCTATTTAATGCAATAGGGGTAGACAAATCTGTCAATTTTGGTTCTCTCAGTTACCCTTATTTTCCCCAGTCTAACATTCAGTTCTCTACAATTTTGCATCATTTTTTTTAAAAAAAATTAATCAACATTTCATTGTGATACATTTTGGTGCACAGTTTTGACAAATATATACATTTTCCAAACAATTTCCCACATGTTACATTCACAAATCTATATGTTTTTGGGCACACTTCTCCCTAATGTATGCTTTTTTGTAGACACTATTTGGTTGAAAAACTGCACCACATTAGAAATGTAAATTTCAAAGGATCGTTGTGTTTCAGCTTTTGTATTTCTTTGAGAACTGCAGACTATACATTTTCTCATTCTTACAATATAAACAAAACTGAATCTGTCCCCCATTCCTACTCCAAGGTAAGTGGAGTTAGGATTGTAGTCAAAATTATTAATCACTACAGCGAACTCACCACAGAAATGACAAACACATTTTAAGCTCAAAATATATAAAAAAATAAAAAAATTGTCCTGTAGCACCTTAGAGACCAACTAAGTTTGTTCTTGGTCTAAGCTGTCTGCCATAATCTGACTAAAAAGGGAAACACAAACAGGTTGGTTTAAAAATGTATGGTTGGGGGAAAGCAGTAAATTATTATGTATGAGGGTTATGCAAAGTGGGAGGCTGGGCTCCCTCCAAGGGGCTGGCACTTTTCCTGGAACAGCCTGGCATACAAACAGTTAATGCCATCCTTCCCCTCTTCCCTCCCATTTTGTGCTTTAGGATCCAGCAAGGCTCCAAAATATATTATTGATTTGCCATTGTCATTTATAATCCCAAAATGGTCACTGCCAAGATTTTGCATTTGACCCCACAAACTCTAAGGTCAGCTATGCAGATTTCAAACTCTAGGAATCAATGAAATTCCTTTTTACAATCAAGCCCTTGTCTGTGCATGTCATCTGAGGCACAGAGTCTAATGAAATACTAACTAAAAAACCAAATGACATCTTTTTAGGGTTTTTCTTCTTCTTCTTTTTAAACGGCACTCATGTATTTTTGAAAAAGGTGTGTTATATTTTCTTTTATAAAGTCCATGGGAAAATAGTTTTTATCTTTCTGTGTCTTCAGGAAAAAAAATCTACCTCAAGAAATTTCTTTAACAAAGAGAACATTATTTCAGACTCTAACATTTCTGTCTGCCTATTATCATTAGTCATAAGCTAAGCCCTGCACTAAATGTCTAGTGAGCACAGATAATGTTCATTTTGTCTGGAAGACAGGTTGCCGCCTGTCAAGGAGAGATGGAATAAATGACAGGTTTGGACTCTGTGCCTTGCAGGCATATTAGGCTAAGAAATCGCCAACATGATGAAAAATTATTTTGTCAAAAATTTGTAGGTCACCCATCATTGTCTAATGTATTCCGTGATTAATTGCTAGCATAGATCAGCATTATGTCTTTCCAGTGAATCGCTTAATTGTTGCCTGCTTCATGCTCTTAATGTAATGATGAGGCATCTGGTCCTTTCACATGTGCTTTCAAATGCCAGCTTTTGCATCCAGGTTACAGGAACAGTAACATTAAACTTAAAGGACTACTTGAAATTAGAACTTCCAGAAACCCTTCTCTTTCTGCCCCTTCTTCTTCATATTTTTATGGCTGTGCACACGGTAGGCTGAGTGTTAGTGTTAATGTATGTAGATTTTATTTCTGACGAGTGATTATTTGACTGCTCATTTTACGAAGATTTATGGTGTGCTTTCTATCTCCTGACTGCAGCGCTACTCTTATCTTTAATAAAAGAGATGAGGACATTAATCAGCCTTTGTCAGGAGTCCTGACTAAGACATTAAATGTACTATATGGGATAGGTAAACACGCTCCAGATCCTTCTCTACTCCAGTAGATCAGGCAAAAAAACACTCATTATATTTATCATAATTTCACATCTGCTGTTTTTGAAGCAATGTACCATGAGGCCATAAACTGTATTACAACTGTGCATAAATTCAACTGATTTGTGGCTGGAGTAACTAATTCCTAAAGTACATTTTAGAAAAACAAGCAGTGAGCCCTGAAATTGCAATTCCATAAAGGCACTAAATTACTGACTGAGGAATCAAGAATTTGCTTGATGTGATTCTGCAGTGACCATTTTATAAAAAGTGACAGTGTGCCTGTGATTGAGTCAATAAAATAAGGACGAATGAGCCATACACTCAAACAAGATTAAAGAGGAAGACAATGACAGAGGACAGACACACGGGATATAAATAGAAGAAAGTGTAATGTTTTCCCCAAAATAGCTTTAGGATGTGACTATTAATAATGTGAACATTAATTTGTCACCGATCATTTAAATGTTTGGCGGTGGTAGGTACTCCTAACACCTTATTTTTAGCTGAGAACAGGTGCAATGATAAGGGATGAGAATGCATGTAATTTATGAGAAAAAGGCTGAGAAACCTTTTAAAAATATGACACAGAGTTAAACTGCCTGGATGTTAGCATTTGAAAATTGGGATTAACCAGAAAATTGCCTTACTTTACAACTGGATTAAATGGGAGGAAATGTGTGGTCAAATGGATTGCAATAAATAGACAATATTGGTCTTCTCTTAAAATGAAAGCAGACATAGAATTGCACAGCAGAAATTGGATTTTGTATCTCTACATCAATGTTATGGCTGCCATTCTGATCTTAAACACACTTGCTTGGAAGGGAATCCCATTGGCTTTGGTGGGATTTGCTTCCAAATAATAGTTCAGATCTCAATCCATTTATGTTTATGAGTGTTTATGAGATGATGATGATGATGATGATGATGGAATTGGTGTAATGTGGGTCAAAATATCATTGTCATCAATACCTATTAAAATTAAGGATCACACTTCTATGACAAGGTGGTACCTTACATTTCTGCATGATATTAACCCATCTTCCTCTCCTCTTTGTTGGAGATGGTGCACTAGTATAGTTTCTATGTACCACATGTGGTGTAAATCTAAAAAAATGCCGTATAAACACCAACAACTGCGAAACACTGGCCTGCGAGTGCTCCAATTGGAGAGCAGCCTTTACCAAAGGTGTCATGGGTTTTGAAGACACTTGAACTCAGGACAAAAGTGAGAAACGCGCTAAGAGGAAGACATGTTTAGCAAACCCTCACCGTGATCACCTCCCACCCGGAAACCAATGTCCCCACTGTGGAAGGACGTGTGGCTCCAGAATTGGCCTCCACAGTCACGCACTCACTTTTAAAACCGTGTTTATGGAAGACAATCTTACTCGGCTACGAGTGATTGTCAAAGAAGAAAGACTTGTGACAGAATACAGGTATTTTGGACTACAATATGTGATGAAATAAGCCTCACAATGCAACAAACAATACAAAGCTTACCACAATTGGTTTTTCTGAATATTTTTCATGAGGATCGGGAGAATTTATACTATAAACAACTTATAATATTCCTGTTTGTAGTGGTCAGACAACATATTGCATGGAACTGGGGGAGTTTGGACCATCTCCAGCTCACATGATGGAGGAAAAAGGTCCAGCCAACAGCCTTGATGGATAAATTGACTAAACATATGAAGGCATTAAACCCAGAACTCAGACAATTTTGCTGAAATATGGCACCCAGATATATCCTTTCCCGCCTGCTATGTGTGCACATCTCTGGAGATATGTTTTACAAGGTTGGTAAAGTAATGCAATGGTGGGGGCTGAGAGGTGGAACGGGGGGAGGGATAACCTCTTCTGTTTTGTCCTGTTGTGTATTAAACTCAATAGAAATATATTGTATTTTTAAAAATACCTTTGCAATTACACCATCAGGGTACACAGAGCTGTATAAAGTCACATAAGCCAAATGAAAAGTTCCTGCCCCAAGATATTTACAGTCAGTATTTTAATGATGTGGAAGACCAGCAACGGCAATGAACAACACAGAGAGAGGAGGCAATGGAATTTACTTCTAATTACTATCCCCGGCTAAAGTGAAGTCAGGGTTGTGAGATGCTGGGTCCTCATATTGTGAAAAAAACTATGCATAATTTTATAACCGACCACACAGGGGCAAATGGAATCCAATGGATCAAGCATTTGATAGCTGAAAGACGCTGTTCCCAGCAACCCTGAGGTTGAGGAAGTTTTAAACTGCTTTTTTAAAAAAGGTGTTTTAAAACCGCTTTTAGTTCTTTTCTTTTAAAAAATGTTTTATCCTTATTGTGTCTGCCATTCTGGGCTCCTCTAATAGAGCAGAGACCCCGTGTTTTGTTTTTTATTAAAGATTTTCTTGATTTACAGAAGTATGGGTAACGTCTCTTGTATTTTTTCCATGTAACATTTTTACAAATCAGTTTCATTTGTGGGGGTGGGGTGGGGTGGCGGTGTTTCTATTTTGCTTAATGTATGTAGGGTTTGGTGTCAGCGTTGCTCATGCAGGTTCTCTGCTGTTCACTTGTGTTCCTTTGATGGTGAGAGAGGTTGGGGTTGGCCTAGAGTGTGCTTGTTCACTTGTGGTTGGCTGTGGTGATCTTTGTTTTCGTGTGTGCGTGGGGTGGGTGGGTGTTTTGGATCAGGTTAGCCATACTGATTTGTATGCTGTTGGTAGATTATTGTCATTGTCTTGTTGGGGAGCGATAAAGGCAACTTCTTCTGTTTGTCCCCGTGTCAGTTTCAGTTTATTGGTTAATTTTTCTAGCAGGGCTCTTTCCCATACTATTTGGTACCATTGGTCCATGCTTACTCCTGACAGGTCTCTCCAGTGTCTGGTTATGGTGCTTCTGGCTGATGAAAGTAGGTGGGTTATGAGTTCTTTGTGGTGTAAGTGGGCATTGTTGTCCTGGAAGATGTTTAGTAGGGCCAGTTCTGGGTTGATGTCTAATACTTGCTTAGTTACTTTACATATTTCTCTTATGGCTATTGCCCAGAATAGTTGGATTTTGGGGCACTCCCACCACATGTGGAGGTATGTGCCTGTGGAGGTGCACCCTCTCCAGCATTTTGGTGAGGTTCCTGGGAGTATTAGCGCTAGTTTTCTTGGTGTTAGGTACCACCTGTAGGTGAGTTTCAGAGTGAGTTCTTTTCTTTTCGTTGATATGGATTTAAAGGGGGTTTAGACCACATTCTGGTCCATTGAGTGGGATTAATCTCATATCCTATGTCATTCTCCCATTGTTTTTTTGATATTGAAGTCCTTGCTGCACTATGCAACACTGAGACCCATTGGGCTCTTGGCATGGCTGTTCCCAACTGCCCTTTCCAGCACGGCAGAGTCATTCTGCACCTTGGTATGCCAGAGACCTGAGGGAGGGCTGAGGAACAAGCTGGATGGTGACTAGAACGCAGGTGGCAAGAGACATGCTGTGAAGCCAATTGAACATCATCCCTACTGTCTGGCGGTGAGGGGAGCAAAAAAACCCAAACCAATCTCTCTGCTTCCATTGCATCAAGTGGAATTTTTTTTTTTGAATTGTGTTGACATTGACCTCAGGGAATGGTTTAGACCAGTGGTTCCCGATTAGCTAATTACTGAGGACCCCCTATTTTTCAAAAGCCAAACCATGTACCTTTTGAATATTTTGATAACTCTATTGTAGTTAATTTTGCAAAGCAATTTTTTGAAGAAAATGTGGGGTAGCCCCTAATAAGTAAAGGATTTTAGGTATACTAACCCCCCCCCTACAAATTTGTGATATTACCATAAACTGCCTATCCCCAGGCAGTAGGAAAAACTTGTCTCCATTGCTCTACTACAACTGAATAATAAAAAAGCAATAGTGTCCCTAACTTACATGTGTTCCATAGGCAGAGAGTATTTAAACATGCGGCTCCTTACTTGTAATCTCATATGGTACATCTTAGCAAAAATTTGTAGTATATCGTTCTGCTAATGGAGGGATCTTCAAAACATAGGTGAAGGCTTGGGCAGGGTTTGATAAAGTATTGGTGAAGACTGAGTAGAAAACAGCTGCAATTTTGTAATGTAGTAGTAGTAATGATAATTTATTATTATTATTTTGTCCTCCTGCACCCAAGTTTCATGCCTGGCTTAAAGAGGTTAATTAGTTAAATACAGCACTTATTTGGGGTGAGGTTTTTCTCCTTGCTGATTACAGAATAGGAACAAACAACTTTTTAATTTATTAGGATTCTGCCATACATCTGTTTCCTCACACCCCAAAATATAACCACATAGCTTCCCACAGAAAAAAGGAAACAACCTCCACGCAGGCTGCCTTTTGCATCAAATAGGCCTGGGCGATGTATTGATACATTGCCCAGGACTGGTATGAGGGCAGACTGCAATGGCGGCTTCACTTGGTGGTACAGTGGTACCCCGCAAGACGAATGCCTCGCAAGACGGAAAACCCGCAAGACGAAAGGGTTTTCTGTTTTGGAGGCGCTTCGCAAGACGAATTTCCCTATGGGCTTGCTTCGCAAGACGAAAGCCCATAGGGAAATCTCCGGGGACCTGTTTTAAATTGCTGGCGGTCGGGAGCAAAGACTTTCACCCACAGCCGGCCTTCAGAAGAGGCCTCCGTTGCCCCGGGCGATCTTAAAATGCTGGCGGGCGGGAGCGAAGCGTTCGCTGCCGACCCCCAGCATTTTAAAATCTCCCCGGGACAGCAGAGAAGCAGCCCCCTGCGACCCTCTCCCGGCTGGAGAGGTGACGTGCGCCTATGGCAGGAACCTCCATAGGCGTGTGTCACCTCTCCAGCTGGGAGAGCGCGCGCGGGGCTAAAGCAGCCCCCTGCGACCCTCTCCCGGCTGGAGAGGTGACGTGCGCCTATGGCAGGAGCCTCCATAGGCGCGCGTCACCTCTCCAGCTGGGAGAGCGCGCGCGGGGCTAAAGCAGCCCCCTGCGACCCTCTCCCGGCTGGAGAGGTGACGCGCGCCTATGGCAGGAGCCTCCATAGGCGCATGTCACCTCTCCAGCCGGGAGAGGGTCGCAGGGGGCTGCTTCTCTGCTCCCGCCCGCCAGCATTTTAAAATCGCCCCGGGACAGCAGGGGCTTTTAAAATGCTGGCGGTCGGCAGCAAAGCCCTCCTGTCCCCGGAGCTTGCGGGGCGGGAGGTGGGAAGAAGGGCTTTTCTTCCCACCACCAGACTTCAGAACAGCTGTCTGAAGGCTGGGGGTGGGAAGAAAAGCCCTTGTTCCCCCCCCTCAGCCTTCAGAAAAGGTCGGGGGACAGACTGTCCCCGGACCTGGTCTGAAGGCGGTTTCCCTAGGAACGCATTAATTGATTTTCAATGCATTCCTATGGGAAACCGTGCATCGCAAGACGAAAAACTCGCAAGAAGAAAAAACTTGCGGAACGAATTAATTTCATCTTGCGAGGCACCACTGTATATTGCAAGTGAAACTGCCACCGCTCTTGGCTCCCTCCAGCTGGTTTGGTAGCAGAGGGACTCAGGAGCAGCGGCAGTTTCACCAGTGATATACCATTGAGTGAAGCCACCATCCCACTCTGCCCTCATAGCTGAAGGGAGAAATAAGCTGCGTCGGCGAGGCACAATACGGCTTGTTCCTCCCTCCTCTTCTTCAAACTGCTTGGCTGAGGAGTGCACAGCTGCCTTTGCCTCAGCCAAGCAATTTTACGAAGCCCCTGCCCTGCCACTGGCTCACATAAGCTGGCGGCTGGTTGGGGGTTCTGAGAAACTGCTCTATTGAGGGGTGTGAGGTTGCCGTCCCCCTCAGCCGAGCAGTTGATAGAGCCCTCAGCCCACCTCTGGGTCATTCAGCCTCTTCCACCCCCCAAGTGAATAGTTCAGCGAAGCCTTGGTTTGCATGTGAGCCTGAGAAGCATCGAGACTCACTCACTGTTCAGGGCTGGGCCATGTATCTCAGCTGCTTCTTCTTTCCCTAAGGCGGGAAGAAGCAGGTCAGATAAATTCCATCGTGATATATCAGCATATACTAGTGTTTAGCTGCTGACATATCACAATGTTAAAAAAGTATTGCCCAGCCCTAGCACTAAACTGAATCATCAGAGGGTGAGCTGTGACAATTTGACACTCGTGACAATTTACTCAGCTATTTCTCCTGTTGGACTTCCAATATGAGACACGAATCCGAAATTCATAAGGCAAGATTCACGGAAAACCCTACCTCCCAGCAGTGGGAGAGTCCTCTAAACTTGATAGTCATTGAAAACAATTAGAAGTTCTTTTCAGTTCAAAAGTAGAGAGCAAGGGGAAGGGATCCCTTACAAAGTTTAAAGCAGGGGTCAGCAAACTTTTTCAGCAGGGGACCGGTCCACTGTCCCTCAGACCCTGTGGGGGGTCGGACTATATTTTGAAAAAAATATATGAATGAATTCCTATGCCCCACACATAACCCAGAGACGCATTTTAAACAAAAGGGCACATTTCTACTCATGTCAAAACACACTGACTCCCCGACCACCCTCGGGCCAGATTTAGAAGGCGATTGGGCCGGATCCAGCCCCCGGACCGTAGTTTGCTAACCCATAGTTTAAAGGATAAGCATGTGATCTGCTGGCACTCTCTCCACACTCTCTCCTTCAACTGCAAATTCCTCACCCCCAAGACCTTTTATTTTTGAGTTAGGCTTTATAGATTGTAAACCTGAGGGCAGGGACTGCCTTATAACTGACATTTGTAAGATGCTTTGAGTGCATTTTTGGCCAAAATCAAGATAAAAACACTTTAAATAAATAACTATGTGATATATCTCTGTCACCTTTTTTGAGACTATGCTTATTGAAACATGGTATTCCTCACATGAACTCGTTTTTTTAAACCACATCACCTGTAGTTCATGCATATATCGACAGGCAAATTGAAATTCCGAGGTTTGAGCCAGCCTTAGATTAGGAATGGCGGATATACCATGGCAGTGAAGAATGTTCGTAACCTGAGATGCATCACCCATCGTGAGATGGATTTGGGATTTCCCCTTTCCACTTGAGCAGCCCTCAGACTGAAGCAAAGGGCATCCCTAGTTGCAGAAAGCAATACAGGCTTGCTTGCAGAACAGCATCTGTGCCACATACACACAGAGAGAGATACGAACGGTGTGCCTTTTAATCTATGCAGCAGCACATTTATTCATTCATTTATTTATTTATTTATTTATTTATTTATTTATGAGACACAAAAAGCCCCAGTCCTTTTGAACTCCAGCAGTAAAGCATGTGATTTCCCCCTTTAAGCATGCCGCCCTACCCTCCATCTGGCCACTGCACAGTAATGGCTACAAATCTGTTAGAGATTATGGTCTGTGTACATCTCTTTGTTCTCTATGGAAGTCAAAAAATGGTTTAAGTCCCACACACAGAGTCCCATCCTTTCCATTTCCTACAATCAATCTGTTCATCGCTGAGCATTTCTCTCCCTGACCTTATTACTTTACTGAAATTAAGCTTGAAACAATCTGATGTCAGGTACTATAGTATATCTCCTTTTATTGCCTACCTTGCTGAGGCCTTCCATATTGCTAATGCTGCATCTCATTTTAGATAGGTTTAGCCAGATATATATTCCCTGGTTTATAGAGAATCTGATGGATTGCATTCTGCACTGTGGGACTGTAGGGCAGTCTTTAAAAAAAAATGCATTCTATAGAACAGAGGTGAATTCACACAGAGACACCCGGCTGGTATTCATCGTTCTTTTGGTATCAGCAAGAAATCTTGCATATTCACCAGAGATGCATAATTGCTGGAAGATTGATGTTGGCCTCAGCTTTTTTCTGATTAATACCTCAACCCTATCTGTATTTGCTTAGAAGCATGTCCCATTGATCTCAATGGTACTTACTGAAGTATAAGGTGGGGAGGACGGTTCGTTGCAGTTTCAGGACTCCTTCAGGAATTGGTGGGAAGGTGATTATTATACGGTATCCAAAGAGATTTGCTCAGAGATGAGAGCTACAAGGACATGCACGCTGCATTTACATCTGCTGTACTCCCCTTGTCAGAAGTTGCAGGAGGGCTGTGTGTGTGTCTTTTGCAGAATTCAACTGTAGTCAGATAAAACCCACCAATTAAAATAATTCATGCATATCACAACTCTGTTGATTCCTAAGGATGCATTTGGGGGTTAATATAATAAATCACTATAATAAATCACTTTCTGCAAACCTGTTTAGTGTGTTCTTATCGTCTCAATCATACCTTTTGGGGGGATATTTATTTATTTAAACAATGTATTTATGGCTTAACTACAAACATCTCTAAGCAATGGGCAAGAGATACAATGCAGGCAAGGTGAAAATCTAACAGCATGTGGACAGGTAACATTGGCAAGATGCTAGACTCTGCTACACAACTTGAAACTGATCCTTCATTCACCAAACACTCAACTGGAGAGCCTCTTACTTCACTGAGTGGCAATGTCATAAAGGATCTTTATGGTCAAGTGCACAGGTATCGGATCATGCAGGCCATAGGAAAACTTCTCACAGATCTGGCCCTTCTTGAAATTAGTTCAATGAGTCATTCAAGGTGGTTAACAACACCAAACAGGCTTTGTTGCATATGGGTTTCAAAACATGGCCTTAAAGGCAAGACCCACATCAACTTAAGACTGATAGTGAAAGACATCATCTGCGTGTACTGCCCTTGGTTTAACATCTAAGTAAAACACTCTTGGGTGGAAGGCCACACCACATCTTGTTTCAGCTGCAGTGAGTTAGGCTGCAAAAGAAGGTTGCAGTGGATGCTGTCTTGCCAGCCACTCAGCGCTCACTGTGGTGTGCATTCAGTGAAATAAACCCAGACACTCTTGTGGTCCTACAACAATGAGGAGAGGAGAGCTGGCGTCCAAAAGATCATTTACTTGAAGGGCGGAGAGGATGACACACTGGGAGATCTTTCTGTATGTCCAAGGAAGACATCTTGCATCAACCCGTGCTTCATCCTTGTTGGACCTGATAGACTGGTCTTGACATGTAAACTTACAATGGAAGTAGAGACGTTCATTGACAAGCCCATGCAAGTTCCACGGTGGCCTTGTCATGCTGAATATATAGAGAAGTGTGTGAAACAAGTCACAGAGACAGCAGGCAGTGTTTATACACATGAGAAACATGAGGGCTACACCAAAGGCCAAAAAGCAAGTTAGCGGCTAATGTCCAAGAATGAACCGAAGGACAACTTGATGAAACGGGTTGTATTTATTTATTTATTTATTTATTTATTTATTTATTTTTAACTGATATTATTTTCTAATGTTTTGTGATTACAAGGTCATGTTGTATGTTTAGTAGGATATGTTTTATGCATAGAAACTATGTTTTTATAGTATTACCTGACATTTTCAGAAGGGAAAATTAAAATTCCTTGGTTTTCTGAGAGCAGTTCATGTGCTTTTTAATCAAATGTAGATTTACCAAGCTAAATGTTGTCCAGTCACAAAAACAAGAGCAGATTATTTGAATTCCTCACACCTAAAACCAATTGGCAGAAACAGGCAAAGGCAGACTTGGACAATACGTTGGACATATTTGCCTTCCCATCTGAACTGCAATCCGCCCCCGCCCTAGCAATCTATTATTTGCAATTCTAAATAAATTTAAAGACCAGGAGTAAGTTTACTGATATAAAAACATTTATACTTTGCCTTTTGAGCCTCATAAAGACCTCCATAGTGTTTATGATACCTTCCAATCCAGTACAGCTCCAATCCTTTACTCACATGCCTGGGAGAAAGCGCCGCTGAACTCGATTGAGCTTCTTCCTGAGTAGACATACATAGAATTGCACTGCAAAATGAGTTAAATCATTTTAACAGTGTTAAAACAGAGATTAAAAAGACAAGGAGAGTAGGGCAATTAAAACTTCAGTATTAAAATTTAACATCATTAACGGCCAATTTTCTTTTTCCTTTTTCTTTTTAAAAATGCTTCTCAATAAGGGCAACAAGGGGCGCAGGTGGCGCTGTGGGTTAAACCACAGAGCCTAGGACTTGCCGATCAGAAGGTCGGTGGTCGAATCCCCACGACGGGGTGAGCTCCTGTTGCTCGGTCCCTGCTCCTGCCAACCTAGCAGTTCAAAAGCATGTCAAAGTGCAAGTAGATAAATAGGTACTCTGGAGGGAAGGTAAACAGCATTTCCGTGCGCTGTTCTGGTTTCGCCAGAAGTGGCTTAGTCATGTTGGCCACATGACCTGGAAGCTGTCTCCGGACAAACGCCAGCTCCCTCGGCCTATAGAGTGAGATGAGCGCGCAACCCCAGAGTTGGCCACGACTGGACCTAATGATCAGGGGTCCATTTACCTTAAAGGGCAACAATCTAGCCCAATTTGCACAGTGCTCAGGTATAGGGCCTCATTCTGGCTCTGCCCTCCGAGATCCATACTTCATGCACATTTTTCTGCAGGGGAATCCCTACATGAGCAGCTGCTTGAGAGTGGACTCCTTCACAGACAACCAAGCTCAAGATGTAGACACTAGAGGGCAGGACTAGTATGGAGACCTGATGTCAAGGGGAGGGCGAGAAGCACATCCCCACTCCTTGCTCAAACAGTGAGTGCTCAACAGGCAACTATTGCCTAAGCAGGACTCATATTCTAAAGGGTGCACCATACATCTATTTCTGTTTCTGAATGGAACTCCCTGCCCCTTTCCAATTCAGGGTACGATGTGAAGCAATAATCTCGAAGCAGAAAACCACAGCTCTTTTGGTGACCTTGGGCCAGTTGCTGTCTTTTAGCCTAGGGTAGCACTGTGGATTAAACCACAGAGCCTAGGACTTACCAATCAGAAGGTCAGCGGTTCAAATCCCTGCGACGGGGTGAGCTCCCGTTGCTCGGTCCCTGATCCTGCCAACTTAGCAGTTCGAAAGCACCTCAAAGTGCAAGTAGATAAATAGGTACCACTCTGGAAGGTAAACAGTGTTTCCGTGTGCTGCTCTGGTTCTCCAGAAGCGGCTTAGTCATGCTGGCCACATGACCCGGAAGCTGTACGCTGGCTCCCTCGGCCAATAAAGCGAGATGAGTGCCGCAACCCCAGAGTCGGCCACGACTGGAGCTAATGGTCAGGGGTCCCTTTACCTTTACCGTTACCTTTACCTCACAGGATGGTTGTGAGGATAAAATAGAGAAGGGGAACCCCCCCCCCACACACATATGCCACACTCAGCAACTTGGAGGATATAAATCAATCAAACAAGCAAAAATAAAATAAAAGAAATCGCAAGTTCCAATGAAATCAATGGGAATCAATTTTAAGACTATAGGATTACAGCCTTCTAGAATGCGACGTGTTCAGATCAGATAAGGTGTTTGCCTTTTTCTACACCTAACGCTAAAAGTGTCACTGAGACTGCACTATTTGTGTCCATAAGTGAATATAATTAACGTGGGTCAGAAAGAAGAAGAGTCCCGTTTTTAAACAGGAGGTTAATTTTAGCCAACATGGGCTTCACATCTTAATTTCAGGTGCGAGAGATGGGGAAAGTGTCATGTGTGAAAATGCCCTTCGCTCGCAGCCAATTATGTTGTGCAGCTTAACTAGGTTGAAGAGTTCCTTTTCCTGTTCTCTGAAATGACTGATTTTTTACTCGGTTCCCAAGGGTGAAATATAGCGGAGTGAAAAAGAGATGTTTACTGATAGTGAAAACAAAACATACTTATTCATACAAAGTAATCTTATCTCTGAAATGCTGTGATTGTTATCAACAAAATATACGCCCTTGGTTGGGATTTGAGCTCTCTCTCCCCACCCCCCACCCCGGTTAAAGTGACAGCAGCAAGAAATGGAAGAACACAGTCTCCCGTCTACATCCATTACCTTCCCCCTCTCAAAAGTGTGTGTGTTCATCTCTATATACTTGAAAAATTAACAGACAAAGAAAAGAAACAAAGAATGATGTTAGATGGGAAGGAATACTACTGCAGCTTCCAGAGCTAACTAGTCACTCCCTGTTGTGGCTGTGCTTGCCATCCCTGTTGTTGTATTTCCTTTTACCGGTTCCTGCTCCAAATGCTTAGCCCGGAACTGGATGTCATGTTCTATGTCCCTACAGGGGGAACAACAATTCCTGCGCATCTCCAGTGGGCAAGGGAGGAGTGTAGCAACACCCTGGAAAATGACAGTAATGTAATTGAAAAATACTGCAGATAAATATTGGGCCCATGTGTACGGATCATTGTTTTTCACGTGTCATCAATAAAATGAGAGCATCCTGTTAGCATGCTGTGTATCCTGCATACAAAAGGAGTATAATATTGCTCGTTTCAGCATAGCTTTAAGCCAGATGCAATTGTGTCCTTCTACCATATTCATGTCCAATTTTAGTTCTATGTCGTATTTGCTGTGTGACAAATCACTATCCTATATATATGTGTGTGTTCAGTTGCAGAGCACCTTCTTTCTACAGCAAGGTCTTTATTAGACTAGGTTAAATGCTGATGCATGGCACATGGCCATGGGACTGAGGGGTTGATATAGTAATAAAGTGTGAGACTTAATATGCAATAATATCTTTAGAGCTTCTTCGGTGTTTTATTTCAGTAATTCGGTTATATTATCTTAACCTTATCTCATTAATGCAAGAGGTGTATTGGAAGGCTGGAGACCCAAATCTGGAATAGTTAATCTGTTATTAATTAATATAAGGCATTGCAAAATGTAGTGAAATGCGAGGCAGCATATTCACAATCGTAAGCAGCTGATTAAATTTATAATGCAATGTTAGGTATTTGGATATTTCTATCATCCCGATACAGTCCTTTGCTGTGCTGTCTGCAAAATATAATAACTTCTAAGCAGTGTGTAAAACAAAGTGCTCAATTCACTTTATTAAAATATCCAATAATAATTGATTTAAAGGCAATAAAATGTGTTCATTAGAGGGCTTATATTCAAGAAATATTGAAAGTATACCTAAAACTGTCACTTTTATTGTGAATGAACAGGATAATATAATTTGAAAAGAGTGTGATCATACTAAAGATTTGTCCTGCAGCATTATCTGATAGCTCGTAAAGTGCTGAAATTTAATATGATGCTTTCAGTCAGTTTAATTGAAATTTAATTGCCACTTTGGGCAGAAGGTTTAGATCTGATCAATAAAATATTAAAGATTTTGCGCTTTCGCTTGGAACAGTTTCTTAGCCACTGCATCAAGGGTGCCTTGTGTTTTTAGAAAATATGCAATTGTTCTAGTTCACACAATGCGCTGTGTCATTTTCTAATTTTAATTTTTTTTTAATGTGCTGAACAGATAAATAGTGGAAATAATAAAGCCAAAGTTGATCCATTTAATTGCAACACGATGAAAGAAATAACGGTCACCTTCAGATTCATGAGAAAGGCATTAATGTAAAAGAGCTATAAATATTTTGAAATGTCAAACCTCAGAAAGACAGAGTCCAACATGAGACTAGCTGTAAATCAGGCACATAGAAGAACCCTGGGAAAAAAGATGGTTCTCTGGTATTTTAGAAATAATTACTAATACAAAAAGGGTAATGCCGAACCTATAAATTATATTAAAAAGGGCCATTAGAGAAGGATTAGTTTATAAAGCTGAGAGATGGTTCCTGAAAATGATACTGCAAGTTATTTCTACTTTTCATTTCATGTTATTCAAGAAACCAAAAATTATCTGATTAATGATAAACTAATTGATTGCTATTCTGCAACTGAAGCACCCTGACCTGATTTGAGTTCACTCTTTAATGTGAACCAGATCATCTTCAATTTTATACTTTTTGGGCTGGGTTAAGAGTGCTGGTGATAGTAGAAGAATAACACTGCCCTCTTCTTTTTAACCTACTGGTATATGTGCAACTTCAATCCAATGAACACAGATTTGAAAACAGCAACCGAGACAGTGGAATCCACGTATCTCTGCATTTAGAATAAGAACCATTTTACACACCGTTTCTGCATCTCCCCCCGCCCTTTCCCCGTCAAGTTCTTAGCACATGACCTTGATGACTGCAGTTATATTCTCGAGATGACTTAACTGCTCCTCCAGTTACCTAGACAACTGTAATACTGCTGCTCAAACCATGTTCTGCTGTGGTTTTTGCCATTTCTTCTCACATTCATAAACTGAAATAGTAATAATGATAATAATAATAATAATAACGCTATTTCCAGTGGGAAAGAAAGGTGGTGTATAAACTATCACTTCCCAGTGTATCACTGCTTCATTGCAATGCAACAGAGGTTCTTATGGTAATACGGTACAGACATGTATGTCTGCTGCTTAGGATGTAAGTAAACGAGGGCCTCGTGTATGGCAGCAAAAGTAGGTTGTAACAGAGATTTAATCTTTCAGATTTATTTTAACAGGGGTGAACTTTCAATATTCCTAATGGTTTGATTCTCTCCCTCCCTAGCTACTGCATGCTGAGGGGATAGAAGTTGACTTAAGAACACAAGAAGACTCTTGAAAGGCTGAAGTCTTCCTCTATACCACAGCATCTATGAACTGGAAGACCATTTCCCAGCCCAGTTCAGGATGCTGGTTTTAACTTATAAGTGGAATGGGATGCAGCTGAGAACTGGCTCCACTGACACAAGCATGCTCCAGCTAAGATCTTCCCCAGGTCCCCCCTTTTTGGGGGAAGGGACTACTTAGATAAAGCCTTTTTGGGGGTGACATTCCCTTGTCTGCTGCAGCACCTCAGTTCTGAAATGTTCTTCTATGGAAAACTCCCTCAGTCTGATGTCTTTTTGAAAAACATTTATTTACCCAGAACATTTATATGTTAGGAATTAATACACTGTTATAATCTGGCCTCTAGCATCCAGTTGAAATCAGTGGATCTTACTTCTGAGTAGGCATACATGGGATTGCAAGCTTAAAGAAATTGCATTCTACATCCAACATATCCTTTGTGTCCCTGAAGAACTACTCACCCCTACTATCTAGTTGGAAGAGGTTAATAGCTAGTGCAAATGAGATGGAAATCACCAACCCCTCTGATTTTGTATGAATCCTAATGTTAAGTAAATTGCCATCAGTATAAGTGATGCTATTGCTTTCTGCTATCATAAAATAGTATGTAAGAAAAGTCAGCAGGAATCTTAGATCATTATGACTTACCGTATTTTTCCATGTATAAGACTAGGTTTTTTCCTTTAAAAATTATGTCAAAAATTTGGGGGCTTCTTATACACGGATGCATCTCCCCCCATTTTCTTAAATCGGAGTCCCCCAAAATCGGAGGCATCTTATACATGAGAGCGACTTATAGACAAAAAAAATACGGTACATCTGAATTTTTTGTCTTCCTCAACAATTTGTGCTATTCCACAATGGGTCTGGTTTCATTCTTTGCAAACCACATAGAAGCCTATTTTGGCATTAAGTGATACATAAATGAATAAATAATAAAAAATTCTCACACTTGTAGTATAGGAGAGCTTCTGGGTTTCAAGTTGCTATTCAGATGTGGTAGACTATGTATTATTGTACCTTAAAACAATACTTGGTGTTACTGAACTATAAGGCAAATGAACTGCTAAGCTAAGGATATGCATCTATGGCTTAAGAGTGAAAAAGGAGACATTGAATAGGCTGAGTCCAGGAGTGGGGAACTTTTTTCAGACTGAAGGCTGCATTCCCTAGTGACCAGTTTTCCCAGGGATGCATTCCAGTGGTAGGTGGGGCCAAAACAAATGGGAGCATGACCAAATGAGGGACCAATAAATGGGATAATGTCAGCGATTGTGCTTCTTCATTGTGAGTATCACTCTTCTTTAGGTGGTCAGCTACAGCTATTTTCTTGTTAAAATGCAAAATAAGGGTGGAGACAGTCTACAAGTTTGCCTCTTCCCTTATCTTATCCTCCTCCTCTTGTTTTCCTGCATCCAAACTGTTTTGAATACCTCTGCTTTTGCTAAAAGTCCCTTTCTTTACAATTGCTTGCAAATCACCCTTGTTATCTGCTTCCACCTGCTTGCTTTCTAGTCAAGAGTCTACTCTTTTCATTTAAGCCACGGTTAGGGAACTGGTGACTCTCTAGATGCTGTTGGATTCCCAATTCCCATCAGCCAGAAGCACTGTGGCCAAAGAGCAGGGGTGATTAGACATGTAGTCTGTCCATCAGGTATTCTCTCATGATTTACCACTGTTGCCTCCACCGTATTGTTTCTCTATTCATTACACCACCTACCCCTCTGCTTTACAACCCCTCTTCCAAAAACTTTCTTTCCATGAAAAGGATTTAAGATACTGTTGCTATGTTGGCCGCCATCATCAACTCTCCAGACTTCATCCCTGATCCTCCTTTGTCAAATCATCCCGCACGCCTTTACTTTGATTCATTCCGTTTATTACTTTAATCATCATCTTTCTCATGACCATTTTATGTAGACTGTAAGCTATCTGAGTAGAACGTTGTTACTTTTTAGGTCTCCATATCACAAAGCACGCTGGAGCTTAAAATAGCAGCACTTCACTAATTATTATTATTATTACTAGGCATTGTGAACAGCATAGCTGATCTCCACGGATGGGGGATGAATTATAGGTCAGCTGCACAGTACATGCTCTTTATCTAAAAGGTCCAAGTTTATCTTTGGCAAATCTAGGGGGAAAGTGTGTTATGGGGGGTGGGGATCTCAGGCAAGAGAGCTAGGAAATACCTTCTGTTTGAGATGTTTGAAGGTTCCTATGCCATGTCTTAGCCAGGGGGTTCCTCATCAGAGGATGAGCTAGAGGCTCTGGCATTACACCAAGCCTTGGATTAGGTTCAGGAAATCAGCCCTGAGTGCTCACTGGAAGGACAGATCGTGAAGCTGAGGCTCCAATACTTTGGCCACCTCATGAGAAGAGAAGACTCCCTGGAAAAGCCCCTGATGTTGGGAAAGATTGAGGGCACTAGGAGAAGGGGATGACAGAGGACGAGATGGTTGGATAGTGTTCTTGAAGCTACCAGCATGAGTTTGACCAAACTGCGGGAGGCAGTGGAAGACAGGAGTGCCTGGCGTGCTCTGGTCCATGGGGTCACAAAGAGTCGGACACGACTAAACGACTAAACAGCAACAACATGTCATGTCTTAGCCAGGGGATTCTTTATCAGAGGATGAGCTAGAGGCCCTGGCATTACACCAAGCCTTGGATTAGGTTCAGTTTGTGGGTGCAGAGTCAGGATTTTTAGATGAGGCTGAGCTTTTCCAGCTGGAGGAAAAGGTCTCTGTTATCATATTCAGTTATTGTTTTATACTGGTTTTTTAAGAACTATTTGTATCCTGCTTTTATGGCATAAATCAACATGAGGCATGGGTAAAAGGTGGTTTGTAAATAAAATAGTAATAATGATAACAACAACAGCAGCAGCAGCAGCAGCAACAAGAAGCATTTAAGCGCAACCTAAAAGTCCCATTTCTTCATTATGAGTATGTGAGTAGGCTGTGGGTAGACTCACAGTGGATCTCCCTTATATCATATTACATACTGCATGTGCATTAACATTTTACCAGTACCTTTATAAACATACATATATATAAACATATATATATATACAGGAATTTATGAGAGATGCTGACACATTGCTGGAAGGCAGGGCTGAGCTCTTATTGTTTCTTAATCTACATTCAAAACTTCATTTCAGTTAACTATGAAAATAGCCCCAAATAGTTTAAATTCCAGGAGGGAAAAGAAAAAGAGGAGAGCACAAACTAAACTAGTTGGAAATAATGAGGTCACAAAGTTCAGGAAAAGCCAGTTTATTATGCTTCTGAAATTAAAGTTGTTCCAGGATTTTCATGTTAGGTCCCTGAGCCGGAACTAGTCAAGTAAAATTTCAGCCTTGGAGCAAATTATGCCAGATTTCAAAGAGAATGATTTAGCTCTTTTTGAAATTCTATCTGCACACAAAGAAAAAAGATCAAGCCAGCCAGATGAGTAACCAAACACTGATAAATGAACAAATACTTCACCTTTCTACAAATATGACTTCAGGCAAGACCTTGTTTAAAATATTGCTTACTTTGGTGCATGCCTCTCCGTCTTGCTGAGGCTTGTCTCTCGAGAAACACGGTGATCTAATGGACATATCTTTGGGAGTATGGAGGTGGAGTATCCATCCCAGTTAATCTCTTGAGTCTATCAGTAATTTGATTCATAGCTTTGGGGGAATCAGTCATACCTTCCTTGTGACTATTTTGCCTTCCACCCCATTTTACAAAGCTACTGCAAAGATGCACTGTGAGGCTCCAGGACAAGTCTCAGATTACAATTCTTATTCCCAAGACATTCCCTTGATGAGAACAGCTATAGATGAAGAAGATTTTCATTTCTCTAATTACAAGTTTGACGCAGATGTGCTAAGATCGAGAAGCAGCTCAGCAAACTAGTTTCCGGCTGTTAAGTAGACATGGGCCAAATCTAGCATCTTAAACAGTTATGGCTTCCCCTAAAGAATCTTGGGAACTGTAGTTTGTTAAGGTTGCTGAGAGCGGTTAGGAGACCCCATGCCCCCCCTCACAGAGATACAGTTGTCAGAGTGGTTTAACAATCACTCTTCCCAGGAAATCTGGGAGTTGTAGCTCTGTGAGGGAAATAGCCACTCTCAGAATCCATAACAAACTACAGGTCCCAGGGTTCCTTCAGGGAGGTCATGACAGAGTGGTATAAGAGTGCTTTAAATGTATGGTGTGAATTTGGCCAACTCTTTCCCATGCCAAATTATGCAGCAATGCCAAGCGTCTTTACCTTAAGTAAGTTCTGCTGAAACAACGGTGATGTTTGTCACAAACAGAAGATAGACCATTCGGTTTTTATTGTAATTATCATTTCTTAAATTTGTATTCATCTGTAGATCTCAGTGCAGTTCACCACATAAAATTACATCCATGAGGCTTATTTCCGAACTCTTTAACCACCACACTTCACTGGCTTTCTTTAGGATTGGGGCATTCACCACTGAATAATAATAAATTGCCTTCAGCGGGAGTAAACACAGAAACTAAAGGATGTTGAAGATGTTAGCCAATGTGTATAGAAGCTTCTTTGAGTAAGGTTTAAGCAATGGGACCCAAGGTCAACTTTCCAATCCTTCACTGAACTCAATAACAGTCCAATACAGTTTACACAGTTCAATGAAACTTGCTTCCCAGCAAGTTGAGTTGCAGCTTTGAATAAAACAAAGAAACAGTGATGACTTTCTCCTACCGCTCTGCACTTTGGAAAGAAGCACGGGTAGATTTATAAGCAATTAATGGGCTGTTGAAACACCTGTTTTGAGTGTGATACTGAAGATTAATGGCAAAAAGAATATGGAAACTGATTTGAAGTGGATGAATACATATATAATATTTTCAGATCAAGCCACTTTTTAATTTTTAATTGTGTTTTTAACTATGCCTCTATTATTCACAGCTGAGTGAGTTCTCGTGGCTTCACTATTTTGCATTGCACTATGTTAGCACGATCCAGCCAAAGTTAAGCACCGACCTACTTATGATTTACCTAAGTCCAGTTGATTTCAGTGGGTCTACTCAATGCATGGATAGGTGTGGCTCCAATTCATTTTGTTCTCCATTTACAATGTCAAATTCTGATTCATTATAGTTCATATGTGGTTGGAATTTGCAGTTTGTGCTGTAAATGAAAGAAAATTTGCATTGTGGTGATATGATTATCATATCTGACAGTGAGGTTTTGGTATGTGAGCAAACCAAGTCAGCAACTGGTTCAATATGAGGGCCATGTAATCCACACACACCCATCCAATGTGGTAATCCAGATCTGGCTCCAATTTAGTTTGGATCAATCTGGACCTGATTCAGAAATCCAAATCTTGTAATCCTACTCACTTGCGCTGGGAAACCAAAATGTACACAACTTTTTTGCTTTTTCACATAGTGCATGAAATTTGGAGACATGATAGCCCCTCAAGGCAGGATTTATCTTGGCAAATTTCAGACAGGTCAATCAATAGATTTTTATGCCAGCCACCCTTAAAGTTTGCTTTCCCCCCAAAAAAAGTCTTTTTAAAAAGACTGATATATGTAATATTACTCTGTATGTGTGCTGCTTGTGCACTGACTATGCACAGTGTACTCATAATACTTACCAACAAACAAACAAACAAACAAACAAACAAACTAATAAAGACCAACACAGAAAACACCTGTAAATAAAATACAAACCAAACCTTAAAAACTAGGGCCAAAATGGGAGCAGGGCATAAGGAAAGTAACATTGCCTAAGTAACTAAGATTAGGACCCAGAAAAAACCCTATTATTATTTTTGTATAAACATGGGATTGGGATTTCTTAGGAAGGGATGGATAGCAAACAGGTATAAGGTTTGTCAGAGTACTGTGAAGAAAACAAAACAGAAGCCAAACAAATACCACCAAACTCTTTCTAAGAGATAGAGTTTACAAAAGAGTGAAAGCAATGTGAACTTCCTTCTCCCCAAGCACTGAGTGGGTTGGGTGAGATTGTAAGCCCTGAATTGGAAGCTAGAATTGCCAATGAACCTCCCTCTTCCCTAGCCCTGGTGTTCTCCTTATATGGTGTTATAATCAATAAATTAAATGCTTTGGTGGTAGCATGTCTGGCTTTTTCAGAGAACATTTTGAGCTCCAGATCAACACAAATGGCTCCAAATCAATTTGGATCCACCCAGCTCTAGTAATTTGTAGCTGCCTCAACCCAATCCAGATTTGGTACAGATCAGTACGAATCGGCTGAATTCCATTCAGGATTAGGAAACATCAGTTGCACAGGCTTATTAAATACGTTGTAAAGCATTTCAGTGATATTTCCAGAAATAAAATCTATAAATGTCATTTTTTTGCAGTTTCCCGGTTTCTGGACTGGGGTTAATATTTTCGAATTTAATCAAATAAACAGCAGTAAAATTGGGACTTACAAAGGTACATGTTGATCTTTAATTTCCCCCCTCCCCTAAAGCTCCATTTGTTTCACCTGAGCAACACAAAACAATTAGTGTCGTTTTCTTCTGACAGTGCAGAATGAAAACAGAATTGAAATGGTTGCACCTCCAACTCCTGCTAATTTATCACAACCATATATTCTGCGAGAAGCTAAATAGGGGTGTGGGAGAAGGGTAGAGAGAGATGCTTAGCTGATAGACTGTACTCCACCTTGCAGAAGATTAATTCCATTGTACATTTTGAAAACTGCTGACAAGAAACTTGCTCACAAGTAATCAGAATTTTCGGAAGACTGATTTTGTTTCTGTGCCGGTGTATGATAAATAAGGGGAAATGCTCTGCTTCATCTCTGAACATAACCATAAGTATTTAGAAATCAGTATTGCAGGATCACAAATAGGGGTGTGTGTGTGTGTAGCTGGGTAATTGCTTAACACCCTAATCACAAAAAAACATTATTTCATTGGGATTTAATTCTGTTTGCCTAATTGAGGTGCATGTTGCAATTTCCTAGATCTTTATTCTGAAACTAGCTACACAGAAGTGCACCTCATACTCATGGCATGCATCTTAACTTCCTTTAGGATGCTGGCATTAATTAGTCCTGCACAGGAAAGTAGCAGCTGCTAAAAGATAGGGCCATTATTGTGCCGCAGTAGTAACCTCCACTTCGCAGAACATCTAATGTTCCAAAATCCAAAATTCTTGGATCTTAATCAGATCAGCTACTGTGGTTTATGATACAATTAAGCTACATTTCTCAGGGTTGTGGATTGGGCTGTAATTTGCAAATCTGTAAACAGTAAAATTGTATTGGTTTGATTATAATTTATTGACTGATCTCTGTTCATAATCATTAATATTGATTAATTTGCAAATAATTTTATAAGCAAATGAGAGTTTTATTAAATCCAACTTATTTTTCCTACTCTACAATGGGGGGGGGAGGATACTTGGAGCCATTTCTGAATAATTCAAACCCAAATGTAGATGTATTCTCTCCTAGTTTTGTGAGAAACCCTTAAAGTTAACTTGTCACAGAGACTAAATTGAATCTATTACCTACAGAGCAGTAGGAAAGAAGATGAAGGGAGGAAAAAAAGAGCAACCACGAGATTTATCTGATGTTTGGTTGATGTATGGGTATATAAAATCTTAAGTAATACAGATAATGTCACACAATATTGCAACATATATTTCCAGTTCAACATTCTAAGACAATAAGGCATAAATGGAAATTAAAGGAAAAATCTGAACGGTTGTCAGGGAGCACTTTTTCATTCAGAGAATCATAAACATATGGAATGGTGTGTCAGGCAAAGTTTCTGAGATAAGACTAGTGGAGTAATTACAAAATGGATTTATATCCTGGGAAATAAAAGTGCAGACAATGGAAAAGAGCTTGAAGTCAAATGATTTCAACCCTCAAAAATGTTCTAATCAAAAAGTAACTTTTCCTAAGCTGCAGCTGGGCTTCTCTTCTCTGCACTTGCCACTGTTTGTCTTTCTCTCTGTGCTGATTAATTTTATTTGAAGAAGTTTGTCTCCAAATGCTTCTACAAACAGGGGTTGGAACACCCTTTTCTGGGGTGAATTTGACTCATTTCTCCTTCACCCCTCCAATGACACACAAACTTGTTTCTGTATTGGGCTGTCAACATTCCTTTAAAAAAAATCTTCGTTTGATATTAATTATTTTTATTATCACATAACCTGAACATCCAGGAGGTGAGAATGAGTTCAAAAAGGGCCTGTGCTGTGAACTGCCCTCTTGGCTGAAAACACAAAGAATGGGTATTCTAGCAGAAGGCATGTTGAGGTGGTGTTGCTCACCTGGCCATGTCACTGCTACAAACTGGAAGGTACAGTAGATCAGGGGAGAGGGTAAGGTGGTGGTGAGGTTGATGCCGTTCAAGCACCATGTCAAGAGCACAACATTGACACTGCCCACGAGTTTGCACCATGCTGACCTTGCTGATGGCTCCTCCCTCCCTCTCTACCTTCCACTAAGCAGCAGCAACACAACTGACTGCAGATCAGGTGAGTGGCAGCACCCCATCATGCTGTCAATTGCTGTTGCTTGAGAGAAAGTGTACAGGTATATAGAGCTGTGTGCAAATGGCCTATCAAAATCCTCTGCCTTATTTGTATGAAACTCATTTCATGAAGATTCTTCAGGGGTGTGGAAATTCTCCAACAATTTGTTGGGGGCAAAGCCCACCATTAGTAGTTGCAGTAGCATAGTTTCTTCCTTTCTCTTTTACTGACATTGATCTTGCTTTGGTCTTGTTACCGATGATACACCAATTCCATGCTGATGACAATAATATCACAGGCTAGGGGAAAGGAAAAACACATTTTAAAAAGAAGGAAACTCTTTTTTTCAATGCAACTCGAAATTAAAGGAGATGAAAATTACAAATAATATTTTGAAATGGCTCCCTTAAACAAGTGTCTCTGTAGCTTTGTTTCTTAGAGGAACATTTTATTGTTTAAGACTCAACAATACCACTAGCTGCCGAGATTCCGTATTTCCCCATAAACACCCAATTTATAAACACATTTCTCTGTCAGATACAATATTGTCAGCAATATGTACGTAAATACTCTGAAGAGCCATGGAAGCATATGAGTTAGACACAAGAATGTGTGAAAAGCCCGTCCGATAATCCAGTTCAAGAGCATACAAAGCCTCATTTGATTCCTCTCAAAGTCTGCCTGATTTAACAGCCACATCCTTGGTCGCCATATTCACTGCTGAAAGTGCTCCAGCAAATCATTACCATCTCTAAAGGCTTGCCTCTAAAGATCCACACACACAAAGAAGAAGCATTTCTGCACACACACACTGTGTGTGTGTGTTAGCTGATTCTTCTTCCCAGTTGCAGCCCTCAACCCCCACAAACGCTCTCTTCCAATTTCCCAAATGTTGTCTCTCCTTGCAAAAGAGGGTGAAATTTTTCTACCTCATTTGCAGAGTTTTAGAATCTTCAATATCTCTTCATAATGGTTATGTTCTTATTTATTTAATATAAAGTAAGGTTTCGTAGGCCCAGAACATGAGGTTGCTTACTGGTGAATAGGCTAAGGCACAACAACATAGGAAAATAAAGATGATTGTACACAAGAATCCACCTTTTAGTTTGTTCTTATCTCCAAACCATAATAATTGAAGATAATATCTAACTCTATAACTACCAATTACTACAATAATTTTGGCAGTTTCAGGGTTGAGTTTACCTTATCAATGTGAAGTGGCCCAGGCTTAACAATCAGTCGCTCTTCCCAGGGAACTCTGGGAATTGTAGCTTGTTAGTAGGGGACGCCTAACAATTCTCAGCACCCTTAACAAACTACAGCTCCCAGAATTCTTTGGGAAAAGCCATGACTGTTTCAAGTGGTATGATAAAGGTTTGATAGTTTGATACTGCTCTAAATGTATGGCATGAATGTGTCCAATGCATGGAAATCACCCTGCACAAAGTGCTCTAGAAATATGTATTAATAGGAAACAATATGGCATAAATATTCAGAGCAGACACATTTTACAGGATAAAAAGCAATACGAAAAAGTCATTTGTATGGTTTGTCCTTCAGAAGCCACAAGGCCACCTGTGTCTTATTATTATTTGGAGCCATCTGTCCTGAACCTCCACAGTGTGATCTGCTTCAGATATCTTTTCATACCTTATTTTCCTCCCATTTTCACTGCCATAGCAAATGCGGACTTACTCCCCTTCCCCTCTCACTTAATTGTAGAATCTGTGCCCCAAGCAGTACTGTAAGAACTGTGTGCTGTCAATTAATAATATATAATACTGATGTATCTATGGTTCGTAATATAGTAACTCAAGTAAATGTATTAGGATAATTGTAAATCTATATCAATCCAGGAGCACACTTTGCAGCATTGTTCTTAAAATGAGAACGGGACAATATAGGACCAGCCATTACAAAAGGAGCAAGCCCAGGTTGCAGTTAACTACTGGGCTTGAACCACATAGTGCAGAAGATCAACAGAATTTCTTCACTGGTGGCTTTTTTCATTTATTTGTTCAAGGAGTGGTATTTTACCCCAAAATATGGCAAACCATTTTTGCCCTATTATTATTGCATATTTACTCCTATCCCACCGTTTCCCCTAACCAAGGACTCAAGGCAGCTTAGCGATGAAATAGGAACAGCTAAAAACATTGGGGGGGGGGACCCCAATCATTAAAAAATATTCAAACATTCAAAGAATCAAAATCATATATAAATGGTCTATTAAAACTTACTCTAAGCAATGACCTGTCCTTCTGTTGTTACACTAATGCTGACGTGTTATTATTCTCTATGGATAGACCCCCAAAAATATTGACTGGCTTCCTTAAGTCTACCCTGTAGGGATGGAGGAGAAATTAATTCAGATCACATTGAAATGGGAACCTACAGAATCTGCATTTTCCAAAACAATTTGTGAACCAAAACACTGTTGTCCATCATAGAATCATAGAATGGTAGAGTTGGAAGGGACCTTGAGGGTCATCTAATCCAACCCCTTGCAAGGCAAGAATCTCAACTAGATCATATGTGGCAGGTGGCCATCCAACCTCTGCTTAAAAAACTCCAAGGAACAAGAGTTCCACCACCTCTCTCATGTGAGTCTGTTCCACTGCCAAACAGCTCTTAATGTCAGAAAGTTTTTCCTGATGTTTCGTCGGAATCTCCTTTCTTGTAACTTGAATCCATTGGTTTAGGTCCTACACTCCAGAGTGGAGAAAACAAGCTTGCTCCATCTTCCATGGGAAAGCTCTTTAGATATTCTCCCAATTTTGCAATGTGGTTCTTCAGCCAAGTAATGTGTACAAAATCAGTAACCCGACAGAACACTATTGAGCCTTCAACTGGGATTGAAATTAAGGGTATGTTCACATTACCCTTTGCTGCGGCTCCAGCAGGCTCTCACCACTGGTTTTTTAAGGGGAGAAATGACCTTGTAGTATTTCAAGCTGCTAATAAGAACATAGCCTTAGCCTTTCTTCCAGGTTGAGTTATGGGGCTAGCAGGGTTGGCCCAAGACATTTTGGCACCTGAGGTGAACCACAAAATGGCTTCCCCTCCAGTTGCCAAGGAAGAAGGGGTGAGTTTGAATATCTACTTTGGGAACAAGGGGGCAGCAATTGTGGGCATTGCATTTCTTGGAGGCCAGATCTGCTGCCCCTGTGGATTCTGTTGCCTCAACTTGCCTCATAGGTGTGCTAGCCCTGCGTGTGTGTGCCAAGCCCAGAGAAGGAGTGGTCTGAAAAAGCAGACGTAGCTCCACTTCTCTTGTGACTATGACATTCTTTTTCTTAAAATTAAGAGGTGTGCCTGCCTCCATTGCCTCTCTAGATGGAAGAGCAAAAGGTCACTCTGAGCTTGAGTGGCTGTGGTAGATGTCCTACATAAGGGTTTTTTTGCTGCATTTAAAAAACAGACATGTTTATAGGATACCATTCCTAGACCATCCTCACTCCTTAATATCTGCAGGCTACAACTCATTCTCTTTCAGCTGCCTGGTTGTGCCTTTTCTTTAGATGCCACAGCTATGACTCCTTCTATAAATAGGGAGTAGCACGTTGCTGACATTTCAGTTCCTCAGGATTTTGAATAGATTTTGGCATGACATTGCTTCTTCTTAATATCCCTCGCAATCCTTTTGTAGGCTATAGGAAACACAGACTACACAAATCTGACAAGTAACTCAGCTTGCAGTTCTGGGTTGCTTTGGAAGGGAAATACATATATGCTTTGTTTCATCTGTAGTGAGAAAAAAGGAGTTACACAGATTTGTAGTGTAAAATCTAGGGAGGAAGTGCTCAGAATTAACGACAATTGTGGGAAATTGTTTGTTTTCTCCTCAATACAAGAAGGGCCAAGTTGTTGTTGTTTTTACAAAAAAAAATCTTTTTTAGTTTTTGCTGTTAAATATTGCACACAGGGCATAGAGCTCTGATTACCATATGAATAATCCAGTTTACGAACAGCATCAATTATTTACACCCAAATTATGCCCAAGAGTTCTTCTCTGCATGGAGCACAAAGAGAGCTGTTGACTTTGAAGGTCCTGATAAAACTATAAAGCAGACACCAGTTGTTTATTCTGAAATGCCATATCACTCCAGACTAAATAGTTTTAAACATTAATAATGGAGAATTAGTAGGAAAGGATGGCACTAAGGACTGGGCAGCCTCAAGGACAATAATAATTAGTGAGTGTCGTCCATACATTAGCATGCATTTTCAGAAATTACAATCACAGCCTTTAAACAACATTGCACCACTGACCTTAATGGGGTTATCCTAGAATGTTGGTTTGAAGGCTGCAGTCTTTAAAGGACCACAGATCGTTATGATTATAGTAACTGGGATCAAACTTAGATCATTAGAGCTCAGATTTTTGTAAACATCTGCCTGTTAACCTCTTCACTTTGTCTCCTGGAGTTCTTCCTTCATAGCGAAAAACCTTGAATGTAGAAAGATCTCCCCATAAAGGATAAAGTTTTGGTCTAAAATGGTAATTCCTGGGTGAATACAGACAATCATTTGCAAGTAGTAAATGATTACAGAGTGCACTTGTAAGCCATGTTGGTAAACCAGCTGCTTGGATTGTCCTGCCAAGTGATGAAGAGTCATTCAGCATAAATGAATTATGCTTTATTTTCAGGACCAATAAAAAGGCATTTCTTCACCCATTATCATATGGGTTTGTTGCCATTACTGTGATTGCCATTACTGGTGATTGCCAGTGGTATGGGCAAAGTCATGGAGAATAGACCTGTCACAATCCCATACCCTTGCATTGAAAGAACATGTGAGGCCAGGGAGCTAGCCCCATGTTCTCTCGGGAGCAGTGGTATAGTGTGTGGGGCCCACAGGGGCAGTTGCCCCAGGCGCAAATTTGTTAGGGGCACAAAATTTCAACACCTGGTGCTGCCTCAATACAGCTGTGGGCTTCCATTGCTGAGTTCCATTGAAAACAGCTTCTCCATGCGAACCAGGAAGTGACCTCTCCAGACAATGGAACGACTCTTCTTATCTTTGTGACTGCAATCTTCTGGGTGACATGGACACCGTCAGGAGTTGAATGTGCTCCACCATTTTCACTCTCTGCTCTCTGCACAGCCCCAGGAACTGGCAGCCCAGCTTGAGTTGTGTTCAAAGTTGTGCTAAGTCACTGCCCTGTCAGTACAATGATTTTTCCACGCTCAATGGAACGTTCTCCCCTCTTGTCCCTCTGTGTGTCCCATGAATCTGTTCTAGGGGATCCCCAAAACCTCTGGATAAAATCTGCAGAGGGTTCAGGCTGAGAGGACAAAAGGATGGGATTTATAACTCTATTTCTTTATTTTAGGTTAGCAGTGACACTTTAGTCACCACCAGGGATATTCCTGTTGTTCTCTGCGTTAAATTCTCTTGGAAGTAAGACAGGCAGCAGTCACTCTTTGTGGATTACACTCATATCTTCATAGTGGAGCATGGCTACAGCTTTTTTGCTGGAGCATGGCTATATTTGCCGCCTTCCTTGTGTTTTATGCTATGCCTGATAGCAAGTGTCAAACGACATTTAAAATTATAGTTCATTTACTGTAGTTAAACATAAGGAAGCAAAAGCAATTACCCACATAAAATGATGGAATTAAAGATTCTTCGTCTGACCTAGTTTGCTATTTAGTGTTCAGTGAGTGTTGCAAAAGATAAATACATTCTTTATAGAGGGCTGTATCAATCTCCAATCATGAATGAAAGCCAGTGAACATGATTTAGATATAAAATATATGGTTTGCAAACAAAAATCAATCTTTGACTGTGAGATAAGAGTTAGCTGACAGTATGGTGTCCCTCGTTTGTTTCTAAATAGGGAAAAAAACCCCACATTCTTTAGTAGAGAAGCATATATTGCTTTACATAGCAATTTAAAATGTTATACGTACACATACACACACAAAGGGACATTCCGTTTTAGAAAGACTTCAATGCAGATGTTCTACAGGAGGATGGAGATTCGTTCTAATAAAAGAAAATGTAATACAATGGGAAAATGTTAATTAGTTTAATTTAATTATAGACTTAGTACATGCTAGAAGCTTAAATTTAATGGGCTGATGATTCAGATTTGATTGATCATAAAAACGAGTATATGTATTGTTGTGATGACTACCCTAAACTCTCCTTGGATGCAACTGTAAATTAATCTGCAATCACTCTGCATTAATACGCTGCACATAAGAAAAGGTGACTGAATCCTATTTAAGACAGCAAATAAAATAATATAATAAAACAGAGTAAATTTGGACCTTAAACATTATTGCCAAATGTATGCTGTGTTTGCATTAAAAAAAGGGCCAAGGAAAGAAAATTCTCAGTATCTGGACAAACATGTTAGATATCAGTCTGATTTCTGATAACCACATTCTTATCATGGTTTTCCAACTTGGTACCTTTTTGAGGTTAGCTGACAGATGAGTTTTTAAATTTTATTTAAGAATTCCACATAGGATTATTTTTTATTTTTGTGGGTGAGAAGGCGAGTTGCCCTTTGAATGCTTTGTCATGTTGCATGATCACAACCCTACTGCCTCTGTCCTAGCTGCTACCAAGACGTAGCTGTGATTCCTACAGGGGTTTGATTAGATGACCCTTGGGATCTCTACCAATTTGTACAAATTCTTCAGAACAGGATGACATCTAGTCTCAACAACAATAATTTGCATTTCCAAAGCCAAACCACTTCAAGTACATTATCTTGGTGTGCTATTTAAAACAGCCAGCAGTATTAATTCCCACATTACTGATGGGCGTCGGAGAACATGTTGAGGTTCAAAAATTACAGAAACCATGGTGCCCTGTGAAACCATGGTATGACTAAATCCCAGAGAGTCTTGAGCTGATGTGCTTCCCTTCCCCACTCCATGAGCTAGAGAAGGCCAATGAAAGCTTACACTTTAAAAACTAAGCAGAGCTCCTCCACATGCAGCTGCTGGGTGACCTTGGGCCAGTCACACTTCTCTGAAGTCTCTCAGCCCCACTCACCTCACAGATTGTTTGTTGTGGGGGAGGAAGGGAAAGGAGAATGTTAGCCGCTTTGAGACTCCTTTGGGTAGTGATAAAGCGGGATATCAAATCAAAACTCTTCTTCCTCTTCTCTTCTTCCAAACCTGGAGAGCAGTGTTGTTGTTGTTTTTAAAAGAACTGTTAACTTATTAACTCTTCTTAATATGAAGGCTCTTGACTGTGTTGACCACAGCAAACTATGGCAAGTTCTTAAAGAAATGGGAGTGCCTGATCACCTCATCTGTCTCCTGAAAAATCTCTTTGTGGGACAAGAAGCTACAGTTAAAACTGGATATGGAATAACTGATTGGTTCAAAATAGGGAAAGGAGTACGACAAGGCTGTATATTGTCTCCGTGCTTATTTAACTTACATGCAGAATTCATCATGTGAAAGGCTGGACTGGATGAATCCCAAGCCGGAATAAAGATTGCTGTAAGAAATACAGTGGTGCCCCGCAAGATGAATGCCTCGCAAGACGAAAAACTCGCTAGACGAAAGGGTTTTGCGTTTTTTGAGCTGCTTCGCAAGACGAATTTCCCTATGGGCTTGCTTCGCAAGACAAAAACGTCTTGCAAGTTTGTTTCCTTTTTCTTAACACCGTTAATACAGTTGCGACTTGACTTCGAGGAGCAACTCATAGAATGCGGTGTGGTAGCCTTTTTTGAGGTTTTTGAAGACTTTGGTGATTTTTGAAGCTTTTCCAAAACTTTCCTGACACCGTGCTTCGCAAGATGAAAAATTCCCTAGACGAAAAGACTCGCGGAACGAATTAATTTCGTCTTGCGAGGCACCACTGTATCAACAACCTCAGATATGCAGATGATACAACCTTGATGGCAGAAAGTGAAGAGGAATTAAAGAACCTTTTAATGAGGGTGAAAGAGGGGAGCGCAAAATATGGCCTGAAGCTCAACATCAAAAAAACTAAGATCATGGCCACTGGGCCCATCACCCCCTGGCAAATAGAAGAGGAAGAAATGGAGGCAGTGAGAGATTTTACTTACTTGGGCTCCCTGATCACTGCAGATGGTGAGAGTAGTCACAAAATTAAAAGACCCCTGCTTCTTGGGAGAAAAGTGATGACAAACCTAGACAGCATCTTAAAAAGCAGAGACATCACCTTGCCAACAAAGGTCCGTATAGTTAAAGCTATGGTTTTCCCAGTAGAGACGTATGGAAGTGAGAGCAGTTATGGGGGGACCATAAGGAAGGCTGATCACCAAAGAATTGATGCTTTTGAATTATGGTGCTGGAGGAGACTCTTGAGAGTCCCATGAAGTGCAAGAAGATCAAACGTATCCATTCTTAAGGAAATCAGCCCTGAGTGCTCACTGGAAGGACAGATCGTGAAGCTGAGGCTCCAATACTTTGGCCACCTCATGAGAAGAAAAGACCCTGGAAAAGACCCTGATGTTGGGGAAGATTGAAGGGATAACAGAGGACGAGATGGTTGGACAGTATTCTCGAAGCTACTAACATGAGTTTGACCAAACTGCGGGAGGCAGTGGAAGACAGGAGTGCCAGGCGTGCTCTCGTCCATGGGGTCACGAAGAGTCGGCCACGACTAAACGACTAAACAACAACAATATGAATGCTCAAATTGTAGTTTCAGATCCTAGCTTGCTCAGCAACAAGTGTTCAAACTAAACCCAGTTAACATTACAAAATTGTTTGCAATATATTGTACACACTATGCAATGTTATTCTCAGAATTTGTGCAATGTTCCCATCCAGTGCTACCTTACTATAAAAAAGTGTTTGGACATACCTTGTCTATATTGTTCCAGGAGAAACTCTGGGCAGTATTCCATTTGCACAATGGGAATTTCCCCTCTCCTATCTCTGCATGTCCTGCACCCTCCCCAAATCTGCTTCATAGGGTTGGGGAAACCCCCAAACACATCTAGGGGTGCATGGGAGAAGAGAATGAACATTCTATTGTGCACGGATAAATCAGCTTGCTTATGGAACAATCACATAGCTCTATGTTGCATACAACCCTTTGAATAGTATGCCGATATCATATAATGTATATGTTAAAGGAAATGAAAGCTGAGCATTTAATGTGGTTGTAGAATGTACAAATTCAGCCAAGATATGAACATTCCTCCCAAAAACCTATTTGAGATTATGCATAATGACTGGAAAATGTCTAAATTCAGTTGACACAAAAACAATTTCAAGACCTGTTGAAGATTATGTATATTGACCGGAGAATGTGCATAATTTCCTCTTCATGGACAAATTGTATGCACATTCTCCATGAGGCCTAAGGAATGTCCACAATGGCTGCTTATTATGCACATTAGTAGCTCAACTTAGAGTCCCCTTAACATACCGGTACATATAAACATTTCGTGCTTTAGTTTGATATCCTACCAATCTAGCTGGTATAATTTCTAATCAGTGGGTTGGATCCAGTGACATCCTTTTGATCGTGCCAGAGATAGGAGCAGCTTGTATGATGGGACACGTTCACTAGTGCACACCCACACAGTCCAACCTCTGCACCATCCAGGAAACATGGCAGTGATGCCCATGCTGGGGTGTGTGTGTGTGTGTGTGTGTGTGTGTGTGTGTGCCTCTGCAGCAAAACCCCAACTGTGTTAGCTTTTCCTGACCAAAGAGGGTTCCTGGTTTCTGCCAAGTTCCTCTGAAGTAGTAACTTCCTATGACACAGTGAATCCCATTCTGTAAGGTTTTCTAACTTCACTTGGTGGATAGGTACCAGGGATCGTAGTACAAAGGGGGGAAAGAGTGGAAGTCCACTTTTGGGTCCTAAGAGCCAAGCTGTTATATTCATTTACTTACTTACTTCAGATTCCATTTTTCTTCTCCAATTTTCCAAATGTTTTCTGTCATCCTTGCAGAACGGTTCAAAGGTTTTTTGTCCGAAACATATTGAAATCCAGTAAATTACACAGAAAAGCCAGGGCAGAGCAGGTTGGAGAGCTTTTCTTTAACTAGCACACAAGGTTGAATATTCACATCTAAACAATGAAACAGACCTCTCACGTTTTGAAAGATTTGCTCTTTATTCTAGCTGTTGCTCTCATTTTCTTTAATGGCAAGTTGGGTGGCAAGCCGGCCGCACAAACTGTTTGAGAGGCAGCAGGGAGATGTTCTGCGCTTTTGCTGTGGGAAGGTGTATACGAGAGACAGGAGACAAATCCAACAGTGCATGAAATGAAGTGCTAATCTCAAGGGTTCATGTGCAATTTGGGGTATATTTTCTTCTCCATGCACATGCAATTGTAGATGTAATTGCCACCCTGGAAGAAAAGTAAACCTGAAAAAGATATATATTGTAGCACATAGATGTAGTGCCTGAAATATCTCATAGTCAAATCATTTTTCATTTTCTCCCCCAGTGAAAACCTGTTTTTTTTTGGGGGGGGGAGCAAAAGAGCTTTTTATGGCTACCTTAACTTTTCTCGTGTATTAACTACTTTTCTCAATTTTATTTATTTATATATATATATATATATATATATATATATATGCAGGTTTTGGTGTCTTCGGGTGTCTTCCCGTGTAAGAGTTGGGGTGTCTAGGCGACGTTTCGACGAGGTCTCACTCGTCATCTTCAGGCTGGTGCTTTCGGCTTCTTGTTACTGGAACAGAGCAGGATCTCAGTGTTTGAGTTCCTATAAATACTGTTGAGGGGGTGTGGTGTATAGCCTCCAACGTTCTGGGCAGAGAGGAAGTTCCCAGGTTAGTGTGCCTTTTCTTCTTTTGTTCCTTATCTTGAGTGATTTCTTGAGTGATATTCTGAGTACCACTTAGGTGGGTCATTAAGTGTGGATTAGTTGCTAAAGCTTTCGTGTCTTGACCTCTTGAGCTTGTGAAGAGTTTTTCTGAGAAGATGGCTGTACTGCACTTAGTTGTGCTCTGGCTTGGCTTCGTGTATAGGGGCGAGCTGTGGTTTTGTGCCCTGTGCCAGCCAGATCTGTGTAGGGATTGCAGGGGGGTGCAGCATCCGGAGGTGCCACTATGGTTTGGCTACTGGATGGTGTCTGTAATTTATCTGTGGAGAGGGTCTGGGTTTGGGTCTGGTGTGGTTGATTGGTGATGGCGTTCTGTGTGCCTCTGGTTCTGGTGTCGGTTTTTGTGGGGAGGGCTAATTTCCAGATGTCTGGCAGGCGGGACGTGTCGTCACGCTTGTTCATGTTGTGAGGGTGTTTCTCTATCTCGATGGCTTCCATGATTATTCTCTTGTGGTGATGTTCCATGTTAAAGAGCAATTTGGAATCTGCAAAATTAATTTCGTGTCCTGTTTCTTTCATGTGTTGGAAAAGAGAGGAAGTTTTTTCTTCTTTTTTGACGGCATTCTTGTGTTCTGCGATACGTGCATTTATTCGTCTGTTTGTTTGTCCAATGTACGTGGCTGGGCAGACTTTGCAGGGTATTTCATAGACCCCTTGGTTTTCCAACTGGATTTTATCTTTGGGGTTTCTGAGGATATTGGCTATTTTTTGGTTGGTGCAAAAGGCTGTTATGATATTGTGTTTATGGAGGATTTTGCTAATTTTATCTGTAGTGCCCTTGATATAAGGAAGGAGGGCCATGCCATTGTTTTCTTCTGTGTCTTGGTTTTTGGGGGGTGTTTCTTTTTGGATATCAGAATATCACTCAAGAAATCACTCAAGATAAGGAACAAAAGAAGAAAAGGCACACTAACCTGGGAACTTCCTCTCTGCCCAGAACGTTGGAGGCTATACACCACACCCCCTCAACAGTATTTATAGGAACTCAAACACTGAGATCCTGCTCTGTTCCAGTAACAAGAAGCCGAAAGCACCAGCCTGAAGATGACGAGTGAGACCTCGTCGAAACGTCGCCTAGACACCCCAACTCTTACACGGGAAGACACCCGAAGACACCAAAACCTGCATTCCTGTACCCGTGAAAATCTACGAAAGCATATATATATATATATATATATATATATATATATATATATCCTTCACTGTGTCTGTTGTTTTTTCAACCCTGCTTAGGAAAGCATCCCCAAGAAGTAGCTTGCACATGCATTTGCAAATTCAGAGCCTCCATTCTGGTAAAAGCATTAAAGCTGTGTGGTTCAGAGGCAAATATTACAGTAAATACTAGGTTCTGGATCCAAAGATCTGCACAAGTAGTTCTGTTGTCCAGGGGCAATTGGTTGCTTATGTTTCTTGAACAACAATCCTACCACATACTTATTTTGAGTCTGACAGGAATTTCAAAAGCAATTAGAAATGAAAAACATAGTTTATTGTTTATTTTTGCTGCGCGCACCCGAGCCTTCGGGCTCCTCTCTTAATACCTAAGGAGGCTGACTCCCACTTACTTAATGGCCTTAAGCCAATATAAGAAAAAGTGAGCTGTAGGGTTATGTGTTCAGTGGTCTGTGTTTGCCTGAGCTTGAGTCTGGACTAAGGATTATGAGCCCCATTGTTCTGATTCAATACATGATATCCAATCACAGAACATTTCAGGATTTGGGCTTCTGCCATTGGCCCTTGAGCTCTGACTTATGATTCGCAGCTTGGATGTTTGGACAGCCAATCATGTTGGGACTGGGAGTGGCCCAGGCCTTCAGAAATGTATATAAGCAGTTGCTTTGCCCCTGTTGTCCAGCTCCGCATGTTATCACTGTGTCTTGCCTTGTGGGAACCGACCGAGACTTCATGCAGCATCTATATATGACTACATCACATGCTCCCCACTTCTCCAACCAGTGAGGAAATTACAGGGGCAGCATTTACCTGGGTATGGATTAAGAAGAGCCCTGCTGGATCAGATCACAGTTTCATCTAGTCCAGCATCCTACAGTGGTCAAGCAGCTGCCTATATGAGAAGCCCATAAGCAAGCCATGAATGCAACAGCATTTGCCCAATTTGCAATCTCAGCAACTGGCACATAGCACCAAAGTGCCTGCAACAGTGGACCTAATGGCTCCAGCCAAAAAACATTTCTCTATTACCAGGCCTTGGGCTGATTAAACAATCTAGGGCCTTTAAAATGTATTTATGGGAGGGGCAGTGTGTGTGTGTGTGTGTGTGTGTGTGTGTGCGTGCACACACACACACACACTTTGTGTTCTCATTTTGTATTTTTATGTTGTGAGTCACCCTGTGATTTTTGGATGGAGGGCATTTTACAAATTTAATACATTTAATACATTTAATAAGTATAATGTACTACCATTGTTAATTGTTGCCATGAATAGCCTTATACTCCAAGAATTTATATGGAGTTATCAACTGCAGTTGAAGGAAGAAGAAGAAGAAGAAGACCTTTGTCTGGTTTCTCAAAAGCCATAGCATAGGTGCCAGACAAACTTCTCTGGGGAGCATATTCCACCATGAAAAAGACCCTCTCCCAAGTAGCCACCCATCTTACCTCATTTGTTGGAGGAACCTCCCTGGAGAAGGACATCTTACAAAGATCTTAAGGCCCAGGCAGAAATGGCATGCCCCCAAGCCATTTGAGGCTGCGATGGTTAAAATCAGCACTCTGAACTGGGCCCAGAAATGGACTGAAAGGGCAGAACTGATTTCTCTCCAGTGTTTTGGTGAAAATCAGTGAGAAAGGAAATTTACCACCTCTCAGGCAGGTGATTTCTTACCTGCTGTATTGTTCTTATAGTTATGACTTCCTTAACATGGAACTTAAATGTACCCTGCAGAGTTTAAAGTCATCTCTCCCTGTCCTTTCTGTTGTGTCCCTCAGGGCTGCAATACATATGAAAATGACTTTTGGGCACAGAGCCTGGAAAAATGTAATTGGGCCATGACAAAAGCAGGCTTAGTAGAAAAGCATCAAAATCTCAGGGATTAGCTCCAAACAAGCTAATCAGTAGTCATCCCCTTCACATATATTGCCAGAAAGGTTAATGCTGGAAATATTGAGGAGCGTTTGATGCCTGTGAGAAGCTGTGTTTAGCCCTGATTTTTCAGGAGGGCTTGGTGTATGGAGAAATGAGAGCCTAGCTCCCTGGAAACCTGACCCATCATGAGTAAAAACAACAACCAGTTAAGCAGAGAGCATAACTCATCGAACCATTTACTACTAGTTCCTGGGAAAATGCCTCTCGTTACCTCTCCAGTGACAAATCTCACACAAAATTCCTTGGATGAGGCCTTACCTCATAAAATGTGGTGATATTTATTTACTGCTTGCTATCTCTTCCTGTAATCTTACAGTACTTACTTTACAAACAGAGAAAATGGTGGTGGCCATGGGGGTGGGGGAATATTCCGTAATGTTTATAAAAGAGAGGTGAAAGATATTAATCTTATTGCACTGAGAAGGTCAGAGCGTGGAAAGCTAGAAAAGAGCCAAGGAGTATATGAAGTTGGGTAAAGCGCTTAGCTGGTGTAAATTGGGGTAACTTGGCTTTATCCGGTCGAACTGCTTGAAATGAGAACGACTGAGCAGCTGGCCCAGTTGTGTCCTGCCTTGTTAATGTGGCCCAGAAAAATGCAGAATTATCTGTCAATTGAGAATAATCAAAGTGGATGGATGACTCAGGACAACACATCAGCCCTGTATGGCTAATGCAGAGCCTCTGTCAGCAGATCATCTTTGAAAAGGTTAGAAACATGGCACTTTCATGTCAAGAGCTCTTCAGAGGAAATGCAAATATGTTGTGAACATTTACTCTACTCTTGTATTGTCAAACCAATGCATTGTTGCATGCCTTCGCCCCATTCCCTGGCATTCCCAGGCATGAAGTGCGCTGCATTGTAACCCTTCAGCTAATTATCTCTTTATTACTGCTTCATATGCATTATACTTGCCAGGTTAGATGTCCCTAGCCACGGAATTGTTTTATCAGCATTCATAGAGAATTATCTGGTCTGGTGGGCAATTTTTCTTCTTCTTCTTCTAAAGAAAAGGAAATGGAAGAAGGCAAAATGCACTGGATTCTGCTGGTATTAGAACTGAAATGCATTTGGAAGAAATGCTCTCTCACATTTTTAGTGCTTTATTGGAATGTGAAGATTTGTGAGGATCGGACAAGACAGAGTTCAGACTCTCCCTTTTGAATTTCTTGGTGGGGGTTGTTTGTGCTAATGCTCATATTTTCACAATACTTTCCAGCTACTGAAGTACTTTACACAAAGCTAAATATCTGTTTTCAATTTCCCAGAATGTACGTATAGACTATGATGACTAATTTAGCATACGATAGGATGAATGGGAACCCTCACCCAAGTTCTTAAAAGTAATTTTAGATTATTATTATTTTAAAAAAGAGGCAAATTATAATGGATAGTTGCTGCTACAGAGTGAAAACTAACTTATTATACAGTTTATATATTTATTTTGCATCTTTATTTACCTGCCCTTCACCAAAGGTTCCAGGGCAAGATATATGTGTAACATGATGAGAACAATAAACTATAGCAGACAATAAGCAATTAATACAACCAAACAACCAACAAAATCATATGCAGAAAGTAGACACTTACTGCACATTGTCCTACTCAACAAGCAAAACCAAGTAATTTGCAAAAGAGCCCTTCCAAAAACAGATAAAAGACTTCTCTGGGGCAGCATTCTATTTCCACAGAACCTATCCTGGTGCCTCAATTAAGCCCACAAACAGTGCATGAGTACACTAACACTCTTCTTGTGATTCCCCAGCAACTGGAATTCAGAGGCATAAGTTCTTTGATACTAGACATAGCATATAGCCACGAGGAGTAGTAGTCATTGACACCCTTATCTGCCACGAATTTCCTAATCCACTTTAAAACCACCCAAGTCAGCAACTATTGCTAATTCTTGCTGGAGACTATTCCACAGCTTAACCATACACTGTGTGAAGAAGTATTTCTTTTTGTCTGTCTTGAATCTCCCACCTGTACTGGGACCAAAAATGGGTCAAGAACTTTGAAGTTACATTGCGTCCTTCCAGTAGCTTTTGTGTATAAAGAAAAATAAGTACAGTAACTCAGTTATGCTTCCACACTGCAATTGAGCTACTGCACTTGTGTAGTGTCCCATTCACTTCAGTGGAATGAGCACTCCTCTTTGTCTGCTTACTCATCAGGGTGATGGGAAAAGCCCTAACCATTTACCCTCTACAGCTTATTTAAGCCCTGGGTCCACAACACATTCATGGAACTCAGAACTCAGAAGATGAGGTTAAAAGATGCCAGCCCAAATTCACAATATTTTAAGTCCCAATAATTTCAGTGGGTGAGTCTGGAGCTTAAGACTTTGCAACTGAAATGAACATGACCTAAAAATGTTTGATTTTGACTGAAGTATAACCAAAATCCTGGTGTTTCTGCTTGATCGAATGTTTCAAGATTTTAGGGAATAGCATCATAAATGTGTTCACTGAAGCAAGTCTCTTGAGGTAATTACCCTGCCTCCGCAGTAATTCTATAGCTACTCCTAAATATAAAATTCTATACAATTTCCTTGAAAGGATTTCACCTCCATAGCAGAGAAGTCCTACAAAGCTCTTGAATTATTCTTTATAACTATTTTTTATGACTTATCTACACAATAAATGTTTTGTTTTCATAACCATAAACTCCTACCAGTGCCTCTAGAATTTCCCTTAAAATCTAAAAGGAAGCTTCTCCAGCATTCACTAAGCCAATGTTTCTGAGGGAAAGAGAAGGTGCAGGGCTTCATAGGCTGTTTGCAGAGGGAAAAACAATTACAAGTGCTTTTGGGAAGTGAGCAGTCTGAGAGAACTACAATGCTGATATTTGCTTAGTCTTAGCTTGAGAAATATGCGATGCCAAACTTATTCCACCCATCTGGAAATAATTAATACGTTTCAAATGATAGATGCATTTATATTGTGAAGAATTATCTATTTGAGGGCATTCATTTCCTAAAAGTATCCACAATTTGGCAGGCACAATGATGGCAATTATAGACAAGAGAAGTGATCAAAAAATGCTGATGGACATTAGTCCCAAAATATTCTAACTTATTGCTGTCAATATTTATATCACATATTTCATCTCCTTGCAATGAAACCAGTTGTTGGCTAATAATAACTGGATCAGAAATATTAATAACTTAAAGAAGGGGTTCTGTCAAACAGCGCTTAGCTACATAGTCAAGGAGATGTTATTCCTGCCCACTTAGTACTCTTGGGCCCAGTGGCAGCCTGCGGTGCAGATGGAGCAGCTTCTCGCCATCGCTGCTGGGTACTGAAAGGGGAAGGGCAAGGCAGTGTGCACACACTGTGGCAGAAATGATAGATTGCTCTGGTGTCATGCCCACACTGCCCTGAGCTCCCTGCGGCCTTGCTCCTTCCCCTCTCCGTAAGCAGCACTGATCTGTGCTGTTGAGATGCCTGGTCAACAGTGCTGCCCTGCCACTTCTGCATTGGTTCAAGGAACCCGCTGGAGAAGGGAAAAGTCCAGCAGGGTTCCCTGCTGACTTTCCAGGCCTATAGTCCTTTCTGGGTAGAATTCAAGAGGATTATGAATCCTCTGCCAAGTTAAAGGGGGATACAGTGGTACCTCAGGTTACAGACACTTCAGGTTATAGATGCTTCAGGGCACAGACTCCGCTAACCCAGAAATAGTACCTTGGGTCAGCGGCATAGCGTGGGTTGTCAGCACCCGGGGCAAGGCAAGTAATTTGTGCCCCCTAACCCATGGATTTGCGCCCCTAACCCTACAAATCTATGCCTATGAATGATGGTCCCTCTCTCTCTCTCTTTCTCATATTCCAATTGATTCCCATTTCCGCCAATCGATCCCCGAAGCTCTCACCCAGCGAAATTCGTGCGTAATTACGCTTCGCCATCCCTAATCCTGCCGCTTCCACCGGGAAATCATGACGATGCGTTTCTCCTCTCCAAACTTTCCCCGGCCCTTTGCCGGCCGGTGCAGCCCTTTTGGCTATGAGCTCCCCTCCTTCTCTGCCCGCTTCCGACCCCACCTCCCCGTCCAGCCTCCCTACCTCCTGAAAAAAGGCGACAGCGCCGAGCAGGACACCCCCGCGGCCATCGGAGAGAGGCGGGGCCGAGGGAGGCAAGCAAATGGGCGAGGCGGGGGTAGGTGGCCACGGGGGCGGGCGCTGCCGCAGTCCTCGGGTGGGCAAGGTAGGAGCAGGCAGAGGCTGGCCGGCCGTTCTGACAATAGGGGCGGGCCGGGGGCACGACGGGGCTGGGCCCTCTGGACTCGTGCCCCCCCAGATGTTGCGCCCGGTGTGGCCGGCACCCCTGGCACCCCCCACGCTACGCCACTGCCTCGGGTTAAGAACTTTGCTTCAGGATGAGAACAGAAATCGCTCGGCGGTGGCACAGTGGCAGCGGAAGGCCCCATTAGCTAAAGTGGTATCTCAGGTTAAGAACAGTTTCAGGTTAAGAACGGACCTCCAGAACGAAGTAAGTTCTTAACCTGAGGTACCACTGTGCAGACTGTAAATAATGGTTTGGTTAAAGTCAGAAAGACCAGGCAATAGCCCATTGTGTAGCTATGATGCCTTGCAAGTGTACAGTAGGGATCTTTGGACTGGAGTTTGAGTTGTTATCATTAGGGTGGTATCTAACTTAACTTTGGTCACCATGGCAGAATGCAAGCTGAGGGATACACATGGAAACTCTTTGCCTTGCAATTCCTGTGGAGCCCACAGTGAGCACATCCCAGTCCTTTAAATGGAAAAAGAATGGAACTTCCATGGACATCAGCTTGAATTTTATGATGGAAAGATGGGATACAAAATCCATACCTATATCAATCCCACTTTATTAACATCCGCCTTGGGACTGTGCTCATCCTTGTGCAGGCTGGTGTCTACACAACACAAGAAGCTGCCTCCTATTGAGTCAGATGATTGGTCCATGTAACTCAGTATTGTCCACACTGACTGGCAGCAGCTCTCCAGAGTCTCAGACAGGAAACACTCCCAGCTCTACCTGAAGATGAGGAACCTGGAACCTTCTGCATGCAAAGCAGGTGCTCTACTGCTGAGCTACAGCCTTTATTCCATAACTGATAAGAAGAACTGGTTTGCCCAAGTGTTTTCTAGGCACTAAATCTGTGCTGTTAATAAACACTGGCTGCTGTAGATGTTGTTACACTGTTGTGTTAATACAGTCATTTCAGTGTTGGTTTTTTCCAGTTATTTTATAGTCTTCCTGTAAGCTGCCTTGAAATACTCTGACTAAAAGGTGGCATATAACTGTTTTAAAAGAAATAAATGAATTGATGGGAAACAAAAGGGTTTACACTAGACTCTATCCCCATAGTCCTGCTATAGGCTCCTTATCTATCTTCTTGTTTATGGATGCTTAAAGCGCAATCCTATATACTCAGAAGTAAGTGTGTGCAGGTGTGTAAAGAATTTCAAAGCTATTTCAAATTTTGAAACTTTCTCAGGCAGCGCACCCAGGAAGCTGACATCAGGAAGGGAAAAGTTGGTAGTGTCCTTTTCTGCTTTTGGCGTTTCACACGCTAGCAAGGTTATGCTTAAAATTCTACAAGGCAGGCTTAAGCAGTATGTGGACCAAGAACTCCCAGAAGTGCAAGCTGGATTTAGAAGAGGCAGAGGAACCCTGCTTATTTAACTTATATGCAGAATTCATCATGCAAAAGGCTGGTCTGGATGAATCCCAAAGTGGAATTAAGATTGCCGGAAGAAATATCAACAACCTCAGATATGCTGATGACACAACCTTGATGGCAGAAAGTGAGGAGGAACTAAAGAACCTTTTAATGAGGCTGAAAGAGGACAATATGGTCTGAAGCTCAACATCAAAAAGACTAAGATCATGGCCACTGGGCCCATCACCTCCTGGCAAATAGAAGGGGAAGAAATGGAGGCAGTGAGAGATTTTACTTTCTTGGGTTCCATGATCACTGCAGATGGTGGCAGCAGTCATGAAATTAAAAGACGCCTGCTTCTTGGGAGAAAAGCGATGACAAACCTAGACAGCATCTTAAAAAGCAGAGACATCACCTTGCCAACAAAGGTCCGTATAGTTAAAGCTATGGTTTTCCCAATAGAGACGTATGGAAGTGAGAGCTGGACCATAAAGAAGGCTGATTGCTGAAGAATTGATGCTTTTGAATTATGGTGCTGGAGGAAACTCTTGAGAGTCTCATGGACTGCAAGAAGATCAAACGTATCCATTCTGAAGGAAATCAGCCCTGAGTGCTCACTGGAAGGACAGATCGTGAAGCTGAGGCTCCAATACTTTGGCCACCTCATGAGAAGAGAAGACTCCCTGGAAAAGACCCTGATGTTGGGAAAGATGGAGTGCACAAGAAGGGGATGACAGAGGATGAGGTGGTTGGACAGTGTTCTCGAAGCTACAAACATGAGTCTGACCAAACTGTGGGAGGCAGTGGAAGACAGGAGTGCCTGGCGTGCTCTGGTCCATGACTAAATGACTAAACAACAACAACTCTTTTGGAATGTAGCAGTTTGATAGTTTTGTTGCTCTGTCTTGGCATCATCCCTGAAATGGATTAAGGAAAAGCTGTGGAAACCTATATACAACAATGATTTGCACAGAATTTGATGCAGAATATCCTTGAATGTCCTCTTAATAACAAATAATATAAACATGAGCATTCTACAACCTTCAAAGCAGATGAGTGCAGAATAATTTAATCTTAACACTGAAGTAACAAGATCACCTAGCTGCACACAGAATATGCACAGCAATGTCAGATGAAAATTATGAATGTATCATCATTGCTAGACCTGCCAGGATGTGTTCACTTTGGTGATACCACACTGAGGATCCAGGAGTGTGACAGAGCAACGAATATAACATCGTCAAAGGATGAAATGTAACCTGATTTTCATGCTCAGTCTGATCACTTTGTTGATATCGTGCCCAACAACCTTCCACCAAAATGCATAGGAAAGCATCTAGAATCAGTTTTGGGAATGTGATATATTTTATTTTCTGTGACACGAGTGGTACGCCTGCTTTGCAACACATGTGACTAAGCTATCAATGAAGAAACAAAATAGCAATGAGCAGCATTACAGCATTGCTCCAGAACTGATTAAGAATTATACATTGATTAGCAACTGATAAAGAACCAGAGACACTGACAATCATTCACGGGTTAAATCTATTTAAATCTTGTAAATAAATGACAAAATGAGAGACAGGCATAAGCATCATTTTGAGCCTTTCAGTTTAAAATTTTGCTTTAATTACATTTCAGCTTTTTAATTAACTTGCTGTATCTTCTATTGTTTCATACAGTACTTTTTTGTTTTTGTTTTGCAAGCTATCAAATAACTTCTGTTCTGGGGCAGCTATATAAATGCAGCTAATAAATAAATAATAAATAAAACCAGCCACCACGCAGATAGCATCTAGTAACATTATTCATTGATGGAGATACATTTATCTGCACTGTGTATTTTTATGTCTTTGCGGGAAAACCACAGTTTCTGTTGCACCTAATTACTTTCCCCTGCAGCTTTAAACAGTGCTGGCTTTTAATATTCCGCTGGAGTACAGAAGAGTCGATCCTTTAGTGTAACTAAGAAATGTCTGCAAAAATGTTAGTACGTCTTGCCTTTTGGCACTTGCTAAATAAGAGCAGTGTCTTCTGAAATAAAAGGGATGGCTATGGGCAGGGGAAGCTGGAAATCTGTAGGGTGCTGATTAAGCCATCCATCGGGTGGCCTGGCTGTGGCATAAAATGTGTTGCATCCCACAGAACAAGACTTGCACAATGTGGCCCACCAAGCTGCATGCAAACCATCAGTCAAACATTGCGGCCTACTAAGTTGACCATGTCCAGGTTTTTGCAATCCTGTGCTGGTAGCTAAAGCGTTTTTTATGTGTTGTATACGCATCACAACACTGTGACACCAGATGGCGCTGTGGAGTTACGTTTTTGCCAACGCGATTTCTCATACAAAGTTCACAATGCGTTTAACTGAAACGCTGCTTTGATGTGTGTAGATCCAGCCCATATATGGCTGAGTTATTATTACTGGGCCAGATTCAACTAAGTTGTTCTGTGAGTGGGTGCTAGCGCAAGGGCTCTTGCTAGTGCAACATGGCTTTCCCCTTCTCTCCACCCCCTGCACCTCCTAAACCAGCTCTTGGGGGGGTTGGGAAAATCCCCAGGACAGAAAATGAGGTGAAGAGGGAAGGTATTTATGTCGGGCAAGCAGAAGTTTTTGTGCTGATGGAACGCTGTACTACAATGTTGAATTCTTTCCACTGTTATTAATTTCATTTATATACCAGCTTTCTGCCAAGGCTTGGTGGATTACAAAATTGTACACACCTGGCTTTGGAAGCTAGGGAATCTGCTTTTGTTTTTAAAACCCAGAAGAGCTATTTCATGCTGCATCCATGACCGTTCACATTCAGCAGCCTGGGAAAAAAATGAGTAAATGGTGTAACCCAGAATGCAGTTCAAAGGTACTGGTGGAGTTGTTTTTAATATAATATATGAACAGAAATAATATTCAGGCTCCCTAATAATTCTGCAAGTAGGCCTCTTTTATCTGCAGACAATTTGAGTCAGGATACAGATTCTACAGAGCAGAATCCTCTTTATGTTTAGATTCAGCGATCCTGTGCCATTGCCTGCTAAATAGTGCCAAAACCATTGGCGGAGGAAGGGGGTGCAGGGGGTGCGGTCCGCCCCATGTGTCATCCCTGAGGGGAGGTGCCATCGCTGTCCCAGCTCCCTAGGATGCTTGCAGCGGGCAGCACCCCCCCGTGGGACACTTGTTCCCCCCCCAGGTGCACAGCATGTGCGCCGCTCTGGGTGCCGGAGCAGCTAGCTCCGCCTCTGGCCAAAACTTGCCACAGTTCTTTAGCTTGACCACTGTGTTGCTATTGGAAGGCCCTTTGTGATTCCAGACTATTCCCTTGTACTTGCTTTCTGGTACAGTGGTACCTTGGGTTGCGAATGGGATCCGTTCTGGAGCCCCGTTCACATCCTGAAGCGAACGCAACCCGTGTGCGCGGGTCGTGTTTTGCCACTTCCGTGCATGCACGTGACATCATTTTGACCATCTGCGCATGCGCGTGTGGCAAAACCCAGAAGTAACGCGCTCCGTTACTTCCGGGTTGCCGCAGAGCACAACCCAAAAATACTTAACTTGAAGCACATTTATCCCAAGGTATGACTGTACCTCCTAGTTCACCCCGCAGAGCACAACCCAAAAATACTTAACTTGAAGCACATTTATCTCAAGGTATGACTGTACTTCCTAGTTCACCAGGGCTGGGGAACCTACAGCCCTCCGTATGTTGCTGGGCCACAATTCCCATCATTCCTAACAACACTGGCTAGGACTGATGAGACTGATGGGATGTGGAGTCCAACAACATTTGGAGGGCCCAAAACATACAGGTGTCAGTTCTGGCTTCCCATCATCCTCAGCCATTGGCCATATGAGCTGGGGCTGAGGGGAGTCATAGTTAACAAACGTTTGGAGGGCTAGTGGTTCCCAACACCTGCTCTCCAACCTGTCAACCCTACAAACAGCCAGGTATTGAAAGTGTGATGGGATGACACCTTTCCTTGCTGTTCATTTAGCTGAAATATTGCACAGCAAACACAGCAGGCTTTGTTTGTATTTAGAGAAAGCCAGTTCATTTATTTTATTTTTTTAACCTAGCTGGTGTGAAGTTGTCGTATGAATGTATATAATCCAGTGGCAAGGTTTTCAGACCCAGTGCAGTTTGTTGCCAGGTTTCTGCCATATTACTATGAACCTGATTAATTACTAGAGGAAGTTTCAGATTGCTACCTCTAGTATGAGGTCATGGTTTAAGAAGACCATAATTTTTATCACGGGCAATGATATCACATTATACTGATGAAATACACTTGGAAGTTACTTGGATGAGTGTTATTGATATCTTATAGCCAGTGACAGGCTGTCCTGTCACAAGGTATGTTATGTTCCCAGTTGGCAGCCTTCTATCTTGTGTTTTAAGCAGATAACCAAAAGAATCCAGCAGTTCTTTTTACATCTGTCGCCCCTTTGGGTAACCGCATTGCATCCTTTGTTCTCAGATCTGCTCGCAACTCTATTGAGTGCGGCATGCATACGTTATTAAGGGTGACAATTAACTCTAGAAAAGCTCAGAATAGTGTATTTTAATTCAAAGTATGATGTAAACACTATGTATGTATGCAAGAAAACAAAACAAATCCACACTGTAACTTAATTCTTCTGCATTCTATAATTCCATGTATCCTTTGAAGTGGAAGTAGAGACACTCAGGCCAGGGAGCCAACGTTCCATCATGCTCCTAAAGTGGGTCTGAGACTATTTTGTACTGTTCGTATGTGTTAATATTTTAAGGGGCAAATCGCCTTAGCTGTCTTTGCAGAAAGGCAATATAAAAATTAATAAATAAGCAATGTTAACATTAACATGCATACATACCATTAAAATATAGCAGAAGCAGATGAAAATGTTTGTTAAATCATAGCACCATTAAATGATCCGAAAAAGAAAACCATTTAAAATAATAATTAAAAAGTCTTTGTGGATGCCCTAGGTAAAGGTAAAGGGACCCCTGACCACTAGGTCCAGTTGCGGACGACTCTGGGGTTGCGGCGCTCATCTCGCTTTATTGGCCAAGGGAGCTGGCAACATTATGCAGAAAATGATGGGTACAAGCTGCCTCTACACATGTCTGAGGATCTGTGTGAATCACTTGTTGATTTGTACAGCACAACTACTGTATGCACTGTATACACGGCTAAACAAACTGTACACTCATTGGACATTACTTGTGAATAACATATGACTGTATGGTTCAACTAGAACAGAGATTCCGACTCTGGAGGAACTTTCTGACAGTAAACGGTTTTCGACAGTGGAACAGATTCCCACGAGAGGTGCTGGTGGACTCTCCTTCCTTAGAGGGTTTTAGAATCATAGAATCATAGAGTTGGAAGAGACCACAAGGGCCATCGAGTCCAACCCCCTGCCAAGCAGGAAACACCATCAGAGCACTCCTGACATATGGTTGTCAAGCCTCTGCTTAAAGACCTCCAAAGTAGGAGACTCCACCACACTCCTTGGCAGCAAATTCCACTGTCGAATAGCTCTTACTGTCAGGAAGTTCTTCCTAATGTTTAGGTGGAATCTTCTTTCTTGTAGTTTGGATCCATTGCTCCGTGTCCGCTTCTCTGGAGCAGCAGAAAACAACCTTTCTCCCTCCTCTATGTGACATCCTTTTATATATTTGAACATGGCTATCATATCACCCCTTAACCTCCTCTTCTCCAGGCTAAACATGCCCAGCTCCCTTAGCCATTCCTCATAAGGCATCGTTTCCAGGCCTTTGACCATTTTGGTTGCCCTCCTCTGGACACGTTCCAGTTTGTCAGTGTCCTTCTTGAATTGTGGTGCCCAGAACTGGACACAGTACTCCAGGTGAGGTCTGACCAGAGCAGAATACAGTGGCACTATTACTTCCCTTGATCTAGATGCTATACTCCTATTGATGCAGCCCAGAATTGCATTGGCTTTTTTAGCTGCCACGTCACACTGTTGGCTCATGTCAAGTTTGTGGTCACCCAAGACTCCTAGATCCTTTTCACATGTACTGCTCTCAAGCCAGGTGTCACCCATCTTGTATTTGTGCCTCTCATTTTTTTTTGCCCAAGTGCAATACTTTACATTTCTCCCTGTTAAAATTCATCTTGTTTGTTTTTGCCCAGTTCTCTAATCTGTCAAGGTCGTTTTGAAGTGTGATCCTGTCCTCTGGGGTGTTAGCCACCCCTCCCAGTTTGGTTTTAAATGGAGTTTGTATGGCCATCTGTCATGTTCAGATTCCTGTATTGCAGGGATTTGGACTAGATGATCTTCAGGATCCCTTCCAACTCTACTATTCTGAGAGAAGGGGCTTGGATGTCAATAGATGTAGGCAGTGCTTCAGGGATATCATTCCTAAACTCCAAAGCTTGATAAAAAAAAGGTAAAGGACCCCTAACAGTTAAGTCCAGTCACGAACAACTCTGGGGTTGCTGCGCTCATCTCACTTTACTGGCTGAGGGAACCAATGTTTGTCCGCAGACAGTTTTTCCGGGTCATGTGGCCAGCATGACTAAGCTGCTTCTGGCGAAACCAGAGCAGCACACAGAAATGCTGTTTGCCTTCCCACTGGAGCAGTACCTATTTATCTACTTGCACTTTGATGCGCTTTCAAACTGCTAGGTTGGCAGGAGCAGGGACCAAACAACGGGAGCTCACCCCGTCGCGGGGATTCGAACTGCCGACCTTCGGATCGGCAAGCCCAAGGCTCTGTGGTTTAGACCATAGTGCCACCTGCATCCCGATCACAGCTTGATACCAGCACCTTAAAAGGAAAACAAATAGGCAGCCAAGTAAGTGTTGAGAAACAGGCGTATTGTGAAATTCTAGCTGCTACATTCTACATTTTGCACTCTTCAGACTATCTTTAAGGGCAGCTTCACGTAGAGGACATTTAAGCAATCTGAATTAGTTGCCTAGCACTATTGTAACAGGTGTAGAAGAATGAACGAATTTTAAATGTTCACGTGAGTGTTGCCCTAAATCCTTTCAGCTTCTACATGGTATCTTTAACAGAGATGAATGTTCCAACCATGAAGCCTTCTTTTTGCAGAAATGCAGCATCTTTTGGTACAAGGCAGGGGGACAGAGGGGGGGGGCACAACAACTAGATAGCACTTCGTTCTCTAAAGTGATTTTCCTTCATGGCTTTCTGGGTCAAACCCTCTCTTTGTGAAAGTACTATTTTTAGGTAATAATGATTTCCACTCAGGATGACACCAACCCTGAATCTGGTTGCAATATGCTTGCGATAAAAGAAAGAAAATGACTATCTTTCTATCTATCTATCTATATATATATCAGAAGCCGCCAAAGATCCCAATCCCAAAATATTATAAAGGATTCATATGTATATGCATATACGAAAATGGGAAATGAACCAAATATTTAGCCATCCGTTTGCCAGATTTTACATAGATAATGCTTTCCATTTAAAGTAAATTATCTGAAGAAGGGTACCACAGTTTCAATTCCCTCTGTGGTATTGGATATTAGGAGGCGCAGAAATAGAGCTCATAAAATATTTCCATTAATAAGCTCTCCTTTCTGTATCCTTCACCTTTCTGTTATCCTTCACCGGAACACTCAGTTCATGGATGTGTGTGTGTGTGTGTGTGTGTGTATGCGTGATTTAAATAGACTAACAGGAATCAAAAGCTATACAACACAGATGCTACTCCAGCGATCTGAATCAGGGCAGTTTTTAACTTCATTAAATTGCTGTCATATGGTGTCTGCTGACATGCCTCAGACTTTGGAGAGTTTTACCCATCAGGTATTCTCTAAGATTGTTAACAAGAACAGCAACTCTCATTAGGGGTTCCCCAAAAGCAGCTAATTAAGGGACAAAGGTTGCTCAGATTGTGACAATTACACCTGTAGGTCTCTGTAGAAATACCAAAATCGCACACAAGCGTATGTTTGGTTGCTTAGAACAAGAAATAAAGACCCAGTCCATTAAAAAAAAACGAGAGGCAGAAAGCTGTCAACCATTTGAAAAGCTTTAGGAAAATGATCATCCAATTAGTGGCTATGATCAAATCAGGCATGAACTCTCTCTGGATGGCTCCATAATTTTCCTTCTTGCATGGTGTAATTTCATATAGCTCAAATGAACTCATGAGAGGTAATTCAGTTCCAAACAGTTTTCTCATCACTGCTAATTATACTAATACATTGAAATGCCTCCTACAAAATGCATGAGCCCTTTAAGCCACCTCATTAATGTGATATAATTTTTGCTAGAATATATATATCAAACCTATTATCACCACAGGTTTTCTTTATCATTTTTTTTTCCAAGATGTCTATCAAAATCCCTGAAAAAGTAGACTTCTTGGATTTGGCTTTCTCACAATTGTCCTTTTCTTTGAACTGCACTTGTCTACTGTTGCATTAAAAGAAGAAGAAGAAGAATGCCAGCGCTGTTACGAGTATTGGAAAAGGTATCCCTTATACCCGTTGGTTCCCCCTCCCTGAACACTTGATTCCTCAATTTCCCCCCAGTTGTAGCTGATTCTTTAAATGGCAAATGGTGCATGCAGTAATGTGCAAAAATGAGTTATACAAACTGAAAGCAGGGGTGTAAAAAGAAGCATCATCTGAGACTAAAATAAAGACAGATTTTATGGTATTTATGTCAGTTAATTTAACTGCTGGTAGGGGCCTTTGTTGAAACATGAGTTAGTTCCAGTGTTTAACCTTGCAGCATTAATTTATGCTTTATGGCATGAGTACTTCATCACTCCCTCCTTGGAAAAGACAGTTATCTCATTAGCTGGAATTTAATGAAATGCAAGGATACACTTCTTAATTTCAAAGATTACTATAACACAAATCAGGTGTAAATCTCAGGCTGACTGTTCTCTCCCTTTGTCTGTTTTTTTTTTTTTTTTTTTTTTTTTAAATACAGCCAAAGAGGTTCATTTTGCAATGATTTCACAAAAAGTTCCTTTGGTGAGATATATGTCACAGCTGCTATCGGAAAGGCAGGTCTCATCTGTAAAAGTTGGTTTAACTTCGCAGTGATACTAATGACAATTAGGAGTTCCATAAAAATATAATAATACTAGGAATGCATGATTACTGCCATGAACAGTGAAGGTTACGAATGAATTGTTGATTTCAAGGCGCCCGGAGGGGGGCAGGATCACATTCTAATAATTTGTTTCAAATTCTTTATGTTTGCAAATTCCACCATTCCAAGGGATAAACATATCAATCTTTGGGCTGTTTGACTAGCATATTGTTGTGCCTGGTGCTGAAAAAGTTAGCTTCGTGTTATCAAATATCACAGAGGAAACCTCAGGTCCAGGGGCCAAAAGCGCTCTCCATGCGTCTGCCCACACCACAGACCTTCCCCAGCCACAACCCTCTCCAGGTCAACCCTCTCTAACCTTGCATCCCACCCTTTTCCAGGGTTTTTGTCTGGCTAGAATGTATCCTTAAACTCTGCCTCTTACTTGCATGGAGGATAGAGAAGGGTGCATGGATATGTGTAGAAACCAGCCTGTGGTGCAAAGGAAATATTTGCATTGGTTCCTCCACCCACTTTTGCCTCTGGCCACCACCAACACGTTTCTGTGGCTCCCAGAAAGTCGCCTAGATTGGAAGATGACCCTCAGGCTGAAAATGGTTGGTCAGCCTGGAGTAGGGCCTGGACCGCTTGGCCTCAGGGAGGCAGTCACCTCTGGCAGCAGGCTGGGGGCAGGTGGGAGGGGTAGCAGATCCAGGCCCCCAAAGGAGCACACTGCTCACCGCCTCCAGCACTTATCACCCACGGCTGATGCTTGGGAAGAGCAGGGCTGTCGCTGCCTACTGCTCTCCAGCCTACTTTCTTTATCCTCTGCAGTCTTCAGCATGCTGGGACTTCTCTGGGTCACCTCCTGTTGCCTCAGGTGGTGGTGCAGGAGATGGTGATGGGGGACGCACGCCATTTTCTGTTTTGCCTGAAGAGGCCAAATGTCTTGGCTTGGACAGGACAAAGGGGAACAATAACCACAGAACTATCTTTGGGCCTTCCTCCTGTGATGGGATATTTATCATGGCTGGAGAAATACTTTGGGAATCCCCTAATTTGACACCGCTTTCACACAAATGATGTGGTTCACATCTCTTAGCAAGAGTGCGACTTCCACAGACTATTTTGTAGTCCTCTTTTGAAGATCATTTTGATTGCTTAAAAGTGCCATTTTACCATTTCTTTCTTTCATCCACAGCTGCCTGCTCTTTTGGTGGAGATTCATAAGACCAAGGTGGATATGTGATGCCACAGAAAATGGGGATTTTGCAGCTCATTACCCTATTCATACAGAGAATATGAATCAGTTTATTGGTACTGAGAAATTGGGTAGTGATTTTCCCACCTCTGTTCATGTAGTTTAAGGCAAGAGGGAAATCCACTAGTATACACAGAGCTCCCCCACCAGATCACACCTGGATCTATGAAGCAACTAGTATTGTATTAAAAACCAGGTAAAATACAGGGTGGGGTTCCATATATTAAATAAACAGCCTTGAAATCACTAGTTATAAAACAATAAAGCATACCATCAAACCAATTAAAGGCTGCTAAAATCACCAACAAAATAGCTTAAGCAATCATAAACTTAAAAAAATAACTGTAGCAATAAGTACAATCTGCCTACAGGTCCATAGCAAAAGGTGAGGAATCTCTGCCAGCATCTACTGCTGTTTGGGTTGGTTTTCTTATTTTCATTTTTTTAAATTCTATAGTCAGCATGGTCAGTGGTCAAGGAGGATGGGAGCTGGAATCCAACAACACCTGGAGGACCACAGGTTACCCATCTCTCATCTAGTCCACCTGTAACTGCCTTATACTGGTCCATATAGCCCAATATTATCTACTGTGACCAGTAGTGGTACTATCTTCAGTTTTTTCCAGGCATAATTCATAATGCTGCTATCAACCTTTAGAACCGTAAATAGCCTGGGATACTTGAAGGCCTGCCTGTTCCAATAGGCACATGCCTGAGGACTTAGAAATCAGAGTTTCTTCTGTATCTGATTTGGGGCAGATGGTTAGACAAGAAAGGGTATTTTCAGTGGTTGCCCACAGGCTCCTAAACTCTCTTCTCTGGAAGGTCCATCTGTCCTCCTTTTCCATGCTTTTGGCCTTCTGAAGAAAGACAAAGACCCTTTATTTAAGAGGACTTTGGGATGTTATGAAAATGTATACATCCATCCTATGGTAGCAATGGTGGGTGGGACTCCATAGTGGGTCTACACTACTTCCTGAACTCTGCCAGCTTGCTAAACTCTGCCAAAGCTTCTCTCTGTTTTTGTCCCCTTTCTCCATGTATGTGGCCCCTGAGAAGAAATTAATGCAAGCTCCAGGGCCTGTTTTGGGGCATGTTGGGGCAATGAAGCGTCCCACCCCCACCCCCACCAGAGTGCCCAGTTTCTCCTGGTGGCAGGACACTGGTGGCAGTATGCCCATGTCCTTTCTGCAGGTGTACATGGAGTGCCCCCCAACCAGGGGCCTCCCTCCCTGCCAGCTTCCAGATGCCCTTCAGCCATCCAAACCCTGGCTGTAGGATTGCTCCCCTAATGGTCTGTCATTCTTATTTATATTTATTTCATTGCTGCTGCTTAATTGTTGTTTAAAATTATTATGTACCCACCATAGTGCTTTTAATTATTTTAAACGTATTAGTGTAATTCTAGGACAAATTGTGATTTTGATTGGTTTTGATTTTGCTAGCAGTATTGGTTATCATAGTATCATTCATATCTATATCTATATCTATGCAAGATAAAAATACTTGAAAATAAACAAACAATCAAATTAATTATTTATAATCATGCACCCATCACTGATGAGAAAAGATGAAAAGTGTGCTGCAGAATACAAGCAACTGATGTTGTCTATTATGGTATGCAGACAGAAGCTTCTGAAAAGTATAGAATGTCAAAAAATATTTACATAGCTATTCTTTTATACACCACAAGTTAACACTAGTCAAATTAGTTTTTCAGAAATTAAGCATCAGTTTTGCTGTTTCGTAGAAGCACTGAAGGCAGAAAGCTACAAGGGTAAAAAAAATAAATACCCACAGATGATTCTCATGGATATGATTCAGAACATTAATACCTTAATTTGCATAAAATGAGTTACATATTGCTGCGGTAATTTAATTTGTTTGACCAGGAGTTTGCAATTGTGAAAAAGAGATTCAGAAAGGCCAGTGAATGAGTCTTGCATATTTTCTCCAAATGGCTGATTTCAGTTAATGTGAAATCACGGATTTAATTATAAGGCAGTACCAAATTACAGTGGTGCAGATTTTGGAAGGCGAGAATTATAACAAACGGCTGCTGTGGAAAAACAATGGCATCCTTATGCTCGGCAGGGCTTTTGAAGGAGACCCACGCTGAGAGTTTAATCTTCATTGTCATCCTCCGAGTGGGGAGGAATTTCCACAGAAGGAAACCGGGGAAATATTAAATCCAGGAATGAAATAAATAATGGGGATATGCTTATTGGGGGGCGGGGGAAGCAAACAGCTAGCAAAATATAATAAGCTATGGGCATGTAAAGGAAAAGAAGAGACATTATCCAGCCCAAGTAGCCAGTTTATGCCACAATCCTGCACTGCAAGTAAAAACCATTGAATTCAAAATTACTTCTGATTCGTCATGAACTAGATTATGCTGTTAAAGCCCCGCCGATTTCTGTGTGAGCACATTTCAGCAAAGGCATCTGGGAAGAAGTGAGATTATCAGATCTAGAGAGTCAGTGTGGCATAGTAGTTAGAGTGCTGGGCTACAACCTGGGAGACCAGGGTTCAAATGCACAGTCAGCCATGAAGCTCACAGGGTGACCTGTGTGCCAGTGTGGTGTAGTGGTTAAGAGCGGTAGTCTTGTAATCTGGGGAACCGGGTTCGCGTCTCCGCTCCTCCACATGCAGCTGCTGGGTGACCTTGGGCCAGTCACACTTCTTTGAAGTCTCTCAGCCCCACTCACCTCACAGAGTGTTTGTTGTGGGGGAGGAAGGGAAAGGAGAATGTTAGCCGCTTTGAGACTCCTGAAGGGGAGTGAAAGGCGGGATATCAAATCCAAACTCTTCTTCTTCTTCTTCTTGGGCCAGTCCCTTCCTGTCAGCCTAACCTACCTTACAGGGTTGTTGTGAGGATAAAATGAGGGGGATAAATATGTGTACACCCCTTGAGCTCCTTGGAAGAAATAGACAGAAGAAATAGATTAAAAAATAGAATGAAAAAGCCACATTCCCAATGTGGCTAACAAAATCTAGATGGTTTGGGAGGTCCTGAACAAAATACCCTTCCTAGGCTGACTTCCTTTTTGCTACTCCATTTGCTTTCCCCTTTCCATTGGGCGTCACCTTCCCAGAGGCTGTTGGCTCTTTTTCTTTCCCCCTTAGTTGCCTAGAAGGGACAATTGAACAGGAAGTGGCAGTGATGAAAAGAAGCAGTGGGGTAAGAGGATTTAGTAAAGGGGTGGTAAACCCATGACCAATGGGCCTTATCCAATCTGTCAAACTCTTTATAATAATATAATAATAATTTATTATTTATACCCTGCCCATCTGGCTGGGTTTCCCCAGCCACTCTGGGCAGCTTCCAACAGAATATTAAAATACAATAATCTATTAAACATTAAAAGCTTCCCTAAAGAGGGCTGCCTTCAGATGTCTTCTAAAAGTCTGGTAGCTGTTTTTCTCTTTGATATCTGGTGGGAGGGCGTTCCACAGGGCGGGTGCCACTACCGAGAAGGCCCTCTGCCTGGTTCCCTGTAACTTGGCTTCTCTCAGCGAGGGAACCGCCAGAAGGCCCTCGGCACTGGACCTCAGTGTCCGGGCAGAATGATGGGGGTGGAGATGCTCCTTCAGGTATACTGGACTGAGGCTGTTTAAGGCTTTAAAGGTCAACACCAATTGTGTTCAGAAACGTACTGGGAGCCAATGTAGGTCTTTCAAGACCTGCTCCCCAACAATTGGGCCTCTGTGCCATCTTCCTTTTAAAAAATAAAATAAAATATCCAGGTATAGCCCCATCCTCACAATGCTAAGCCCCAGCATGATGATAGAGATCTGATCTGCTTCTCCAGCCGTACATCAGGCTGATCTGATGAGCAGAGGAAGGGGGCAACATTAAAGTTTAGGTATCTACACTGGTCGCCTGACACGTCTCTGTCTGTTTATGTACACAGAGATTACTCTCTCTCTCCCTCTCTGCCCCTTCGAAGGTAAGGCTTTAGGAGAATGTGAAAAGGGCTCCGATTCTTGGTACTTTGGCTGTTGTTTTAGCAGCATTTATTGTTCCTGCCCTCATGCAAGTTCCTTGAATGTGTGTGTACAGCTGCCTGCATATACCTATGAATGCATGCATGCCTGCATGTCCCTCTTGCTGAGTGCACGTGTATGTCCTATATGCACGGTGGCGGCATGTGTGTGCACAAGTGTAATTTGGCCACTGCCAATTTTGCATGATTTCCAGGGGAACGGGCAGCGTCAACTGTTGATGCAGCTGCTGGGCAGAAAAAGGCCAACAGCCCCTGCTTTTAAGGGTGACCACTTACATGGCACTTAAAGAGTGGAAATGCATCATCAAAAAAGAGGACAAATGAAGTCAGAGATTTGCATAAAATATGCACATGCTATTGTTTAGGTACAGATGCAAATAGAATACAATACAACTCCTGTGTGTCTGCTCAGTCTGCTCCAGATGCTGTCAGGGACAGCCTAGCCCATTTTGCCACCTGAGGAGAAAGGGGAAGGTGCCCTGCCCTGCCGCTGCAGCCTCCCTTATTTGGGTTGTGTGGCAGCACCCAAGGGGGCTGCCTCAACATGCCTCATGGGAGGGAAGTCTCTGCTGACTGTTGATGGGCGACTCCAAAGCCCCAGCTGCTCTCTCTTGATATGGTCCTTTGTTTTAGACTAGACTTTGGACTCAGGTAAAGGTAAAGGTACCCCTGCCCGTACGGGCCAGCCTTGCCAGACTCTAGGGTTGTGCGCTCATCTCACTCTATAGGCCGGGAGCCAGCGCTGTCCGCAGACACTTCCGGGTCACGTGGCCAGCGTGACAAGCTGCATCTGGTGAGCCAGCGCAGCACACGGAACACCATTTACCTTCCCGCTGGTAAGCGGTCCCTATTTATCTACTTGCACCCGGGGGTGCTTTTGAACTGCTAGGCTGGCAGGCGCTGGGACCGAACGACGGGAGCGCACCCCGCCGCGGGGATTCGAACTGCCGACCATGCGATCAGCAAGTCCTAGGCGCTGAGGTTTTACCCACAGCGCCACCCGCGTCCCTTGGACTCAGGTACGTTAGTCAAAAAACGGTGTTTTGAATGTGTTATAAGCATGCAACACCAGATGGCGCTAGAGAGCAAAACAAAATTCTATGCAATTTTCCATAGGGTTTTTTTTCTTTTGTTATAATGATTTAGTTTCTGGCTTATTTATAGCGTCATTCTCCCCCCCCCCCCGCCCCCAGGTTTAGATCCACCCTTGGACTAGGCAATCCTTCTACCTGAGGATGGTCTTCTAAAGTAGGATATCCTATTGAGAGTAGGCCTCTGGCTCAGGTGTGAGCCTCCACAGGGGCCCAAATGTGTTTCCCCCCTATGCTATTGTTGCCACATAAAACATTTACATTATGAAGCAAAGGAAGGTGCAGAAGATACTAAACAAAAGGATAGCTGGTTGCGTCACATTGCTTTTGATCCTGACTAGGCTTCTACAAATGGAAGGGCTCCTTCTGTTCACAGACAGAACTGAGATTCAGCAGAGAATCTCATGGTGCTCCAGTCCTCCAGAGCAGATTTTGTTGGGCACAAAGTATATCAGAGGAAGAACGACTCATCAAGTGGATGTTCCCACCAATGGCAGCAAATATTTCACAGCACAGCTTTATTGATAGTAAGGAGTTCACGTGAAAGAACTGCTGCACTTACAGGTACAAAACAGCTGGTCTTGCAGTCACAACAATTAAAAAGCATTTCATCAAGTGAATAAAGGGATATATGATTGCAGTTTTTATCAGACTTTATGAATGCTTACCTGGGAGTAACTTTCACTGAATACTTGTTTCTAAGGAAGCACACATAAGTTTGCTCTGTTAGTTAAGTTTCCATCCAAGCTTTGGCCTTGTTTAGAATTATCCTAGTTTTTGTTAGTTTCTCAGTTTTCTTTTCCTTAGAAAGAAACTTTTTAATGCTTTCTTTGAAATATATGAACCTTTTAATGTGTGAATAACTTATTCAGCTCCTAAATTTAAATGCCTTGTGGGCGTAATTTTTCTATTTTAGTTTAATTCTATAGCTGCCTTCACTTTGTCTGAAATATATTATTCATTGTCTCCAAATTATAACTGGGCTGATGTGTTAGCATATAAGTTCTTCAATGCATTTCAATGTTTTAACCATTTATATGGCAACAGCAAGTAGTACACTGTTTTTGCAAAGATGTCAGCAGAAGGGTGGGAGGCAGAGCACTTTAAGTAGTATTAACAAATCTTCTAAACCAATCTTCCCCAACCTGGTGCCCTCCAGATGTTTTAGACCACAGCTTGCATCAGCACCAGCCAGCCTGGCTCTGTTGTACTGCAAAACATCTGGAATCCACCAGGTTGGGTAGAGAGTTTTAAATAGATTACATGACAAAGAAGCTGCTGGTTTTCTAGCAAGTTTGGATACCTGTAGAAATTTTTGTAGATTTCAAAAAGTAATTATATTTTGAACTGCTTTTATTTAAGTGTAAGTATCAATTTAAATCATTTATGCCCTGGCCTGATCCTGAGCCCCAGCTTTCAGTAATCCATCTTTCAATGCTTATGTTGGCAAGGAGGGCATTGGTTCATCCGCAAAGCAAGAGTTTGAAAGCCCAGCTATGACTTCCATGCTGCAGCTAGAAGTCTCTCTCCCTCAAATCCAACAACACTCACAGAGACCAACATTCCATCACATATGGGTTTTGTGATGTTCTGTGTTGGAATGCAGGCCTGCCTTATGAGGCAAATATCAGGTGGTGACTGGTGCAGAAATAGTCTGACTTCTTCTTTAGTAATTAGTGCAAGTGTGCCACGAGTGTACCAACTTTCTTCTTTTTGGGTGGCCTTTAAAAACCTTAACCATTTGGAGGACGTTTCCTCCCCCAATTTGAAAGGAGAAGCTTATAAACAACTCTCGGTCTTTGGTTACTCTAAAAGGCTATGCAAAAATTTCACCCGAATGCTTGGGCATGCCTTAACTAATCGGGACAGTGCTAATTGTACCCATTTTGTTAGCGACATTAAGGTGTTACTATTAGCATACAAAGCCCTTAACAACTTGGGACCAGTTTACCTATGAGATTGCTTGACTCCATGTGTGCCCACGATGTGCTACAGGTACCACATAATGCCCATTCTGCATTTCTAAGAACTCGTTTAGTGAGGCAGTGCCTACACTTTGGAAATCCCTGCCTATTGAGATCACACATTCATCATTACCTCTCTTTCCTCTGCCCAGGTAAGCAGGAGGCATGGTCACCATTCCATAAATAACACATTGCATCCAGGCAAAAGCACTTCAGGAGAGTGTGGAGCAAGGCTGTGAGGCTGTGGCCTGAGATGGTCCCAAGGGCCTCAGGTTCCTGGCCAGTCTTTGCTCTCTTGTGGGGCACAAGTTGAGGCTGGAAACACAACTTCCTGTTCCCTTGGTTTTGGAGCATGAGGGAATGAGCAGAAGACATTGCTCATTCTTAAACCAAAGGGAATTTGAACCTAGCATTTGCATTTGTTTTTGTTTATAGTGGAAATGGACTGAATTACAGTCCCCACACCAACCTTCACCCAAGTACTTGTGCTTTGATGATGATGATGATAAATTTTATTTAGGCCCCTTCCCTTCCCAGCCAAGGCTGGGCTCAGGGCGGCTAACACCAGGTATAAAAACAATTGATTAAAATACAACTTCAAAACAGGATTAAAATACAACATTAAAATGCAGCCTCATTTCAGTAGAAACTCAAATCTGACACTTTCTTATTTGGAACAAGTTATTCCCAAATTTTGTTTCCTTTGGATCCCTGATATAGGTCTATAGCTCCCATCATCCATGTCCCTTGGCTGAGCTGGCTGAAGATGGTAGAAATTGTAGTCCACCAGCATCTGGAGATCGAGGGTTAATGAACACTTGCCTTGTATTTAACTACTCACCTGGTCACCAGGCAAGGGCATGGAATCCCAACAAGGTGAGCGAGGAAGATGGTAAGGGAGGGACATATCACTTGACTTTCATGCTTGCCATAGAGGAAGGCAAGTCCTTTTCTCCATGGCCACCAGGAAAACACAGTTGATAGGTAAGAGGAAGAGAGACCAGTCCCTCTACTGGTACATTCAGTAGATGTCTTTTAAAAAACCAACCAACCCACAGTCCATTAATATAACCCACTAAGATAATAGAAGTCTGTTAATAGGAAAAAGATTCTATTAAAAGTCTAGTAAAATAATCAGGCTAGTCTAAGCAGGACTTGGCACAAAGAAGGCAAAAAGCTGTATTGGATTTTAAGGAAAGAGTTGGCAAATTAATCCTCAATCTTTAGGTGATTTCATCTATTAGATTTTTAGTATGGCTTCCTAATTTTGACTTAATAACTATTAGCCTTTTCAGTTTGACAGTGTGAACTGGCCCCAAGTGCTTAATATATATGTGCAGTATGTTGCATATAACATGAGAATATCAAATAAAACTATGTGCATTTACATGATGCCAGAAATTATTTCTTTTGTTTTTTGTTTTCTAAAAGGTAGAAGGATTGGGACCACTTGTGAATTACTCTGCATTTTTACCACAGTACACAGTGCGGTTTATAATCGGTACCAATGTTTAATGTCCTGTAATGTCTGTTCTGCATGCCACATTATATTTGATGTTTTTGATGCTAGCGTGCCCCATTGTCGTATTGAAGATCCACAAAAGCTACTGGTTTGATAACCCAGCAGCCAGACGAAGATCTGCTCTGCATAGCTAACAGGCCCAGGTTCTGTTGAATAATTGTCTGATTTGGCAGTAAGTTAAGCAGAGTGAACAACTGTGCAAATGGTCTTTTGGGTCATTATGTTATTGTGCATCATCTACAACCTATTAATACATTTTGAGCTTGTGTGCATGTCTTGTTAAATTTATTTGTTTTTAACAAATCGCTCCTGAAACCAAGCACACTTTATCAAAGCCACTTTGTAAATCTAGCATTATTTATCATAAGGAATTTTATTTATTGAATTTTATTTGCCATCAAGAGAGACAGACACAAATATAATGTTTAAAAAGATGTCTATTGATGTGAGAAAAATGCAAGCCGTGTGGTAGAAGCTTACTGAGTGGGAGAAATGTAAATGCTCCCTGCATTTTATCTCACATGACAGAATGCATTATGGTCAAAACAGTGTCTTCCTGAAGACACAGGTTTCAAAAATCTGCATAATATACACTTTTATGTATGCTGCTTATGCAGAATGCAAGTCTTTAGTTAAATGCCCAACAGTCTCATTTAGAGGCCCTTTCACTGGTAACATCACCTTGCCCATGTGTAAACAAGATGTATATGGGCACCAGAGCCCATAAACTCATTACAATTAACTGTGGCACAATATAACACCTCCTTATAAATCCCTGAATGCAAAAAAAATGATGTGATATAGTGGTGTGGTATATATGAATGTGAAAGCTTGCTATTCCCATCAAACAATTAGTTGCCTTTGACACAGAACCTCCTTTTCCCACCAATTAGTGCAAACTGCAGGGTGCATTTCTAGAATTCTACAAGCTAACAGTCAGTGGCGTAATGAAGAATTTAGGACTCTTCAATAACTTCCGAAGCATGGTTTGGTTTGTCTCAATTTATACAGAGCCTGTTTAGTTTGCAAAATGCATTTTGTCTCTTTGTTCTCCATTTGTACAGTTTTAATTCAAACATTTATTTAAAATATATGCCTGTGGCAGCTGATGTCTATTCTTTTTCATCTGTTCTACATTCTTATGATTTCTTAATTTTCCTCCCCAGTATTTAAAAAAGACAGAGCCCAACAGATACTGTCCAGACATTTTCCACTCATGGGTTTGGGAAGTGACGGTGAGCAGAGGACGTTTTAGGGTCACACGACCTGTTCAGTCGTACCAGGTGCAGAGCCTCAGAGACGCCACAAGGGGCAGCACAGCTGTGATAGAGAATGGAAGGTGAGAGGCAGAGAGTGCTGAATTTTGGTATCCCTCAGGACGCTGCTGAAACTTAAGACTCCAAGATTAGCCAGTGTGGTAAGAGAAGTAAACAGAGAACAAAGGAGGGTTACAATTGAGGCCCTATCTGCACTGTGCATTTAAAGCAGCATCATGTCACTTTCAACAATCATGGCTCCCTCCCACCAAATCCTGGGAACGATTTGTTAAGGGCGCTGGGAGTTGTTAGGAGACCCCTGTCCCACACAGAGCTACAGCTCTCAGAGTTTCCTGGGAAAAGGGATTGACTTTTGTGAAGGCACAAAAGTGAAGGCACTTTCAAGATCTGTAGCTCTGTGAGGTAAATAGGGGTCTCCAGGTGGCGCTGTGGGTTAAACCACAGAGCCTAGGACTTGTCGATCAGAAGGTCAGCGGTTCGAATCCTGCAATGGGGTGAGCTCCTGTTGCTCGGTCCCTGCTCCTGCCAACCTAGCAGTTCGAAAGCACGAAGTGCAAGTAGATAAATAGGTACCACTCTGGCGGGAAGGTAAACGGCGTTTCCGTGCACTGCTCTGGTTCGCCAGAAACAGCTTAGCCATGCTGGCCACATAACCCGGAAGCTGTACGCCGGCTCCCTCGGCCAGTAAAGCGAGATGAGCGCCGCAACCCCAAAGTCGGTCATGACTGGACCTTTACCTTTTACCTTTAGCAGTCTCTTAACAAACTACAATCCCCAGGATTCTTTGAGGGAAAGTCATGACTGTTTAAAGTGGCACAATACTGCTTTAAATATATAGCAGAGATGGGAGCATGGTAACTAGTACACTTATTTTTGTGTATGTATCCCTAGACTTGTAGCAATGCATCACAACAAAGTCATGATGCCAAACCACTACTGCGCTCATGTTGTGTTGGCCAGTGTTGAGGTCAGTTTACATCAGAAAAGGGCAATGAAAAACATAATAAGCAAAAACATTCCCCCCCCCATAAATGTTTCCTCTTACCTGATTAGCAGCATCAAAACTCGGAAAGGATTAAGTATTAACTTGAAAAATTTAAGATGTGGTGCCTCCTCATGTTGTATGGCCAATGGTCAAGGACGATGGGTTGTAGTCCAACAACTTCCAGAAAAATTAGGCTCCTTTGAGCATTCTGTTAAATCTTGGAATCCATCCTTGAGAGGTTTCTTTCTTTGAATGTTGGACTACATGAATGGTCTTCTGCTCACCCATCCCTAGGCTGAAGTCATTGACTAATATTTCTGACTCTCCCCCCCCCCCTTTATCCAAAGACATAGAATCACAAAACTGTAGACCCTCAAGGATGATCTGGTCCAACCTTCTGCAATGCAGGGGTCTCAACTAAAACATCCATCACAGGTAACCATCCAAACACTGCTTAAAAACCTCCGGTTCACAACTTCCCAAGGGAGTCCATTCCCTGGTCGAACAGCTCTCACTGTCAGAAAGTTCTTCCTATTTATTTATTTGTTTGTTTCCTAACCATATTACCACCCGGTCCCTAGCCAACGAAAGTGAACTGATATTAAAGAAGACTTAGGGAAAAAACGAGGGCAGATGACTGACTGCAGCTATTAAAGTCTCTTTCTAAATGTGTTAATAGCGGCACATAGTAAATATAGCGTGCAGGATTAGTACAACCCAGGCTTTCCTCTTGATGGCTTTGGGATGGTTTGATCACCCTGTTCTTTGCAGCAGTGAGCAATGGGTCTGAGTTATGCGTGCAGCTTTGTATGCCACAGCAATGAGCAGCTACAAAGGACAATCCAGCAAGCACCATTGCTTCTACAGGACCATCCTCATAAGTCAATCCAAGCCTTTCCCATAATCATGGAAAGCAGTGGGAGTGGGAATCCAAAGTTTTGCAAAACTGTTACCGTATTTTTCGCTCTATAACACGCACCCGACCATAACACGCACATAGTTTTTAGAGGCGGAAAATCCGTAGGCATGCCACCCGTAGGCATTCCCTCCATAACACACACAGACATTTCCCCTTACTTTTTAGGAAGAAAAAAGTGAGTGTTATGGTGCAAAAAATACGGTAATTGATTTTATCTATTTATTTTAAAAGCTGCACCTAGCAGTCAGACAAAGCAATGTAGGAGACCCCTTAGAGCAGGGAGACAAAACCTATGGCCCTCTAAATGTTATTGGATTACAACTCTCATCCTCCCTGACCAGTGTCCATGCTAGTTGGGTCTGACGGAGTGCACAGCTTTCCCATTCATGCTCTAGAAAGTGAGCATGAGACCATAGCAACTTGGTCTGCTGGACTGCTCATTTCTGGGCTGAGGTCAGTCTGAACTGGTAAATCACACTTTTCCTTAACACTTGATTGCATTACTAAAAACTGCATTTGCACTCGGGTACAAATAGCTATTTTGGGATGACTTCAGCATATGCAGCAACAGCAGCTTCAGACTGCATTACGATCCCAAAACAGTTTCCCTGGGGTGATAAAATAAAACTGTGGCTCAGAAATCTGTGTGAATGACCAATGAACTTCTAAAATTAAAAACAATAAATCAGATCGCAAAGACTGCAGGCGTGTGCTATCACCAGGTCTCCCCTCAACGTCCAGTGATCCTTTTTCTTGCTTAACAACAAGCCACGAGTTGGGGATGCTTCAGCTTATTTACATCAATGGACAAACATGACTGCTCTATGTTGGATCATGGCCCCTCTGTTTCAATATTGAATATTCTTGTGTTTTCTTTGCTCATGATAGTCTCACGCTATGGCAGTGCAGATCATTCTACATTAACATTGGCCTATAGCAATTATTTTTAATGACTGGTCATTTAAAACAGGTTTTGTGTTCATTGCATAAACACAATATCTAATCAATTGGCACAGTGACATTGCATGAAAATGCTACATATGTTCACCCACAAGATATTCAATTCATCCACAGCATTTTCAAAAACAATGGATTGGGGAGACAATTTAGACCAAACACACACATGCAAGTGCCTATTCTTTCTTTTATTATACAATCAGAGGCAATTGAGATTTTAGGAATAAGAGAATTGCAATTCTTTGAACGCTTGTACATTAGGAATATTGTGATTGGATTATGAATGATAAGGTAAGTTGTGTGTGTGTGTGTGTGTGTGTGTGTGTGTAAGTGCATGTGTGTGAAGACAAAGGCCCAAGGCAATTTATGTTCGGGTTTTGCAGTGGTTTTGCTGCAAGCATGCAGAACTAACTGGGTTTAGATTAAGGGAGTCTAATTAGTGTCATGTCAAACTGGCAGTGATCATAAGACAAGAGAGGGGTCATTCTTGTCATCTTCTTGGTCTTTTGCCCTTAAATATAGAGCTGCATAAAGCACAATCTCCATCTTGTTAATGGAAGCAGAATATGTATAATCTGCACACGAAATGAAAAGAAAATGTGTAAGGAAATTTCTTTTTCCCATTTCCTCGTCAGAAGCTGTGAATTTTAGTGAGAATTAAAGTAAGGCTAATTCTGCAGTCATCTTCTGACCTGTCAGGTTAGCTGTCACCCTCACGTCTCTCAGTGCAGGTCTTTAGCTTCTTCTTGCTGAGTGCAGCCTTTGCCAACTGACAGAAAAATACAGACC